>NC_141227.1:5147500-5592500 GCF_054856515.1 Filicampus tigris | reverse complement strand
CTGTCCTAGATGTGAACCACCAAATATATTCCAACTATCTAACGCCAAATATACACCAACTATCTAAGTATATGCTTAAAGTGACACTTGGGCGAGCTGAACATTGGCACTTATATGATAGGTTTGCATGTAAAAATGACATTAGTACTAAAATGCCCACCTCAAAAGACTCTGTTGTGATTTAAGGTCTTTTTTTGTGATTAGGTTTACGACAAATTTCCCCGCCCCAAAAAGGGGTGTGGCTTATGTTATGTTTACACATTTCATGCCTGTTAATGTGACTGGTTAATTCTGAAGAATTTTGAAAGCCACTGTACGTGAAATTTTGCTGATCCCAATTAATAAAATACATTCATTTTATCAGATGCATTACTGCAACACGACACTTCTACGGATAACAAATGTGACCAATATCAAAAAAACCTGACCATTGCTTGTAACAGTAAAAGCATATGAACAGCTTCAACCGTGAATTATTTTTGGTGTGGAGGGTAAAGGGATAGTGGATGATTACAAAAACACACACACATCTTGTACAGTTGGTCTGTTTCCATGGAGAAATTGAGAGTGCTCTACAGAGGCGGCCCATCTCATTGCAAACATGGAAGAGATGATGAGGATGGGCCCTTTTCTGCCTTCTGCTCATCTCCATAATGGAATCATGCCAATTGTAAGTGTGGATAAAAATCTGAATATGAATGGAATATCAGCAGCATGAACAGACAGACCGGATATATACCTGTGTATACAAAACTCTGCGGGGGGGAAGAAAATAAAACCAAAAACAAAAAGGCCTCTGCAAAATTGTTCCGTTTGATTTTGCTATGTGCATATTTTAAAATTCTATAAATTATTGACATAATTTGCAAATCACAAATACTCATACAGTATTGCCATTTAGAACATTTATTTGCATAAATTAAAACGTGTGCGAAATACAAAAAAAGGGGTCCAGTCTTTTTATGGTCTCATTTTTTTTTTTACAAGAGCGTTATACACACACTGTTCTGCTGTAATAATACACTGTTAGATTGCTCAACAATATATGGGAATGTTACATCCATTTTACATTTTACATAATTTACCCTTCCACACAATGTTTCTTAAAATTGAAACTACATTAGCCTTTAAGATGCTTTTGGGCACGAGGCAAAAAGGGCTAAGGCCAAAATGATGTGAACTTGGATACATATTTAGAAATAAAAGCAAGAATATTTCAATACACCAGTGAAATACTACTTTGCTAATGTACACTTTGTTTTTGTTTTTTTTTCTATTGCTGAGTTTTATTTAGGACAAAATCTGTTTGAATATGGCACATTCTCCACAAATGATGAAAGAATTCTTGGTCTTCTAAATGTTTCTCATTTGTTTCTGTTTTCTTTTGGGGGTCTTGTTGCACTCTACTCATTTTGAGACATGAATGAGTGTTTGTTGTAGAACGCGAAGAAAATAGCTCAGTACATGCCTGAAAGGTCATATTATTTTGCATGGCAACCAGCCACACACCATTTGGCCTTATCATTTAGTCCATTTTAGATCAATGTCATGCTTAGGGTAATGCCACACTTTGAGATGATGTTCATAATCTACTGCTTGCAAATTAGTTTTGAATACTGGTGGTACTTTTCTTTTAAGATTTTGTGATCACATGCAGGCATCCACCTTTCTGTTTAAAAGAAAAAAAAAATCAGGACTTGAATTTGATTTCATACTGAAATCAATAGGTATTTTTAAAAGGTAAATGTATAACATTACGATTTTCATTATAAATCACAAAAATCAGGCATTTTGTCAATAGAAGGGCCAGTGAGTTTTCAGCAATAAGAACAAATCCTCGTCTCTCTCTCAGATACTACAGATGGTCAAGGAAAAGGCTCAGCAATCAATGATGAACTGGACATCTTTGGACCAATGGTCTCCAACCCTCTTCCCTCCTCCAACAACACACAACAGGCAAAGGTAATACACGCACACAGACACAAAGTCTCTCATCATCTGTTTATCGGTGTACTGGCTGCTTCAGAGAGAATCGACTGAGATCAATGAAGCAATGGCACACAAACACACACATTGGCATCGTCTAAAACGGCCACATCTCTTCAATAATGTATGACGTACGACCATGCAGACACACACAGCTGATTATGTCAAAGCTAAGTGCCATACTTTTTAATTTGTAAAATCAATCTTGCCCTGTCCTTGAAAACATTGTGGGCCTGTCTACCAAAGCCAATCCCGGCAATGGGATAAGGAAATTAAGGAATCAAACATTACACCACCAACAATTAACATTTAGAAGAAAGGAAAGAGAGGATTTAGATAACACAGATCTTTCATTTCACAAATGGGGAAAAAAATGTTCACTCTATTGCAACTATAAGATGTATGAGGTGTAGGGCTGTAACTATAAGATGTATGAGGTGTAGGGCTGTAACAATAACACAGATGTTGTGATTTTAAAATTTTCACAGAATCATGACATAATTTTTTTTACATTACTATGAAGTTTTATGTAGTACAGTAAGCATTTTTATATCGCCAATTTCCCCACAATATTGTGATAATTATCGTATTGTCAAGTTCATATTGTAATAATATCATATTGTGACGGATGGATATCGTTACATCCCTAATGAGCTGTCGGGGTATGATGGCTGTGCATCATCTTCAGTGGCAGAAAATGTTCCAATTATTTGCGGAGTGCTCCTGATGTTACATACAAATAGAATATATTTTTTCTATGTATGCATGGATTTAGCATGTAAATGTTGTTGCCATTTGTTATTAATTCAACTGTTAATACAGGAATAGTATCAGTAAATGTTGACCAATCACGACTCACCTATTTTCTGAATTTGGTCATGTGACCTTCGCAAGATGAGCCGTGACTGCTAGCTACCTGAGCCATGAGCAAATCTGGTGTCATTTTCAGTTGACAGGAAGTGGCAAATTGGACGCCCCCTGACATGGATAAAATTGGGTGGATGCCAGACGTTTGCCAACAATTTTAATGGTCGCAAAGTTTTTCTTGACGCCAAGAAATTTGGAATGTTCAAAACTCCCTCGCGAAAAGAAAACTTTGTCAATTTGAAATAATGTCTTGTTTTTTAATCAAGGGATGGAAATTTAAACATGTTTTGAAAAAAAAAAATTCAACCATTAATCGAGAAAATAATCGACCAATGAATTGATTATTTGAATAATTGTTAGTTTGCAGTCCGTGTTCAGATACTTGACGTGTCAGGAAACTTAAAAAAAATTTGCGTCAAAATCACTGTTCTCATTGACATATTTATTTTATTTTAAAACTTGTTTCTCTGCTTATTAGTCAGAAACAAGTGTGTTTGGTGAAACCAATCTTTGTTCTACTGCTGATTGTTAAAGAACAAGTATAATTTTTTTTCAGGTGAAAGAATAGAGCTAATTTTGGTGTTTTGCATAGTCATAGAACTTAATATTCTGTGGGCCTTGAAAGATTAGTCCAAATGCTCTTAAACGGAGACTTGGGTGAGCTTAACATTGGCACTTATATAATAGGTTTGCATGTAAAAACGACATCAGTACCAAAGTGCCCCCCCAAAAGACTCTGTAGTGATTTAAGGTCTTTTTTTGTGATTAGATTTACGACAAATTTCCCCGGCCCCTTTTGGGGCGTGGCTTATGTTATGTTTTCGGTCTCAGCGGTCTACGTCACGGGAGGAAGGCAAGCGTGGTAATCTTGTTCGCTTTGACACTTCTGTTGTCTAAAATGGTGACCGATCGCCACCAACATGCAAATGCACATTACTATTCTTATCCACTTCAACCTGTGAAAGTATAAAAGTGTTCTTCACAATAGTTTGGATTTATTGACATAAAACGTCATCTCATCATGATCACCTCCACAAAATCAAAAATACCGTGGCGATTGCTCCTCCACTTTCACAAGCTGAAGCGGACAAGAGCATGAATGCGCACACGAACCCCGACTGGTTATATTTCGGATATTTAGCTGCGCTAAACTCGTGTCAACTGTCAGGAGGGAGACCGCGGCTTGCAGCAGCAAGCAGATTAGAGGTTTACGCCCCCCTCTTCCCTCCCTGGCTAAAGGTAGGATTGGAACGGCTAATAGCAACAACTAGATTCAGGCCGTTAAAACAAAAGGCGTTAGCACAACAACATTAGCTCCTTACTGTCCGCCCAGCGTGTGGAGGTGAGATAAGCCTGTGTCTTGTCATGTTGCCTCCCAAGCAGTCGCGTGCGGTGTCCCTGCTTGCTTGCTTGCAGCAGCCACCTTCTGCCTGAGTGAAGCAGCGTGAGAGTGACTATACAGTAGCTCTCATCGAACAGCGAACAAAAAGTTCCAGCGAGGCTGACTGCACAGCCGAGTGTGGCCGCATTGGAACGTGCCATTTCGGCTGTTACCTTCCAAATTGGACGGCGCGTTGTAAGTCGAAAAACTGGGGCCATTCCTCATCCAAATAAATGTGCACGTCTACTCATTCCCACTTCAGTCTCTGTAAATATCCTGACTGGTGTTTAATGCCTCGCCCGTCCTAACCGTGATCAGCAAAGAAACATTTTTTTTTTAAAGCAAAGAAACAGTGTTTTTTGTTGGGTTTTTTTTAAGCAAAGAAGCAGTGTGCGCTCGTCCCAGCCTAAACCTATGTAGCTCTGCTGACTTCCATATTTCCTCATTCTCATATAAATCAGCCATGGAGAGATGAATCCTTTTGATATGTTGAAGTGGGTATTAGTAGGGATGTCCACATAAATTTTGGTGCCAATTGATTGGATTTTTGGACGTTATAAGCAATAAAAGTACAATGATTTCCAATGGAGAGTTTGGAATCGGTTCCTCCCGTGAGTCCGGCCGAACAAGGATAGAACGGTAGGGGGAGAGGCCATTGTCCTGATTAACAAGGAGCGTTATTCATGGAGTTACTTATTTTCTAATTTCTCCAAAATGAATGGATAAAATAGAAAATGTCAACTCTTTTCATTTTCCTGATCTAAAAATATATAAAATGAACCTGTCAGTGAAAACGTGGCCATCCCGGCCCCACCATCCCTTTAAATGGCTGGTAATATGGCCATCTCTGCTCTGAAAACGTCTGGCAGCATTGAATGTGGATGAATGCAATGTGCATGTGACAGGCTCAACTTTTACATCTACTCATAGAGCTATGCCAGCATTGCTTTGGGATTTTGCAGGTGGATTTTTCTTTATGACTTGTGATTATCCAGGTGCATGAAAAAAGGGGAAGCGCTCGCTTGCTGATTCTTATAGCTATTAACTGGCATCTGGGAGTGCTTGCTTATCTGTGAATGTCAATTACTAAATTGTGATTACAGCCTTGTGGGAGGGAGAGGATTTGTGTTTCTTCTCTCTCTCTCTCTCCCTTGTGAACATATTTCCTGCATGTCTTATGTGTGTTTAAGCCTTATCCTAATTTTAAATAGGTTTGTTCATTCGTTCATTTTCTACAGCTTAAGTACACGGCTGAGCTGCAGTCTCTCAACTGAGTTTGTGGGGTGGGTGGAGTATAGGGTTGGCATCGTTTAAATTTGGACGATTCTGGTTCCTAACGATTCTTGATTCCGATTCTCAACAAAAAAAAAAGGAGTTATTTTTGGACAAATCACATGAACAACTCCTCTGTTCTTCAATTTCATGAACATTTTACTATTTGTTTAACCAGTAAATTTTGTTTTAATATTTTTTTTCACAAGAGCTCACAAGAGCTCATCTGTAATCTTCTGTCATAGTTTGTGCTATATTTATGATTTCAACTCTAAATGTAGGTACTATAGTTATAAAAATATTGTACTACCACGGATGCAACCACATCACTACAAACCTCCTCTGGAAATGTGTATTATTTTTTTTGTCACAAGTCGTGATTTTGAAAGTAGTATAGTTATTATACAGAGTATTTTCCCACTCTGACTGACAGTTGCAGTTTGTTTTCATTTCACACTTTGAGTGGTGGATTAAGAATTAATTATTTACAGAAATGATTTCTGAAAGCAGCAGAGCATAAAATCAGCAAAATGTCAAACAATTGCCCCTAAATAAGGCAATCTGTGATGGATTCAGCCATTAATATTTCATTTCGACTGCTGTTAAAAATGTCCTTGGCAAGGCTACACTAATTAAAACCATGAAACCGTAACAGCCACTTTGTAACTGCAATAAATCGTAAGCGGAGCATTTGTCCTGGAAGTGTCATTGTTTTCTGTAGCAGACAAAAGACAAACATGAATCCCTTAAAAGAGAAAGCTCCAAGTAAATGTAAAAACAGACAAGACTGTTCAGTATTTTGTGAGCAAAGTGAACAAGAAGTAAATTGCTAGTTGACCTATTGAGGTGCTCAATTGCAGTGCTAAACAGGATTAAAAGTGTGACAGAAAATGGAGACGACCGCGGTGAGTGAGGGATTAGGAAAACGGGGCACGTGCAATTAATTGCTGAAAAGGGACTGCTGAGTGAAGAAATGGAATGGGGCAGACAAGTGATGTCATGAACTGGTGATTGACTTTCGCCCACTTTTCTGTCCTTTATTTTGGGGCGTACTCATTTCTTTGTTTCTTTAGTTTTTACACTTGTGCACAAAAATTCTTATTGTGGCTTTAAAGACCCAGATGGTCGAACAGAGGGGAGTATATGGGTGTTTCAAGCAGTGATGGAAAACCATAGAGGAAAAAAGTCGGTTTGTGTGCGGGTGTGTGAATAGCCACAGCGAGGACAATGCCGTGAGATGGTAATTCGCCATACAGCACAGCATCGGTTGAAAAGAATGGAGCCTTGTTGGAGAGGCTTTCTATCACACAATGTGCTGCTAGGAGCCCCCAACATATCACATGCTATGTGGGTGTGTGTGCGCGTGTTGAGGAATGTTAAGTCATTGTGAATTTCTCTTCTCGTTCACTGATGTAAGATGCCTGACGTGCACATCCTATTTAGTCTTAAAGCGGAAGTCTACGTAAACATTTTTTTTTGGAAGAATATGTTCTATGCAAGCCCACTAGTTAAAACAGGGCATTCTTATAAATATTGCGTTTGTGCAATAAGTGTTAATGCACTCGTTTTTAGCCATCTCTGGAGGCGGCCACTTTGTCTTCTGTCGACTGAAAATGACATCACAACTGCTCACAACCACCAATCACGGCTCAGATTCAGAAAACAGGTCAGCCGTGATTGGTGGTTGTGAGCAGTTGTGATGTCATTCTCAGTCGACAGAAAGACAAAATGGCCGCCCCCAGAGATGGCTAAAAACGAGTGCATTTTGCTGCTTAACTTATTTTCAACAAACGCAAAATTAATCAGAATGCTGTGTTCCAACTAGTGGGCCTGCTGAGAACATATTCTTGAAAAAAATATGTTTGGGTTGACTTCCGCTTTAAGAAAAAAAAATTGTGATTGAAGCAGATACCATTTTTAATGGCCCCGTTCAGTTTGTTCCAATTCAAATGGTGAATGGCAACGCTTCTCGTTTGCCCCAACAGCTCTCTTAAATGCACGGAGATGTAACGGAGAGAATCCGGTCACTTTTCAAAATAAAATGTTTTTCAGCCTCGGACAATGAATAAACCGGAAGTACTGTACTTTAATACTTTTTTTTTTTTCTTTCATCTGTGTGGCCCGCCGCGGTCCGGTTCCGGTCCACGGCCCGGTGGTTGGGGACCCCTGCTCTATAGGGTTTATGTGTGAACAATGACTTGGTTAGTTTTTTTTTTTCTTCTTTGTTCTGTGCTGTGAGATGAGCATGTACTCATGTCTCATCTTCTTGCTAATGACCAGTTTGCGTCTTCCGGTGTAGTCTCTGTACTTTGGTTCATGAAGTCTTCTGTGAACAGTACATTTTGATACCTTCACTCACACGCTCTGGAGGTTTTTGTTGATGTTACAAACAAGATCTTTTTTAGAGCTCTCAAAATCTTTTTTTCTGTGATCAACTGCCAACCAGTGCAATGTGTACGCTGCCTCTCACCTTAATTAAGATGGGATAGGATCCAGGTCACCATTGATGCTGAACATATAAGCGGTTGAAAATGAGTAAATAATGAACATATTATGACCAATTAAATGTTCATGATTGAGTTGTAGACTGTCCAATGATTGCTTGCGCAGTGACTGAAAGTCTGGCCAATCACCATATAATATTGGCCATGGACCAAAACAAAAAGGAAGACACTGCGGAAGGAAAGAACACATTTTGACTGCGACAATGAAATCCTACCATTTAACATCTTGATTGGACATGTTTCGCAGGTACTACGTGCCTGGAATAGAAAATGGTCTCTCCAAGTCAAAATGCATTATGACGTACAAAATGATGTCTGATATATTACTACATTTGCTGTGTAAAAGCAAATAATATGCTGTAATCGTGCAATTGCATTACAATTGTAAAGCTTTACACTTCACTTTTGGGAGATAGAAAACGTTTTGAGAGAGGGAAGCGGGGCAAATCTATCAGCAGGAGCAGTTAATCTTGACTATGCATATTAGTTTGGCTTCCAGGCTATAAAATCTCACAAATGTTCTCACCAAAGTCCTAATTAACTCTTATAATCCAAGCCATGGACGCCAAACGGTTAGTTGCCATATCTTAATGCAAACTTAATTAAACTTGTCATTCCTCCAAGCAGTTTTTTGTTATTGCTGAACGTGTTCCATCAGGAATCAACTACACCAGCCGCAAAGATGGCGTCATCACAGAATTTCAGAGCAATATGATAACCCAAGTCACGGCCTCCATTCTAAAAATATTATTTCCTGGAAAGAATGTCTGTCTGTCGCGGAGGATTTGAAGTCTTGCTCGATGTGTGTTTGCGAGGTGTGACTTATCTGTGGAGCAAGTGGGCTTTGCTCTGTGGTTGAGTCATGTTCGGGTTGATCAGTTCAGGATCATTTCCCTTCGTTTACTCCTTCGCATAGGAGCAAGGATGCTGCATCTATTAATAGCATCGTGCTTTGATGAAGACCCGATGCACCATCTCTTCAAAGAATTGCTTCTGTGTTTCTAGCACTAGCTGATTGATTCCTATGCACCTTTTCAAATGTTTCGTTTAAACCCTTGCCCAACTCGTCCTCCTTTTGCTTCAAATTATGTTTTTCTCCACCCTTCTCAACCTGTATGCTTTTTTTTTCCCCCTCTCACCGCTCTCACCATTGCCCTACTTGTCTCTCCCCATCATCCTCACTCTTTGGCCCTGCCTTCTTTCCCCTCTCTCCTCTGCCTTCTCATGTTTTGGGCACTTCCTCCCTCGCCCCCACTTCTCCTTCCCCCAAGTTCTGCCCCCTTTGCAAATCTTGCTTTCTCCTTTTTACCCGACTCCCTTCAACTCTTGGCTTGCCTGTCTTCCCCTCTTCTAGTCAAAGAGAGTCAGCTGAGTGAGCCAGATGAGTGCAGCACTGCCTGCTAAGTAGTTGAGCACAACATACTTTCAAAGTGGTGTGTGTGTGCGGGTTTGTGTGCGAGTTTCTCTCAACGGCCACTATTTCTCACACTCTCCTCTTATCGTATCTGCGAAGTCGCTTCAGCTTCCCCTTTTCACTCATGCATACACACACACACACACACACACCTGTATCGAGAGTACAACCTTTATGTATCGTTTGCTGCAGTCTAATTCAGATCATTTTTAGCCAAAATGTTTTCGCTATCGTCCTAAAATGTCTCAATATCTTACTTAAAGGAGAAGTCAACCCCAAAATATTTTTTTCAAGAATATGTTCTATGCAGGCATTCTCACTAACATAGTGTTTGTGGACTATGAGTTAATCCTCCCGTTTTTAGCCATCTATGGAGGCGCCCATTTTGTCACTTCTGTCGACTGAAAATGACATCACAAATGCTCAAGTAACGACCAATCGCAGCTCACCCGTTTTCCGAAGCTGAGCCATGATTGAATGTTATCTGAGCCCCGAGCGTCTGGGATGTCATTTTCACTTGACAGAAATGACAAAATGGCCGCCCCCTGAGATGGCTAAAATTGGGTGGTTTTTACTGCTCAACTCATCTTAGAATCTCTTTTTATGTGCATCAAATCTTTAGACGCAGCAATAATCTTGCTAAGATAAAGCACATTGCTTTACAAGTTGACAATAGCACTATAATATCACCATGTACAGCTACGGAAAAATATGCCTTAAATGATCTCTAAATGTGTATGTAATTGCACGCAATTACGGCGCAGCTACCAATGCACTAGCCAGTCAATCTGGTTTTCATCGGAGAGGGATAAAAATGTGCAAGCCATATATGTTTTTTTTTGATGGAGAAATTTTGTCCATTTCTCTTCACCCCAACAGCCTGGTTCCAGGAGAGCACCTCAGGCATCGGATCCCTCCACCTCTTCATCTTCCTCCTCTACCTCCACCTGTACCACCACAAGGGTAGAGGAGAAAAAGCTTTTATCTAAAGACTCCATCCTGTCTCTGTACGCCACCAGCTCAGTGGGCAGTCAGCCACAGAGCCGGCAACAGCCTGCTACTGGGCAAGGTAATATGCAAAACATATGCGCACACACACACTACTGCAATCAAAAACATTGGCTTTACAGTTTTATGCTTGGAGCAGGTAATAATCAAAATTTGGAATGGTTACTTAAACATGTTAGACTACACAGACCATTGTTGGATAAATGACAACCATTACAGTTTTGTCATGCATCAAGCTCTATCATTTTTGCCCACGCTGGTTGCCATCCAGAAAGACACATTAAGAGGATCATCATCATCGACGCTTCTGTATTTACTGTACCTTACATTGAGCCGTTAGCCATTACTGATAATTACCATCTAATCAGCTGTTAACTTCCACCACAGCTGATAGTGATCTGAACCAATCCTCTGCATCATCTTGACAAGTTTACCACACTTCTTTCTCTAATGCCAACTGGACAAGGAGCCTTGCCTGCCTATCAGACATCTACTGGATTCTTCCATCACGCTGCTGTTGGCTGACAGCTGATAGCAATGCTAGCTACTCCTCCGCTAAAATGGCACATCTAACGTCAACATTTTTAATTAACCCCCATGCTTTATTGTTAAGGGTCCTTGGGTTCCTTGCGTTATTATTCTATCTACAGTGTAAGATATCTGTAGTATACATTGTTTAGGAAGGGAGTATACAAATTGTAGAGTAGGGGTGTGCAATTAATCAAAATTCAATTACAATTACGATTATTACACTCCATGATTATGATTGGCGTAATCGTAAAAATGATTATTAATATTCATGTATGTCCAACGCACACAAGGAAATCATACATTTCCACCTTTTAAATTTTATAACGTCTTTATATTTTTTTAAGTGTAAACATTTTCTTGTTTTTTACCCCAAATAAATCATTTGAGTAATCGTGATTTCAATTATTACCAAAATAATCATGATTCATATTTTTTTTCAGAATCGTGCAGCCCTATTGTAGAGCATCATGTACAGTATAAAAGAGATGCATGCATTCATTGCTAGCCTAATGCACACAATAATAATCATAATAATACATCTGATTTATATAATGACTGTTCAGAGTGAAGGTAAAAAGTTCAGTGCCATGAAAAGCAGTCAGGTCCATTTTCTGGTGTCCATCTTATCCAGAGCACGTCACAAATATCCAGAGTTCTGTGGATAGAATTTGATTCGATACACGCAGACTCTGATGAGAATTGACAAAAATACATACAAAAATGTGCAAGAAAGAGCAAAGTGCAACATAGGACGCTGGTCACAATAAACCAGGACGAACGAGACAAACCAAAACCGCTTGTAAAAGACAAGGACGAATATAAATGGCAATGGCTTGTCACCAAGGACAAGGAAACCCAAAGCGCGTATAATACAAACAGAGACTATCACTACTACTTACTTGAACAAGGCAAAACATGGCGAGAGAATACGGGCATAAACATGAAGCGTCTAGAAAATTCAAGCACTTGCAGGGACACAGTCGTGAGCAAGGCAAATAATTCAACATTGGGTTGTCGGCTTGGCGGTCCTTAAATAGTCTGGTGATTATGATGCGTGACAGGTGTGTTGCTGGAGGGAACGCCCTCCACTCCAGCTGGAACTGAAAACAAAAACAAAACAACCATGACAGAGAAGTGAAAGCAGACTCACTGTAGGTTTGTTTGTGTGTGTGCGCATACGTGTGTGCACGTTGCATGAGTGCTCATTGTGTGTGTGTCAAGTGTGGGGAAACCACCACTGTGACATTTGTTCATTGAGAGGAGCGGGCAGTAGCTTGACGCACAATTTACATGTGCACATTGATGAATGTTTATATTGCTCTGTGACTTATCTAGAGGATTAAAAATTGGAATAAGGATTAAGGGCATTCAATTCCCCTCGTTGTCCGCCTGGAATCGAAATAACTGCTGATGGAGATCAAAGTTAAACTGGGCTAATGTTCCAAATCACTGGACTATTGTGTGTTGTGCAATAGGAATACACATGGGCCAGCCTCCAATAACACAGCAGGGCTTCAACAGCGCCACGGTGGGAGGAGGGGCCATGACGTCAGGCATGACTCTTCCTAACGGCAGCTACGTGGACATGCAGCACATGCACGGCAACCAGCAAGGACAGTGGAGTGTGGGCCAGGTAAGGCAGGGCTAGTACAATACTCTTTTTAAGACAGTTACTCAGTGGAAATGAAGTTGAAATATTGGCTACCGTGGCTGCCACACCCCTTTCTTAACGCCGTCCTGAAGCTTGTTGCTGCGTGCGCCACCCACGAACAGCAATGAACAGTTGTTATCACAAGGCAGACTAGTGCCGCTTTACCATTAGTTCCAAACAGCCCCACAACACACACCACTCCCATCTGTAGAGTAAGTTGGGGAAGAGCTAAGTTTAGCCTGGGTTGTTAGTGAAAAGTTACGGAGAGCCTTCACACCATGTCAGGGTCTTACATTAAGCCTTTTGGGTGGTGGCCGGACAGCGGTAGCCTGTTTCGTGAGTTAAGTAATTTTAAGAATAATTCCGTAGCATTCAAAGAAATTACTAATTTTCACTGGTTAATTTTCAGATAATTTGTATTCATTATTATTATCATTATTATTCTTATTATTATTATTATTCGATTCGATAAGGTACGAGTTGGAGAGGATACGATGCAATGACTTTCTTTTTGTCATTTTACTGTACACAGATATGAAAGAACTTGCTAGTACTGTAAATGTGGCTTTTCCTGCAAAGGTACAGCTCTCCCAGAAAAGAGAATTCAATCTGGAAGTGGAATACACACACACACATATGTATATGTGTATATATATACATATATGTGTATATATATACATATATGTGTATATATATATATATATATATATATATATATATATATATATATATATATATATATATATATATATATGTGTATATATATATATGTATATATATATATATATGTGTATATATATATATATATATATGTGTATATATATATATATATATATGTGTATATATATATATATGTGTGTATATATATATATATATATATATATATATGTGTATATATATATATTAGGGCTGTCAATCGATTAAAAAATTTAATCGAGTTAATCAGAGGTTAAAAAAATAATTGATCGTAATTAATCGCAATTCGAACTCAATTTCCGAAATATGCCATATTTTTATGTAAATTGTTGTTGTAATGGAAGATAAAAGACACAAGACCGATATATACATTCAACATACTGTTTATATGTAATTTTTTTATTACAACGTATCCTCATAAGATGAAAATTAAAATTTTTAAATCAAAATTATTAACATTATTATTTCTTTCTGTAGTAGACAGTATTTTTATTCACGATAAAAACAAAAACGCAAAAGGGCCTCAGAACAGTGACAGAAATATTTCAAATGTGTGCAAACAAAGTGTTTGCGAGTGTGTCTAATGTAGACATTTATATGTGGCCCTCGTAATATTCTTTGAGTTTATGTTTTCCGAGTGGTCCCTGAAGTGCACAGGAACGTGATTGCCTCATATGTTATGCTGTGCTATCATCACCTCGCGGGTTCCTCCTTTAAAATGACTTTATTAACACAAAACAAGACAGCCCTCTTCTCTACTCATCCTCAGTCGCTGAGGCAAACCAATTAATTCACATTTCTGAGATTAAAAGCTGCCCTCTTCTTTCGAAATGCTTCTGTACTACTGCGGGCGACGCGCGTCCGCTCTGCTGCTCACTGTGCACTTCTGAGTGGGATTATGCATCGGCGGTCATTCTGCGCATGCGTGAAATGCGTCAAATATTTTGACGCGATCAATTTCAAAATTTAATTACCACCCGTTAACGCGGTAAATTTGACAGCACTAATATATATATAGTGTGTGTGTGGGGGGGGGCGTGTGTGTATAGATAGTATAGTGAGAGAGATAAGCAAAGAGTTATCTGCATTGTTGGAAAATGTTGTTCTGATGCAGCTACAGTTTTTTATTCCAGGTGCGTGCAGGCCTTGAACACTAGCATTAGAATGTCAGTCCGTGTGTGTCTTTCTTATTGTCGGTGAGTGTGATAGAGTGGAAGCAAAGGTACAGTGACTGAAAGCCAGTGCACATCGCTTTGGCTCTTTGTGTGTGTGTGTGTGTGTGTGGGGGGGGGGTTATACGCACGTGTGTGCACACACAAGTACCTGCACAAAGCTCTCAGATGTCTAGATAAGAGAGTGGTGCAGCACCAAGGCACATTCATAATAGATAAGACAAAATGGAAGAGTGAGGGCAAGCAGAGAGTAGCAGATGAGGTGCTGAATAGACGAGCTTGAGGGGAAGTGTCAAGAGGTGACTTGGGGAGTGGCGGAGAGAGCAGTAATCAAGGAGAAAAGCGAGGTGAAGTGTGGTTTTGCGGGCAAAAAAAGATCCGCTATTAGTTGTATGTAATCGAATCCTCTTTGTCTCTTTCCTTTCCTCCCTCAGTTATCCCAGCAGATGTCAGGCATGGCCACAAATGGAGGCGCACCACCGTCAGGCACCCCTGCAGCCAGTTGGTCCACAGCGCCGACAGCTTCCGGACAGACCCTCAGCACTCAGCTGTGGAAGTGACGAGTGGGCAGCCCTGAAAATATGTAGTGCGGATTGTGGCGCCCACTTAACAACCTTCCTCCAGACCTCCCTCAAGGTTTCCTTTACAAAGCCAAGACAATATAGCGCGGGGGGGTTCTGGCAGCCGTCATGTTTTGTCTTAATTGGATCTCATTTGGATTTCCTGTTGGTGTTATGTGAAGAGTAGGTACAGTTATAGCACAACAAAGAATAGAGAACACTGCTGGACAGAGTATCCGCAACAGTAATGTTCTAGCTCTATAATGGCATTATAAAAATGAATAGATAGTTAATAGTCATTGAGTACGTACAGTAGATATGGTTCCCTTGTGGTGGTTGGTCCCCTCTCTCCGCTGTGTGTGTTAGACTCCTCCCACGCCTGCCCTCACCTTCTTTAGAGCCAGCAGAGCTTCGTGGGCAGGTAATAGCCTGACCAGTCCCGTATTTGTGTGATAATGACGTGTGAACCCCAGAGCCATAGCCGGTGGTCAGGTCAGTGATTCATCTCCCAGACACTTGTTGCATAATCATTTGATTATCTGCAGTGATGGAAAAGGATGCTCATATGGTAAATCCAAAACATGAAAGTCAGTTCTGGTGTGCTTGCTTTTTCTTATTTCTTCAGATACACCTAGAATTACAGTGGAACCTCCACAAACAAACAACTCTGAGGTCACACTATTTTGAAAACATTTCCGGGAAAAAAAAAAAAAAAAAAAAAATCCTCACCAATCACACCAAAATGTGGAGGTCAAATCACATGGGATGTCACATGAGAGTGCAGTATGTCTCGCAAGAGTTCATCTCTGTGAGCATCTAAATTTTTGATTTTGTCAGTCCATCACTGGTGTGTGGTGGCAAAGAGAAAAATAGAGAGAACGTGTCCAAAAAGCGGGACGCACGTCTCTGTCGTTACGACTCATTGCAACGCTTTGACGTTTTGACTGCGCAGTAATGGAAAGCAGTGCCGTGTTCTGCCTTGGTCTCTTATGCAAATTAATCAGCCATTCAGTCTTTGTTGCTAAGCATACGATGGCAAAGACAACAATGAATTGACCATCGACCGTAAAATCTAAGAAGAATGATGCAACGCACACCTTAAAGTGATGTGTGTAGACTTTATGCTTGCTTCTTCACGTTCATGACTGCGTGGTGAATACACATTATATTATATTTGCATGTTTTATAGGTAATCAAGACTATCATTTAGGTTTTATCTTGTTGGCATTTCTCGCATGGAAGTCATTCATTCTCCATTACTTGCTATTTTGGAGTACTGTATGCTTGAATTGACAACCATCATATTGTGACCACCTAAGAGGTTCCACTGTACATCGAGCGGTGTTTCTCCTTTCTAGTCAGTGTCTACTGCATATCCCATCTTGAGGAGCCGTAACCCTGCGAGCCAGCCTTGCAAATGTGAAATCATTCAAAACCGATTACATTTGTAAACTGATTTGGCAAATCTGTTTAGTTCATATTCAAATGTTATCGGTATATAGACATTTTTGTTGTCGATGTTTTATGGTCTTGTCGTTTTGTAAAAGCCGATAAAACTAGCATAGTTTCTTAGTCAATTCTAAAATGCGTACACGATATGAAACCATGGTGTGTTATTGTTCCTCTAAATTATATATTTCAGTTGATTAAAATACATTTATAAAAAAATAAAGATCCACCCTGAGTAATTACGAGACATTGTATTTTGTTTGACGTTATTTAGGGTGGTAAACCAAAGACCATCCTGCGCCATGCCAGTTTCAGAGCACCAGTTATTATAGTTTTCCACTATGATTTCCATCGTACGTTTCAACTGTACTGCTCATTTACGAAAGCTTTGCATGTGCGAAAACTGGGCGCAAATTTGCATGCTTCCGCAAACAGATTTGGAAGCTAACAGTGACATGCGGTGAGGTTCATAACTGAGGAGGCACTGACTCCTCTGGAATTAAAAATATCAATCCAAAATGGAAGATTAGCCTGTATTTCAATTTTGACTTTTGAAACATATCCTTTCAAAGTCTCTAATTATGCTTCAATCAATTTCACACTGCTCAAAAATGTGATAGCAAGAAAAACAAAGGACAGTTAGTGGATTGAAAAAGAAAAGAAATGTAAAGCACTGCCCAGACAACTAAAATGGAAAATAATTGATTGTGATCCTGATCAGTCTTATTTTCTCTTCCTCACATGCAGGGAAGGGGGCAGGGAGGCTTTGCCTGCACTGAACACACTTCCCTACCCACTAACCAGGCGCACCCAGAACTGCATCTGTCAAACGCACTAAATTCCCACACAGTTCATTATGTTTGTTTTATGAGGACTAGATGCAAATACTGTATATTAATTTAGCAGAACCACTGTGATTTATCAAACCCAAAACGAATTGCGATGACTCTATAGAAAGCATTAAAAGGCAAATGCCAACTGCACCGCTGTGCGTAACCGTGACGAAGGAGGCACATCATCTATTCAGCAATGCAGTTTTAGAGCTTCTGAAGGATCTAAGGGCTGACTTGTGGCCAGTCACAAGAAGGAGTCATGCCATATCATCAATGACATAGCTGCTTTTCAACTCTACATTTCCTTGCGTCTTTGTCATTTCGGTGCACAAGTGTCTGGTGCCCTGGTACCCTAACCCAGAAAACAGGTGAGCTGTGATTGGTCGTTACCTGAGCAACTTCCATGTCATTTTCAGTTGACAGAAGTGACAAAATGGCCGCCACCTGAGATGGCTAAAAACAGGTGGTTTTTGTTATATTCAGTAAATGCAATATTAATCAGAATGTCCTGTTTCAACTAGAACATATTCTTGAAAAAAATAGTTTGGGTTGAGTTCCCCTCAGTAATACGTTTCTTCGTCTTCCACTAACAATTCCAATTCCGTCATTTAAAACTTCATTTTGCATTTGCAGTGTTTGCTCATATTTTAACATGGTGAAACCCATTAATGCTACCAAAAGTACAGAGCCCAAATAGCGCCCGCTATTTGGGATCTTAGTAAAAGAACGCAATCTTAGTAGGTCACGTGTCACATTGTCCACCAACAGCGCTTGCGGTCTGTTGGTGTGAACACGCAATTTGGCGCCCGCTATTTGGGACCTTAGTAAATCAGCCGTGTACAGTGTACATCTATCCGCTGTTGGGTTGGCCTAAGCTAAGGTCTCCTAGTAGTAGCCATGTTGCATGTTTTCCTTCAGGAAGAAAAAAGACGGGCCCAGCTACTGTGCTCTGAGCCAGTAAAGTCCTTCCTTTTGTCTAGAGACATCTCTGGCATTCCTGAAGGCAAATTAAACCACCACAGAATCACAGCAATTCATCTCGATGCACTTAAATACCGCAGAGTGAGCTCTGTATCTCAGTATATTGTGGCTCTGTCTCTCAAGATTGTCGTCAGGGAACGGATAAGTGAAATGTGTATTTACTTTCAACTCGAGGATGTCTACCAAATCTCATCCCACCCATAACAATGGCATTTCAAATCCATTAGTCTTAACCCGGTGTTTTGCCCTCCCCTTTTTGATTGCGTCTCTTGTTGCGTGCCGTACAAGAGAAGCGAAATTAGTGTGACGCAAATAAACCTGAATGGCCAATCAGATGATGGCGACCTGTATGTAAATGCTGGATTGGTCCCATCGTTGCTGTTGAGTTCATGTTGAGAGTAAAAGCAACAGTACAAATTCACACACCAGCAAAAAAGATGTAAAAAAAAAAAAAAAAAAAAAAAATCACTGCCACACCAATGCACAGAATCACCTTCACTTAACAGGGTTCCTCTGCCGCGCAATAAATATTCACTGTCAAGTATAAGATATACTGTACGTACGTGGTTAGTGTGGATGGCACATCAACACATGGCATGTCCTCCAGGTTTATTTACATTTGTGTTTACGTTTTCTAGTGCCTAATACAAAACATGTCTCTGTGCATTGATAGCATCAATTTCTCCATGTTCATTGTTGTCCAAAGACTATATTTCCGCTGTGTAAGTACTGTTTTGTTGTCTGGTTATTCCATTCTATTTGTATTGGTCCCGGCATTTACAAGCAGATCATTTGGAATAAAGGATGTTGAATTGTGCCCTCTTTACTCGTGTGTTATTCAAGTCTATAGTGCTGCATTTACAGTACGCACTGATGCCTTCTAATTACAGTACTCCATTAACCTGTACTTTTTCTGTGTTTGTCCACTTTATTGGTTCTTATCATAGTGGCTACTGTCAAATCTCATGATGTATTTCCTGCAGTATGTTCACTTTGAATCATTTAGAGGGGAACAACATAATTGGCACAAATAACAATTCGACTAAATTGTTACCACATAAACATTTTATTCATTTTGAATACTGTAAAGACATCACATAATCTGGAAGACGGGTGAAAACCAGGCCACGAAAATCTTTTTTGAGAGACCCTTTGAGTTTCAACAAATTTGTTTTGTTTTTTATTGTATACTGAGCATTCTATCTTAGCATAACGCTCCAAAACAATCAGTTTAGTTTGTTTTACATTCAGAAATAGAAATATAAAAGATCACAGCTTCTGTGTGTCCAACTGTATCTTGGTGGACATCAGCAGGCAACAAGACAAGGAAGCAGCTTATCAAAATTCAGATGATAAGCAGACTAGTGTCAAAGGCTAGTCTTTGACAAAATACTGCCCTTCTGACTTCATTATCAAGCAGTCATGCATGTGTATTCTACAACCTCTTCAAAAGGGCACCTCAAGGCTCACTGCTTGGGCCACTGTACTTGGCAATTTACAGAATTGCTACATCAAAGCACCCTCTTGCTTTGCTTTAGATATTACTTGAACACACATACAGTTCCATGAAAAAGTCTTTGTACTGTTCTTCTCTTCTTTTTTGACCACACTCAAGCCTGATTACCTCCAGCAGACCTGTTCAATCAAAAATAGTTACTTAAATAGAAACAAAAATAAGTCGGCCAAAGAAATCAAAAAGCTATGGTCCAAAGAAATTCTACAGCATATGAGAAACTAAATAATTATTGATATCCATCAGTCTGGTTACAAAACCATTCCTAAAGGTTTAGGACTCAAGAGAACCGCTGTCCACAAATGGAGAAAACATGGAACACTGTTGAACAGCCGGCCGACAAGAATTACCCCAAGAGCACAGTGAGGACTCATTTAGGAGGTCACAAAGGAACCCAGGACATCATCTTAATCGGTGCCGGACATTTTCAGACCCTCTTTTACCCCAACATTTGAAAAATGTTGAAAAATATGTAAGTAAGTTCCTGGGATTGAATGGCTGGACTGTGAAAAGACAAATAAATATCTCCTTGGCAGTGAATGAGTTAAATAAATATTGATTGATTAACTCATTCAATCTCAATGACATGTTTATATGTCTTGACATATGTATAAATATGTCTTTGGGATTGAATGGGATTGGCACTGAATGAGTTAAGAGCTGCAGGCCTCCGTCACCTCAGTTAAGGTCAATGTTCATGCATCAACAATAAGGAAGAGACTGGGCAAAAAAAAAAAAAAAAAAAAAAAGACTTTCATGGCAGACTTCCAAGGCCAGAATGACTGCTGACCGAAAAGAAAATGAAGGGTTGTCTCATATTTGCATTAAAAAAAACAAAAACTATAAATGATTTCCGAGACTATTCTATGGACTGACGTGACCAAAGTTGAACTTTTGGAAGGCGCGTGGCTCTTTATATCCGGCGTAAATGTAACACATCATTTCAGAAAAGGACATTATATCAACAGACTGAGAGTGGCCCAAGCCTTTATTAGGTTCAGGGGGTAAATACTTTTTCACACATGGACAGGTAGCTTTACCTTAATAAATAAAATCACCATCTAAAACTGCATTTGATGTTTACTCTGGTTATCTTTCTGATATTTACATTTGTTTGACGCTCTTAAACATTCAAAAGGGGAAAACGATGCAAAAAAAACAAAACGCATTTAAGAGGAGGGCAAATACTTTTTGATGGCAGTGGCTGTCTCCCCGCGAGATTAAGGATGAGCATTTGACAATGTTCCCTCGACTGACAATCTCTCTCAGAATATTGTGATGCCACTAGAAGAGTTTACATGGATTTTGCTCAAATTCTCATCGGTTGCTGGCACGTTCGTTAGACTGCAAAAAAGTTGAGACTAAATCCACATTCTAAATCCATTTTGCTTTCACCATCGCTTCATGGTCATGTCCACTCTGGTTGACCCAAATCTTCCTGAACTTGTTTTGTCAGTGGATACAGCTGAAGAACACGGCTATCAAAAAGATCTGAAAGTGAATTCATGCACATCCCAAATTTTCATTATCACTAACTCTGAGAAATGTTACAGTAGCCATGTCAGACAATCTTGGCAAGTACAGACCACAAGTCTTTATTGTTTAGTATTACATCAGTATTACACAGCAACAGTAATGCTTAAATGCTTAAAAAAAAATCACATTTGAACTTTCTCACAATGCTGTTTTTTTTTTTATTTTTAATTTTGTTTTACAGCCAAGGAACGCACAGTTTTCATTGTCTTGTTTGGGGTCATTTATGGAGCAGTGGTTCACGCTGGAGACTTTCCACTGCTGCTCTTTAATTGATAGGTGGTTAGTCCGGGATCACGGTCAGCTGGGATTGACTCCAGCCCCCCTGTAAACCCTGAAGTATCCTTCAGGACATTGTTCAGTGCTGTGTTCATGTTGACAAGTCTTGACTTACGCACGTGGTCCGTGTTATGTTGTTGTTCATTGACGAGAGCGAGCTGTGTGCTACCAGCAAGTTCCAGCTGAGATTTGTTGAGAATCCAGAATCCCCTTCTGTTTTAAAATACAATTCTCTTCATACAGTAGCTCACACCTCGATGACCACTGTGTCCTTAGGATGCTTAGACTCATTTCCAAGGTGTGGTTTCTCAGTGCGTGTATGCCAAACCAGCACCTGGGGAGCAAAAAGCAACAAAAAAGCAGTTGAATTACTAACAAACACACACACACACACCCACACACCCACACACACATTTGTGTGAATGCAGGTGATACAGGTTTTCAGCAATATAGTAGCAGCTGTTGCCAACACTCTGCATCCAAAACATATTCACTTATTTCAAAATGGGGGAAAAAAAAACACAATTAAAAATTCCCAACACCCGATAATGACCGTTGCCTTCATCTGCATTTTTACAGGCAAAAATCAGAAGTGGATCAAATATCTCCAAGTGTGAGTTGGTGCATCAAATTTGCAGATAAGTGATGTCTACACACACGGTCTGAACAAATAACACAAAAAACAGCAGCAGCAGCAGCAAACAGGCTGTTTCAGTAAGTAAACAGTGATGTTGGACACTCACGCTGAATAAATAGTAAAGAAAAAGAAAATCCAGCATATCGTCGCTGTCATGTGAAAAACACTTATCTCCATTTTTTTTTTCATTTTCTTATTTATACATGAATCGTGTTTCTGTATTGCAGACATCACATTAAAGTGAAAATTAAAAAAGTTTCCAAAATTGGAGATACGTTTTTTTTCACAGGACAGCCACGATATGCACTGAATCGAAATTTAGTACAGACCAAGCCACAGTTACTCACTGAGCTCTCTGGGTTTCTCTTTTGGCCCGGAAGTTTTAGCAATTTATCCAAATATGTATATGAAACCTGTTTAACAAGCCCCAGTTGTTTATTTGCATGTTGCAAACATCAATCACAGGAGGGAAAAAAAACAAACAGCCCTTTAAAACGCAGAGACCTCATCGCTGCCTATGACCTTGACGGACAGGGACTCTTAAATTGCTCCGTGTGTGTGCAGAATGAGGAGAGTGAAGGTGTAAGGAAAGAGGGAGCCCGTCAAAGCACCCACTGCTACTCTGAAATTTGGGTCCCCCCAAAAGAATTATTAAACTACTACTACTACTATCTGTTTTCCTTTGAACTGCTGCACTCATATTCCATTGTATTTTGCTTCTTGCTGGTGTTTGTGCCAGGAGAGATTCTACAGCCTGACACCTCACCAAACGTCTCCAAGCAAGAACAACACACACACACACACCGCTGCAGCTCTTTTACACACTTTGCAGTCAGAGTCGCAGCATTTTGGTGAGAAAACACTGCCACCCCTTTTTTTTCTCCATTATTATTCCCTGCGTGAAGCTAATTATCTTATAATTCAGATGTGTATGACATTTGTGGCTCCAAAACAACATTTTGCACTCTGAGATTCATAGGGCTTTGATTTATAGTAGGCTGAAAATACCACAAGTGTGTGCGTGTGGGCTTCTTCACTTGGAATATGTCACTAACTGCCCACTGTGCCACTAATTGGTCCACTTTGCATACTTAACGAGACTAATGTGGCATCCACTAAGAACTATGCCAGAGCTGTGGGGACTGTGAGTGTGTGTATGTACAGTATGTATAGGGCTGTGTGTGCGTGGGGGTGTGGGGGGGTGTGCGTGCGGGTGTGTGAGTGTGCCCACCTACACTAATAGTGGCCTCTGAGCTGCCCTTGAATATCTCGGTCCTTTTAAAAAAAAAAAAAAAAAAAAAAAAAAAAAAAAAAAAAATTGGGGATGTCTGACTTTTTTCTCTTATGGCTATGCATGCTCTCTCTTTCTTTCTTTCTTTCTTTCTTTCTTTCTTTCTTTCTTTCTTTCTTTCTTTCTTTCTTTCTTTCTTTCTTTCTTTCCTTTGTTCCCTTCTTCCCTGAGGCGAATTGGAGACAAAAAGCTTTACCTGGTAGTTTATTCGCCTTAATAGCATAGAGAGAGAGAGAGAGAGAAAGAGACAGAGAATGAAAATGTTTGCACACGCATATCTATTGTTTATTGTTCATATACATATAAATATATACATACATAGTAGTATACAGTAGAAACAGAAACAGCATATATGGCAAAGGCTTTATATATAATATATATATATATATATATATATATATATATATATATATATATATATATATATATATATATGGATATATAATATATATATCCATATATATATACATATATGCATATATATATATTATATATATATATATATATTATATATATATATTATTATATCATATATATATATATACACACACATATATATGTATATATATATTATATATATATATATATATATATATATATATATATATATATATACACACACACATATATATGTATATATATATATATATATATATATATATATATATATATATATATATATACATACATATATATCTACAAGGGTCATCTTAAATGTGGACTTTTTAATGTGTAGAAGAGTTAGGATTGTAACATTTCTTAGACATGTCTTGACCTTTTTTCTTCAAGCAAGACTCTAATAGCACTCTTGCAATAAACCTAATAAGCAAAGGGATCAAACGCATACAATCCATATTTAGAACCAGTCAGGAAAGCAAACCAGATCAGTAGGTTTCCACAGACACATTAAGCCCACAATAATAGAATGAAACACAATTTAACAAAAACCTGAGAGTCGATGCAAATGAAATAAACCAAAGTGTCATCTTTCAGTCGTCTTTGAGGCGCATCTCCTTGTGTCACTCCGGTCATCCATCCATTTTCTACGCTGCTAAAGTGGCCACATATAGAGCCAAACCACCATTCACACAGTCACAGAGTGGGAAGTGAACCCACCCTGCCTGTACCAAAGTCTGACAAGTGTACCACCACATCACTAGTAAGGTCACTGTATCTCAAAAACTGAGGAAAAGTGTTGATCCCGTCAAAACTCTTCAGGTCAACAGTGAGGCATCTCAAGGGATTTGTGATGAATTAAATTTGACTTGATTTTGACTTCTTTAACAATACACATGATGCAAGTTTCAATTTTGAGCGAGGATCTAACATTCTTGTTCGACAGTCAGCCCGCGTTGAAAGAACTAAAACGGAACTAGAAGACCATGTAAAGCGCCAGGAATTGAGATCATCGCTGCAACAAAAAAAAAAACGGCTTCGCTACTGAGGAGCCACAGACAAGTTTGGTGCAATGAAACTCGCCTTGGAGGATGGAAGCAAGCCATGATTGTTGCTCTCCGTAATAAAGCAGATCTTTCCAACTGCAACAACTGGAGCGGGATTACATTACTATTGATTTCCTGCAAAGCTTTTATGAGTGCTACTCCTCAACGGCATTTTCATAGCTGTTGATAAAAACAGATTTAACTGCAAATAGTCTGTCTTCCCCCACTCAAATACACAGTTAGAATGGACTAAAACGCACACGGATGTTTACATTTCCCTTCCCTCAGTCGTCCTTCTTCTTGGCGCCCCCTTGGACACCATTAAATAAATGCAAGAAACTGATGTTTGTTAGCAATTCTCCTTACGGCTGATGCTTTCAGCAAACGTGGCCTGTTTTTTGAGGTTTCTAGTCTCTATTTTATCCCATTAAAGACGCATAACCGCCTTTCTACCTCTAGAGCCCAGAGCGCTGTTGCATCTTTCCACCCTTAAAGCCGGGAGAGCGTATATGTCATTTTCTCTTTTATTTAGTTCTCAGTCTCTTAAAGCGGAAGTCAACCCAAACATATTTTTTTCAACAATATGTTCCCAGCAGGCCCACTAGTTCAAACACGACATTCTGATTAATTTTGCCTTTATGGAATATCAATTAAGCAGCAAAATGCACTCGTTTTTAGCCATCTCTGGGGGCAGCCATTTTGTCTTCTGTCGACTGAAAATGACATCACATCTGCTCACAATGACCAATCACGGCTCAGATTCAGAGAACAGGTCAGCCGTTATTGGTTGTTATGAGCACTTGTGATGTCATTTTCAGTCGATAGAAGACAAAATGGCCGCCCCCACAGATGGCTAAAAACGAATGGATTAGCACTTATACCACAAATGCAATATTTATCAGAATTCCGTGTTTCAACTAGTGGGCCTACTGGGGACTTATTCTTGAAAAAAATATGTTCGAGTTGTCTTCCACTTTAACCAATGAAACGCATCAGAATTAGGCATGCACGATGTGTCTTTTGAAAATCGTGATTGCGATATGCGCATGCGCGATAGTCACATCGTACGACGTGCAATGTTTTAACTTTTTTTTTTTGTTAGAACACGCAAACTTTTTTTTTGCTTCAAAAAAGCAGCAAGCTACTCCGTGCTACACAGCCTGTCTCGCTCACCCACTCCTTCCTTCCGGCCCCTCCCCCTCCACTCTGCTGTCTGCTAACAGGCGAGGAGAGACAGCGGCAAAAGCGGCAGTAGATGGATTCAGTCCCCAAAAGAAAGTCAACATACAAAATATGAAAGTATTTGGGCTATAAAAAGGAAGATTCAGAACAACTAAATGTCCTTTGCCAACAGTGCCTCACCGTTGTTGCTGCAATCGCCGTCACAAGCCCCTGTGTGAGCAGTTCAAACTAAGAAGTGGGACCCGAGGTGAAACTGCATCTACTCGAAAAACAATTACAGACGCCTTAGCCAGCATAACTCCTTAGGATAATAAGTCCAAACAGCACCGACAAATCACGGATGCAATATGTTTTACAGACCGTTTTAGTTATTATTATATTTTTGTGAACAACTCACAACTTCCTGCTCTTTACGTTTTAATATTTTTGTTCTAATTTGTTTACAACTTTGCTGCAGTTCCACAAAGGTTTTTTTTTATCTCAATGTTATATTTTTGTAAACAACTCAGGCGCTATTAGACCTGCTTTTTAACTTTTTAATATTTCATAGTTTAGTTTAAAGGTGTTTATAACTCTGCTGCTGCTTTAGAGGTTTTTTATTGTCTTCTATTTTTTGAAATGACTCAAGGGTCTAGTGCACCTGCTCTTTTTATTTTTTTGTTTAAAATATATTTAATATTTTGCTGCTGTTTACATTGAAGTGTGAAATACAATGTTAAATAATCTATTCTGTTACAGAGACATGACCTCTGTGATCCCTTTTATATACAGGAATCATCATTCACAGATGAACCCCCGTAGTCTGGATTAAACAATATTATATGAATACAATGATGTCATAGTGAGTTAACCAAATTATTCACAAACAAATCTATTCAAGTCATTTGGTGAAAATTCTATTTTTAACATCGCAATATATTGCAAAATATCGCAACCCCCGCCAAAAATCGTAATGTCATTTTTTTCCAACATCGTGCAGCCCTAATCAGAATATACACGTGGTGGTGTCGTAAACCCGTGGAGGATGTCCCGGAAATATTTCGAGTTATAATGGCATGTTTGGAGACAATGACATTATCGACGTCTTTGAAACAGAAAAGAAGATGGTAATTACCACTCGATTTTTTTTTTAACTAAAAGTAGTGCTTCTCTTGCACATTTTTTTTTAAATGTCTTTGATTGAAACAGTAAAGATGAATAAACTCGGTTGAACACCACATTCTTTTGGAATTATGCTTCTGTCTGCTACAGGGGCTGATACATTAATTATTTTGTAGGTGTTGAATTTCTGGGAAAATTTCAGGTTTTCAAGAGTAATTTCAAAGATGACTTTAGGTTTTGGGGAGCTGTTGAGTTAAGCGCTTTATGCTTTAATGGGCTAAGCGGGGGAAAAAAACGACGAGCCAAGACTGAGGTCAAAATCTGCATATTTACCTTTATTTTGGTTCCTTAATCCAAATCTGAAAGTCTTCTGGCACTTTTTCCATTGACTCTGTGGTTCCAGTTGTAACCCGGTTGCTGAGATTGAGAAGTCACAGATAAAAACAAACTCCTGGTCTTAAATCCATTGCGCATATAGTCTGGTAGTATAGTTTAGACGCTTGTACCAAACACGGCCCATTAGACAAGGACAACCAGGTATGGCGGACTTTGAACACAACCTAAGGCTAATTAATGAACTGAGCGGTGTCATATTGTGACGGGAATGAGCCTTTACTGAGTAATGATGTCAATTTGTGACATATTTTCCCATTCTCAAATTAATCCCATAACTTCAGCCCTGCCATTGAAATGACTGATGGTGTCACAGCCTGTTAAAGGCCAGCATTCATATCAGCCCCATTAAAGGTAATGGGGCTGATAATCGTTGCGATAGTTTCAACACAGAGCTGTCAGCAGCAGCTGTAGCAGCAGTCGACTGTAAATGATGAGCCAGCAGGTTTGAATATTTATCCTCTTGCCTGCAGGAGACATTAACCAATAATCCTCCAGGGACATACTGCAGTGCCACATGCACACCCTCACACACGCGCTCACACTCTATAAGGAGAAGTACTTTCAATTGTGGTCTTTTCATTGCCACATAAAATAAAACTAATGTTGCATTATTTTTACACTGGACACAAGATGGATCTGGCCTGAGGGTTTCAATGTTTCAACATTCCTGAAAGCACCCGTATACAGTATAATTCAATATTTATTGTGCCCCACATCATGACGTCACTGGACATGGAAGCAACATGAAGTTGGGAGGGGGCTCTTTGAACTTTGCTACCCAGCTATTCTTTGGTTCATGCATATATTAAGCCTACTGTACAAGAATGCAAAACCAGTTCCATTATCATTCATCTTACACACAAGGCAGTGAAAAAGAGGAAATGTAAATTAGGCAAACAGAATCTGGGCACAAGAGGCCAGCGCCTGATGGTATCATCACACGGTTAGCATTGAAGTGACAGCAAGATATGAAAATGTGCTTCTACTTTTGGTGGTTCCAAATTTTCACAACATTATATCAATTATGACGATGGCCAAGCAAAATTCAAACTGTTATTGTCTTGTGGGCAGTCAGTATAGGTGCCCCCCCCCCCCATCTGCACGTCAGCACGGCAGCACAAAATAGCCGAGTCAAATTTAACAGTTGTCATTCGCTGTGTCATTAGAAGCTGTGAAATGACTCAAAACACACAATATGATGTTTTGCTTCGAGAGGCGCTTAGACTTTAGTATAGCTTCCGAAGTAAGGAGGCCAAAAGATGCTTAAAGCGGAAGTCAACCCAAACATATTTTTTTCAAGAATATGTTCCCAGCAGGCCCACTAGTTGAAACAGCGCATTCTGATAAATATTGCGTTTGTGGAATAAGTGTTAATCCACTCGTTTTTAGCCATCTCTGGGGGCATCTTCTGTCGACAGAAAATGACATTACAACTGCTCACAACGACCAATAACGGCAGACCTGTTCTCTGAATCTGAGCCGTGATTAGTCGTTGTGAGCAGTTGTGATATCATTTTCAGTCGACAGAAGACAAAATGGCCGCCGCCAGAGATGGCTAAAAACGAGTGAATTTTGCTGCTTAACTTATATTCCACGAACACAAAATTAATCAGAATGCCGTGTTTCAACTAGTGGGCCTGCTGGGAACACATTCTTGAAAAAAATCTGTTTAGGTTGACTTCCGCTTTAAGAATACGGGAGAATGTGTGCACTGAAAAGATTTGTCAGTGTCACGCCCTGATGTCAAGGTCACTTCACCCAGTGTGCATTTCATGAAGGTGCTTAAGTGACACACTTAAGTCACCCGGGAGAATATTCCCCTTTGTGCGCAGAGCCCAGCGAGTCAATTTCTGCTTCAGCTACGTGTGCTTCCAAGACCTGATTTTAATGGGAATGAGGGGAGCTGCTTCAAATGGCTGGCAGTTAGCTGCTTCCATCCACAATGGCGCATAATGGCGTAAACACACCCTCACGCCAATTTCTACCTGTGCAAAGTCTCGGAAAATAGCAAAAGAAGTCTCCAAATCTCCACCCATGCGCACAATTTGACTGCGCTTTGAACTAGACTTGCATTGGGCATGAAAATAGGGCCCTTATCGTTAAATTTGTTGTGTTTTTTTGTTTTACAAAAATGTTTGAAAAATGGCTTGTGCTGTTTTTGCGGCTCTTTTCGCATGACGTCAAAAATGAAGGTCAATATTTTTTTTTAATAAACTGAACTGTATTTTGTCACGTGTTGCCTATTTCTTTTTTTAATTGTTGTGTATTTGCATTCTTGTGAATTTTTTTTCTTAATTACTTTTTTCTGATAAGGAAATTGCTTCTTGGTCTGAATGTCATCTTCCTTTCAGTAACAAATGCCAACACTGCTGAAACAACAGGAGGAAAAACAAATAAATACAACCTGTTTAGCCAGGAAACACTGGACTGTAATACTTTTAGTTGATGATTCCCTTGAAAGCGGGTAATAGAATCCATTTCTCAGCAGGTCTTTGAAGGCACCTCAGTGATGGTTGTCAAGAGGATGAGTGGCTTCATAAAACCAAGTGCCAAAAGGGGCTGCGGTGATTTAAGATGAGCAGCATCGATCTAAGCTGTCTAAGCACAGAACTACAATTGACTGCGTCACATAAAACCGTTTCTAGTCTATTCAAGCTATGTACGTCTAACTTTAGAGCAGGCCACCGGTTTAAAGTATGACTCATGCTGTCAATACAGCATAGGGGAGAGAATAGCCCTTGCGAGTTAATGCAATTCTTTTTTCGCTGTCTGTTGATCACAATGCGCGCACACACACACAGACACACGCTGAAGCCTGAGGCATCGTGATGTTTCGTGTCACACAACTCGATAGCTCTTGTGCGTGCGTACATTTTCTCCAGGTATTCCGGCTTCCTCCCACTTTTCCAGAAGTGTTAATTGGGTTTAGATAGATAAATAGATAGATAGATAGATAGATAGATAGATAGATAGATAGATAGATAGATAGATAGATAGATGCGTTTGCGCCGTTGTGGGTGTGAACGCAAACGACATGCTTCCTGGCCAATGGGAGTGGCTACTGTCAAAATCAGTGTGCACCGAGCGCACACTGGAGTCTATGCAGAAGAGCAGAGCGCACAAAATATGTTTACCAGGGCTATCATAGATCACCAATGTGAAGTGAGCACTTGGTTGACCTTCCACCCCGATCGTTCCTCTCAGTGTGCAATTAAAAGAGGGTTATTTTAGAAATATAGTAAAGATGATGATAATAGTAATGCGTTCAAGGAACTGATTTCTACAGTTGCTCAGAGGATTCGATGTGTGCAGTTGTCATATTTATCAATGAAATATAATGACATCTACCACGTATATAAGCAGAGCACATAATATTTGTCGGGAACTCAATCAAATTGACATAAATTGAGTTACAACACCTGTGCCACAATTTACAAAGTACATCTGCTTCTAGCTTGTCTAAAGTTTAGTCTAATTCCAGCCACCAAACAGATGCACCAGGGGTGTGCAAAAGAAAACACCCTCATTCCATCGGGATGGCCAGAATGCTGCATCGCGGTCTGACAAATGACCAAACAGGGTAAACTACTCTTGAAAATCCAGGCACGAAAATCCCGATGCGCCATTGGATTAAGATACTGAACTTCAGTATCAAACTGCATTTATGGGCTGGGCACATGTGAGATTGCATTGTTGCATTTCTGAAATTTCCATTCACTCTCCATCCAAACAGCGGTGCCGTCTCACTAACCCGAGTACAGTTGTTGGCCTTGGGCTCCAACTCCGTCACCTTGGTGATCTGCTTGAGGAAGTCGGACTCCTGCATTCCTGGCTGGGAGCCCCGCCTCTTGAACTGTGCCCTTGGATTTGCCAGGATCACTTGAAGGTTCACAGCGAAACCTGTGGGAAGGAAGACAGGGGAGAGACAAGGTGGATTAAGGACAGAGGGAGGCGTGAAAAGGTTAGCCAGCATGCATTAAAAGCCTATTATGAGGCTATTATAATCATACCAGGCAATGATGATGGCACACATTCATGTATCTAATGACTATGATATGGCTGATAAGAAATTAATTTACCACAGGGGTATGCAATTTCTCTGCGGTAATTGTATTATGGAGATGGAACGGTTTGGAAAGCTTCAGCAGACTGATGGCAATGTTGAGGTGAGCTTTCATAGAGCTTTATAATGAACTGTCTGTAATAAGATTTAATCAATCTGGTTAGAGGTTTAAAATGCATGTGTGGGGGGTACCAATTATTTGACTTTTCAAATTACTTTGGAAGCATAAAGTGCTCATGTACAAAACAGTTGCTCAACAAAATGCAGTGAATGCGTTCGTCTTTGTTGTTTGTGAGGCAAATAGATTTCGAAATAAACTGTTGCAAATTAGTACATTATTCCATCCATCTTCGATACCGCTTGTCCTCACGAGGGCGTGCTGGAGCCTATCCCAGCTGTCTTCGGGCAGTAGGCGGGGGACACCCTGAATTGGTTGCCAGCCAATCGCAGGGCACACAGAGAAAAACATCCGCACTCACAATCACACCTAGGGGCAATTTAGAGAGTCCAATCAACTTACCAAGCATGTTTTTGGAATGTGGGAGGAAACCGGAGTACCCGGAGAAAACCCACGCAGGCACGGGGAGAACATGCAAGCTCCACACAGGGAGGCCGGGGCCGGGATCGAACCCACGACCTCTGAACTGTGAGGCGGACGTGCTAACCAGTCGATCACCGTGCCGCCCAAATTAGTACATGATTGTGGTAAAGTAATACGCTTAGGGGGCCTTTTGCTAAATGCCAAAGCGCCTAACGGAGGGCATTAAATTCCACATTATTCAGCCATTTGTTTATTCATCAGTCAATCATATAACTGCGGCATCCGTGGACTAATCACACACCTGTACGATTGATAGACCCCGGGTGTCACGTGACTGATCCCCACGTGCATTTGTTTACGCAGACAAAATGACAGGATCATAGTGGCGGCAGGCGAGGGATTCACAATGGAGAGCAGTGATAAAATTTGTGTTTGTCAGTCAACATTCCGTCCAAGTGAACTCACGCCTCACTTTGATGTAAAGGACAAGATGAGATGCATGTGCAAGCTGGACAGGTTGGATATCACAGATCCCATCAAACATCAGTGCTTTTTTACAACGATCATGATGGCAGTTGGGGAGAACTACAATGGTGTGTCCTTGCGATCACAGGCTGGGAAGTTGACAAGTTTCGGTTACCGGCCATGTGTTCTTCGAATTGCAAATATTAAAGAATATTTGAGACAAGCATACTGGCAAGATCAGCCAGGTTGCCTCGGGGCTGGCCTGGCAGGCGGGGAGCAGTTCGGGCGGGCGGCCCAGGGAGCACCCCATCGGTGGCCCCCGCCCCGGTGGCTGCTACCGGAGCGGTGCACATTTTGTACTTAAGTTATCACTTTTTAAATACTATTTTGATCCGAGACAGTATTGTAGGCGCAAGAGTGCACTACGTATGTTCATTTGGTTAAGTGTTGCTGTTTGTTATATCAGTACAATACTATTAAAATAGATTTTTTTAATTCATAGAAGTGATTGAAAAAATGCAATATTGGTTTATAATAAGTAGAGTTTGTGAACCTTTTGATTTGTTGGCTATTGTATTTGTTCAAAATTCATGAAAAGCAGACATATGTGTGCATATCTGTTTGTCAGTGTTGAAAAATAATTTGAGCATCCCGGTTAGTGTTGGGGAGGGAGGCCTATATTTGATGGTTAGCCCTGCAGCCTATGAGTAGGTAAAGGCGGGCCTCGATGTGGTAGGAAAAATTTTGGTTGCTCACAATGCCACGAGCATCTGACAGTTCCAGACCAAGAAGGACAAAATACTTCATGGAGTTTTAAGTATTTCATTTCAGTCAATATTGATTATGGTTTTTATCACTAATGAAAATATGAAAAACTACTACATGGACTAAAGATAAAGGAAGAAATTAAAAACAACTATCTTGAAAATGCCTTTCAAAGACTGGTTTGTGAACAATATTTGAGAAAAACGGTGATATTGTGTATGTGGAAAAAGTTTTAGACCTTTGAGTTAATCTGATAAATGGGAGTAAAAACGGAAGGGTTGCGTTTATTTTTTTGTTGCGTGTATATGAGTATATAATTATTCAAAGTATTATTATTTAAAAGTAAATTATAATGATAGTATTATAGACAAATTATAGACATTTATAGTCAAATTTGGTCTTATGAACGGTCATTAATGAGGACTATTCTCTCTGCCACAGCCTGTAGTTCGTCTGTTTGCCACGACTTTTATAAGCATATTAACTCATTTTTATCGACAGAAGCTCTTAAAATTCAAGACTTGGGCCTCTGGATGTCTGAGATCCCTCTAGTTGTTTTGAACATATAAAAATCTGCGATCATCAGACCTCAATGAAAGCTGACTAATGCAGCTAATTGGCCCACAGCTCAGTGAGATCAACTTGTTTATAGCGTGTTTGCTGTTTGGGGAGTTGACTCTACTCCAGAGAGTCGTCTTCGTGACTGTACATCTTCAAGCTTATCTTGCACTTAGTTACTACTGCTGTTTTATTGCTCTAACTCTGTCCATTATATTTTGTAGTATTTGGTCAGCTGCAGGATGATGGCACACAGGCTAACATGTCTGCCTCACAGTTCTGTTCTTGGTTTGAATCCTGGCTCTGGCTTTCCCGAGTGGAAATCAAATGTTGTCCCTGTGCTTGCATACGTTCTCTCATGGTATTCCGCCTTCTTAAAACATTTCCCAAAAGTTAAACTAGGTTCATTGAAGACTCTAAATTACTCATCAGTGTGAATATGAGCGTTAGTCGAAATAGGCCTAGGTCTCGGGTGTTGACCTGCCTCTTGCCTATAGGCTCCAGCTCAACTGCAACCTAATGAAGACAAGAAAGGCAGAAGAAATAATGGATGGTCGGCTCAATTGCTAATTAATTTGTCTCATTTTCTTTATACGGCTGTATATTGTAGGTTATTTAGTTATTAAGTACAGTCTGTGTGGCGTGAGTTCCTGAGCCTCCAGATTCTCTGTCCAACGGCATAGCCATGTCTGGTCATCTTTCAAGTCTACCAAAGGCCCAGATACTGAAGTGTGAAGCATATATGCTAACCAGACTGTCACCATGTAATAACACCAGCGGTCACAGCGTTTTTGCTGCTGTAAGATGGTTAGAGGGCCAAGGTCAGTCACCTGGTGTGTGTGTGTTAGTCACTGTCCAGTTTTCATGTGTTCGGCCACATCTCCTGGTGTGCGGCGGGACTTATGGCGACAACGCCACCATTTGTCACCTAGTTTCCATCCATCCATCCATCCATCCATCTATCCATCCATCCATCCATCCATCCATCCATCCATCCATCCATCCATCCATCCATCCATCCATCCATCCGTCCATCCATCCATCCATCCACCCATCCATCCATCCATCATGTCTACAAATGTAACAAATGAAAAAAGGTAGCGCGGTACATTATTTCGCAACATTAGTGTTTGTGTTTGACTCAGCAGACTCTCAGTTCTTTGCAGAGACTTGCAGCTACTTGTTGACAGGCACTAAAATATACAAGCATCCACTCTGGCTTCTGTTCATTTTAGAATCCAATTTAATACCACACCGACAACCTTGAAATCACTTAATGGCCACAATCTAAAAAAAAGACCTTGAAGGTGGCAGTGTGTTTCCAGTGACTGCTCTACAGTACACAATTATATTTAAATTGCACTGAAAAAACACATTATTGTTCTGCTTCAACTATATTCTATGCCATTTATTTAGTTACTTATTTTCAAAATGTGGTTTTCCTAGAAATTAATTCAACATTTATTTGTTGTCATTTTATTGTATTACAACACAAATGTCATTAAATTGACTTTACTAGACTTTTTCACAGGTCTCATATTTAGCTGGCCCGAAGTGATTTAAGAACACAATTTTCTTGTCCAACCATATAGATTTCTGCAAAGGTCAATTCTAATATATTGGCTTCCAGAAAGCTTGTGCCTTAATAGCTGTAAAGCTTTGTTAATCTCAATTAATTCCTTATTCTAGTCTAATACACAGAAATATGATCACATCACTCCCCTTTTTGTCTTGCCCTTGGTGTCTATTTGAACTGATTTTACTGTTATTTCCCACAACAGTTTGTTGTCACTACATGGATTAGCACCATAATATCTGATTGACTTTTCATCTGTCCACCGTCTCTATTCATATTGCTCTTTGTGTCCTGATAATACTTACAACAGTGGTTTACTTGTTGAAAATGTGAAGATAAGCAAATGAGTTTCTTTTAGATTGAAAGAAGATATATAATACATTCCCCCCCACCATTTAAAACCAAGTTTCTTCCAAAAGTTATTTTACATCATTCATTCAAAATACTCTGAAGTTACAGAATTTCTGCACACTTAAAATTCAGACATTCCACGCTGGTTGAAATCGCTCTATTTTAGGGAAAAGTTCTGTCTCGTGCAAATGAGCCACACGTCCTCCCGCACACCCTTTGGCAAGGATCTGCAATGAGGCAAAGGCTGCTACAGAGTATGTGGTGAGTGTGTGGACAGAAAATTACAATGTACAAATTTCACTGATAATACCGATACCCCATGTCAGTAACCTCTGTATTGTTTGATGGCCGTGGTGTCTGACATCTGTGTAATCAAACGATGAAGGGCATGCAATAATGAATGCTAATTAAAATAACATTTCCATTACGGTGATAATGACATGGACACAAATGCCAACACGACAAATGAAAGTGTCGGCGTGCTTAGCCGAACAGAATCGCTCGGAGGGCTCAGATCCTTTCGGAACCTGCTGCAGTTTCATGCAAGCTCTATAAATGATGACTGAATATTTGTCCATGCAAATCGTTAGCGGGTAGCACGCCTTGGCAGGCAAGGCATTAGTTGGGGAATTCACCTCGAGTAATTCAGCATCCTGACCATTTCCCTCTCGTCCTGTCTGAGCAGAATGTTGTTGACTGCAGCGATGTTGAATTAATGAAACGCGGGGGCTCGCAGACGGCAGTCCTCTGAGATATGTGTCAGCATGCATTTCACATAGAAACTGTGGCCGCGCAAATACCTTTTAGCTTACCATCACCCCATGGGTTAAGCTTTCTCAGTTTTAAGCCAGGTCAGCTGTCTGCCCCGCGCTCTACATTCTGCTATCTTCCACTTATATGAAAAATAAATAAATAAGGCAAGACAAGCCAAGCCACACATTAGGTATAGTATATGCAAGCAAAGCCAGATATCCAAAATGTTTAGTGAGTAGAGGATGCGGCAATGCTCCATTGCCATTATGGAGAAAATATTTACTTATGATTTGAAATTGCTTTGGAAAGTTTTATTAAAGCGGAAGTCAACCCAAACAATTTTTTTCCAAGAATATGTTCCAAGCAGGCCCACTAGTTGAAACACGGCGTTCAGATTAATTTTGGAATTGTGGAATATAAATTAAGCAGCAAAATGCACTCATTTTTAGCCATCTCTGGGAGCGGCCATTTTTGTCTTCTGTCGACTGAAAATGACATCACAACTGCTCACAACGACCAATCACAGCTGACCCGTTTCCTGAATCTGAGCCGTGATTTGTCGTTGTGAGCAGTTGTGATGTCATTTTCAGTCGACAGAAGACAAAATGGCCGCTCCCGGAGATGGCTAAAAACGAGTGGATTAACACTTATTCCACAAACACAATATTTATCAGAATGCGCTGTTTCAACTAGTGGGCTTGCATAGAACATATTCTTGAAAAAATAAATGTTTGCGTTGACTGCCACTTTAAGCAGTTGAATAATTATTTACATATGAACTGGTGGTGGAAAGTCAATACTACTAAAACTAGCCTAGAACAGATGGCAGGCCTGTCAATAAACACTGTCCATACAAGCCCCAGGGAAGTCATGCAGGATGGGCTGTATTATTTGATTTGTTGTTTCTGGTTCTGTGGTTGCAGTGCACCTGTAGGGAAGCGTTCTATCCATATGATAAAACACTTTTGCAAAATGGTCACATATGCTAGTGGTGTTGAATTACAATATTATTATTTTTTTTTTTAAATGTGCCATTGTGCAGTGTGTGTAGCATCAAGTCTTGTGCAGTTGTAGTCATTCGCCACCACTGAAACAAAATGCGATCTGCAGCACTAAAACAGACTTATTACCTAGCTTTTAAGGTATCACATTCTAAAAAGATGAAACAAAACATGATTAAATACTATCAAATTTCAACAAAATACTACATAGAAAGGCTTGAAGGCTAACAGTTGTTTTGTACGATTCAAAAGTTTTTTCTTTTGAAGTCCGATCATTAATTAATTCTAACAAATAAGCACAGTCTATGGAAAAAGCTATCCATCAGTGTTCTACGGTGGTTGTCGTCATGCACGGTGCTACACCGGGGCTGGGGGGGTGTGGGGGGGGGGACTATAGGCCCCTCAGAAATCTGTCTAGCCCCCCTTTAGCACCCCCAGCAATTTATTTATGTATTCATATATTTGTCTAAGTTTATTATTTCTTTTTTTAAAGTTCACAGGTGAGTAGCCTTTCTGTTCCAATACAATTCCTGTTTCCGTGTTTGTGCTTGCTGCTGTGTGTTTGGGAGGCCAAGGAGGGGCGGGCTTAGTCTTTCGGTTACTTGCGCATAAGTGGCATGTTTGGAAACAATCTCCACACCGCACACCAGATCACTTCGGAAAGTTAGAGTGCCAAAAACGGCACTAGGCACAAGGCGCTCCGACTGCGGACATAGTGCACCAGGTCTGGCTGCGTTCGGAAATGAATTAGAGCAGTGCGCACTCTATCTCTCCGAACACCACCCACTCTCAGAATAGCACAGCGGGGTCGTAATGAATTTTATGAACGCACCTTAGGTCATGGTTTGTTAGCTTGCAGTGCATCTCAGCAATGGAATGCTTTGTAATGAAAAAAAACAAACCCAAAACCCTTTTCCCCAAAACTCCCAGGGGGGGTAAAGAATAAGAGGGCCATTGGAAAAATGAGCCCGGTTCAACTCCTGAGGAAGCACCGGCTGCAGCTCGTAAGTGCGGAGGCTTCAAAATAGAGTGCAACAAGCATTCCCCAATACAAACAGAGGAAAACAGAGGGGTGAGGGGTGAAATGGCATTTCAATTCATTTCGATAAAGAAAATTGATTTAGAGAGTAAATTGTGGTAAATTGCGCTATATAACAAAATCGTTTTGTGTTGTTGTTTAAAACAAAACAAGGGAGAAACTCTCAAATGAAAATCACAATTTTCACATTTATTTTCTTCAAATTGCTCAACCCTAAGTTAGCTGTCAGCAACACTCTTGACTTGTAACACATTTGAAAGATTTGAATAAATATACAGTAACTGCCCAATTTATGAAGTTTGTAGATAATTGCTTTCCGATTGTATCTCAAGTACTGGCAAGAAAGCAGACATGAAAACAACACTCCATATAAACTATGTTTCGGTAGTTTATCATATAGCTCGACTACTCTGGTGCTTTTATGTGTGAGAGGATGTTCTAACTTCTCCTGTATTAAGTCTCCATCCAGCTCGCATCTCACTGCCTCGGGAGCAGCGGCATCGAACCGACAAGGTCACTCTGGGTTAAACGCTTTCATGTCCCCTTCTCAGCGAGCACTTCTCCAGCAGCGAGCACCACTTTGGCGAAGGCACCGCGGTCTCAGCGCCAGCATGTTGTGTTTGTGTGCGTTTGTTGTTTGCTGTGTGTGTGCAGGTGCACTGTTGCCCCGATTTGCAGAGATGCTGCTCCGATATACACTTAGACAATTGCACACTTGTCAGTTGTCCGGAACATGTACACATGTCTGCTCGCATCAATTCATGTGCCGGCAGGCGTGTCATTCTGAAAAGATTCATGATGAAATTGAGTGTGCATGCGTGTGTTTCGTAGGCTTTATACATACACACGCTCTGACACACATGCACAAAATTGGTCCTGGCTGCTTTGTGTACAGCTGAATGAGGTCACATTGTAGACGTGCAGAGATAACAATGCCGCACTGTGCAACACAAAACTTTTAGGACGAGCACTGGCACCCACTCAGGGGCCTACAGTCACCCCATTGTAAATCCTATGAATAATCGGTTAAAAGTGAATACCGTTTGGTCACTGGTTCAGCACATCCCTTGTTGTCCTTGCACAATTTAATGCAAAAAAAAGGTCTATTATGCGGCTACTGCACTAAATCTTGTTACCGTGAAATTATTTAGCGCAGTAAAAATATGAAGGTGCTAATTAGGTTGTGTGTGCGTATGTATTTGCCCTCTTTTCAAATAACCCTAACCCTGAATGTTGAAGATCATCAAACTATCAGACAAAGTTAACCCAAGTAAACATAACATGCAGTTTTTCAATGGTGATTTTATTTACTAAGGGAAAAAGCTATTAAAAGCTACCTGACCCTGTTTCAACAAGTACTTGTCTACTACTCTTGTTAATGGTGTCATGCCATAAAGTTTTATATCCTTTTATCGTGTTTGCAAGGCAATCTATGCTGGAAATGAGCAGGATGCCCTTTTTCAAGCTATTTTTATTGGTCAGAAAAAAATTTAAACGGACGGTTTTCTCATTAATATAAAAAATGATTCATTAAGCTTTGCTCCGATTGGATCTCTGTTCTCCTTAATCTGCTATGAACAACAGCCTTCATCTGCTTGGTCATTTCCCACTTGTGGCCGCCTCTCTTCATTTTATTGGCTTTGTTGGAATTCAGATGGCCATAATTGTGCTGTCTTTGGCAAATTTTATGGAGGATGGCTTCATCAGGTCAACCTCCTTTCACCCATGTTACAAATACATTTCCAGAGGGCGTGTACCTATAAACGATTTAAAAGATGCGATTGCGTCAAATCAAACGATCACAATCCTACGTCATAACGATATCAAATTCAAATCTGCTGGTTACGGCACGCTTTTCCCTTTCAAAGGCAGTTGCATGGAAACAACAAACTGTATAGAAGTCAACCTTAAACCACGTCTCGGACGCAATTTGACATGTTATACATAAAACGTATTCAATTATTTTTGTATTTGCATTTTGCTGTTTTTTATTTTATTGAATATTAAAAATTGCATGTTTAGGATGATCTGAACTTCATGTTATTCGGTTTGTCATTTTATTTGAATATACATGTGTCGGGACAGGAGGATTGTGGTGGTTCATCACTTCCCAGGTTTGTCATTCAGTTCAACACCTGGTGGCAGCTGTGTGGGACTCGCATTGTACATTCTAAGTACCGGTAAAAGCTTTTCTCCAGCTAATAAAATGCCTCTGTTAATCTAATAATTCACCATTGCCGTAATCTGCCATAAGAAACATACGTATTTACCTAAAAGAGAGGATAAGTGCAGATAGAGACGATGGCAAAGAAATACAATAATTCTGTCGTCTTAGCGATATATATTGTCACAGCCTGAAGCTCTAATACCAACAGTAAAACATGGTGGAGATCATTCGATGGTCTGGGGCTGCTTTGCTAATTCATGATCTGGATGATTTATTGTGAATGATGGAACCATCAATTAAATGCTGAGAGAGCATGTTTGGCCATTGGTTTGTGACCTCAAGCTGAAGCGCATTTAATTTCTGCAGCAGAACAATGATCCAAAACCACACCAGCAAGTCAACTTCTGAATCACCCAAAAAAAAACAAAATGAAGGTTTTAGAGTAGCCTATAGTCAAGATTCGGATTTAAAAATGATTGAAATGCTGTAGGATGAATCTAAAGAGGCCATTCATGCTGTAAAAGCCTCCAATGTTGCTGAATTAACACGATTCTGAAAGGAAGAAGCGAACAGAGATGTGAAAGACTCATTAGCAGTTACAGACAACGCTCGATTTGAGTTGTTGCTTCCAAGGGGGACCAAACCAGTTATTAGGTTTAGAGGGCAAGTACTTTTTCACACAGTATGTAGCTTTGAATAGCTTCTTTCCCCTTTATGAATAAAAATCACCATTTAAGGACTGCATTTTATGGTTATTTGAGTCATTGTTGTCTGATATGTACATTAGTTTGATGATCTTAAACATTAAAGCTGGGGACCTATGCCCAAAAAAAGTAAGAATTTGTGATGAGGGAAAATGTTCTTTTCAAGGCACTGTATGTTAGAGTCCAAGAGGGAGATTAGGCAAAGGAGATGAACATGCTGGCAGTGAATGTAGTGGTGGAGCAAGGTAGTAGAATGAAAACGAGATGCTCACTCTTGTTATGAGGGTTTAATTAACAATAATCCCGGGGGTAGACATGTGCATATTTGAGATAATGTGAGTGCATGTGTGGTCGGCCACAATACAGTCAGTTCTGTCGACATATGTGTTTTGAAAGCATTCATGCAATTAACACTAATTATGATTTTGTTGCTGGTTATATATGTATATTTATAAACGTGTATACTAACTATACACACACACACACCTATATATATATATATATATATATATATATGTTTTGAACATACTTTTTTCATGATTTAAATATTTCCTAGATTGCAGTTTAATACTATTTATACTTAATATTAATAGTCATCAACATTATGAAGAAATACTGATGATATTAATTGGTAAATTAAAAAAAAATGTAATCAAAATACCATAGATTTTGTAATTTGGATTCCTCCAAGTTGACAGCTTTTGCGCAGATAACAACTATACACATCTTTTATGACCTGGAATGACTTCAATTCACAGCTGTACATCATCAAGAAATAATAGCTTGAATTGTTTTACCTCTTAATGCGCAGGAGACCATTTGAATTTGAAGTGTTTCCAAACTTTTGACTGGTACTGTACACATACTTAAGAGACACTTGGATGAGCTTAACATTGGCACTTATATAAAAGGTTTGCATGTAAAAATGACACCAGTACTAAAATATTCCTCCCAAAAGACTCTGTAGTGAATTAAGGGCTTTTTTTTGTGATTAGATTTATGACAAATTGCCCCGCCCCTTTTTGGGGAGATTGTTATGTTTTCGGTCTCAGCGGTCTACATCACGGGAGGGAGGCAAGCGTGGTAATATTGCTCGCTTTGACAGTTCTGTTGTCTAAAACGGGGACCGATCGCCACCAACATGCAAATGCACATTACTACTCTTGTTCACTTCAACCTGTGAAAGTATAAAAGTGTTCTGCACAACAGTTTGGATTTATTGACATAAAACGTGATGTCATCATGATCACCTCCACAAAATCAAAAATACTGTGGCGATTGCTCCTCCACTTTCACAAGCTGAAGCGGACAAGAGCACACGAACCCGACTGCTTCTATTTCGGACATTTAGCGACGCTAAACTCGTGTCAACTCTCAGGAGGCAGACGGCGACTGGCAGTGGGCAAGCAATCGGGCAAGCATGGATCTTTATCCTCCCCCCTTCTCCCCCCGGCTAACAGTAGGATAACGGTACAGCTAATAGCAACAACTAGCTTGAGGCCGTTAAAACAAAAGGCGTTAGCACAACAACATTAGCTCCTTACTGTCTGCGCAGCGTGTGGAGGTGATCATGAGCCTGCGTCTTCATATCGCAGGGTTGCCTCCCAAGCAGTGGCGTGCGTTGTCCGACACCGCTTGCAGCCGCAAGAGTGTAGCAGCGTCAGAGTGAGGTAATACCTCATCGAACACCGGGGGTGTCTTGAACGTGCGCATCCGACTCCACGGCCGAGTGTGGCCACATTGGAACGCACCATTTCGGCTGTTAGGTTTCATTGGACGGCGTGTTGTCGATCGAAAAACTGTGGCCATTCCTCATCCAAATAAATGTGCACGTCTCCTTATTCCCACTTCAGTCTCTGTAAATATCATGACTGGTGTTAAATGCCTCGCTCGTCCTAACCGTGATCAGCAGAGAAGCAGTGTTTTTTTTTCTTTCTTTTTTTTAAGCAAAGAAGCAGTGTGTCCTCGTCCCAGCCTAAATCTATGTAGCTCTGCTCACTTCCACATTTCCTCATTCTCAGATAAATCAAGCACGGAGAAGTTAATCCTTTTGATATGTTGAAGTAATCATTAGTAGGGGTGTCCACATAAATTGTGGTGCCAATTGAGCACCGTTTTTGGACGTTATAAGCAATGAAAGTACAATGATTTCAAATGGAGAGTTTGTAATCGGTTCCTCCATTGATTCCGACCGAACAAGGATAGAACGATATGGGGCGCGGCCATTCTCCTGTCATACTGAAACGTATTAATACACCCATGTATACCGATACACCCCTAATACACAGACAAAGAGCTTAGTTGATGATGAGTTTGTTTTGTGACCACACTTGTGAAAAAGTCTTGGGCTAAGATAAAGTGTCAATTATAAGCTTTAATAGTGTGATGTATTCTCTTCACTGGACAGTCAAATGTTATCTGGTCACCGAGAAGTGACCCAAGTACATAAATTCCAGCCATGGACCAAAGAATGTCACAATGACACATTTATCTTTACAGATTTTAAGCATTGCTTTTGTAAAAGGTGAATGCACACTACCACTTCTATTTGTGAGCAAAAGTTTATATTTTTTTTATTTTGTATTGCCTGTGTGTAATATTTGCTTTGAGCTGTAAATAATCATTTTTACTTCAATTATCATAAATCAATCTGTGTATGTATTCAGATTTCATTAATGTAAATACGAAATGCACAGCAGTAATCATGGTGAAATTAGATGGAACTGTGTGCTATTTTTGTTTAACACTGAAGAAAAACATGCTTTTACATGATTAATTGTGTCAAATTATTTTGAGGCAGAAGACAAACTGAAAGGAACTATTCATATTCGGAAGCTTAGCTTTCAGACAATGATTAATGCTGTAGGACATGTCTGTTATCTGGTATCCATAACTTCAAACTCAAGGAAATGATTATAATTTCAAGCTAAAAAAGTCAAGGTCTGATTAATGTAGTGTGCACACGATACACAACTCTGAATGGTGACATTAGCACCTGCCTGGTGGTAAAACAATACCAGTTGTATTTGTCCATCAGTACAATAGATGTCTAAAGTGTGTGATCCTGGATCATCATGGAAATGATTAACACATCATTACAAGTCAGAGTACCATCAAAATCATTTTGCGAATGAAGCTTTTAAATTCGGGAAAATTATAAAATACTGTCATTGTTATAATCAGACATCCATGAATATAAAAAATAAAACCTGTTTTGTATCGATTGCATCTTACCTGCCATGTCAGTGGCAAAGGTACGGTCTGGTCTCCAGCCGGTGTACCAGCCCACAACTCTGCCCCCTGAAACTATCGGGCGCTCATATGCTCTGCCTCCCACAAACCCCACTGGCCACACAGACACACCTCGAGTGTTCCGCATCTAGGAAAACAAAAAGGTGAATGTGAAGTCTAGAATCAGTTTTAACATCACAGGGCTACATATATACAAGCAATGGACAACTTTTTTCGTCATTGAGTTACTTATCAACACGTAAAAGGCACGAGAGCAGAACATGACTTGGTGTACAGTGTTGAACATAAATGGGTACAATCCAAAATGGTTTGTGTTGAAATGTACACGCAATGAATGAAATTTCCAAACAAATTCATTCAATATGGAAATGTACAAAATGAAAACACACCACGGAAGGAGTCTAGCAATATGTCACATCTGACCAATGAAATAACCAAACATATAACAGTGAACCAATTAAAGTGTCTGAGTCTGCCCACATACTGAATATTCATCAGCTGGTTCATCGGTTGGAGTGCGCACGCGTTAGGGCGGGGCAGGCTGCCTAGAGAAAGAAATGTGGAAGTTTGTATGCGTAGCGGTGCATGGCTGTTTCAGGAACAATTGAGAGTAAAAAGAACAATCTTGAGTTGAGTTTAATGAGCATAGGGAACAAGTGCCATAAATACAGCCATCTCTGCAGTGCAACCCCCAGATTGGATTCACAATCAGCATTGCTTCCTAAGTGGACAGGCTGATTTCACAGAAGAGCGATGAACTTGAAGTTACATTAATGGGGTTTCCATCCAAATGTTCCCAAATTTTTAAGCGAATTTTGTGAAAATGCGCAAAACAAACATGCGATTTATGCCTCTTTCCATTTGTTATTATTTTGCGAGTACAGGCAGTCCTCGTATTACGACGTACGCGACCTACAACATTTCGACTTTACGACGCCCGTGCCTCCTCCTCCATTTTGTCTCCTTCTTTTGTTTAAAAATATTTATTTTCAATAAATCATTCAATTGGCCTATGTGGTTGTCTGTGTCGCCTCATTTTTGCCACAGGCTTTGAGCCAGCCTGTGACCGTGGGTCTCGTCTGGGAGCGTTTGAAAAATTCTCAGCCTTAGCAATGTCTTGGTGATTTGATTAGTCATTTAGACTCCGAGAAACGTGATGAGTTGGTAGCGCTTATAAAAAAGTAGTGCATGTTGTTTTCGAACACCCCAAGGGGATCACATTTAATCGAACATGACAAAGACATCGGAGATGCTAAGCCCATCAAACAAAAACTTTATAGAGTGTCTGAGGAGAAGACGCTGCAGTTGGAGTCAGTGGTTAAAAAAATGGTATTGTTGAGCCATTATTTTTTTAAATTGGGCTTCACCTTATCTTTTAGTGAAAAAGCCTGGCTCAAAACTCAGTGGTATTGCTAAAGCAGACCTGTATCATCTTTCCAGAACGGAGGACTGCATTGACCAAGTTGGCTCAGCTACGTATGTTAGAAGGTTTGATCTCCTAAATGGATATTGGCAGGTACCTGGTTCTAGTAGATCTCTTGCAATTGCTGCTTATATGACACCTTCTGGACCAAAGGGTTTTGTTCATCCAGTGGAAGCAAAGATTCAGGCAGTGAAGCAATTTCCACAGCCATCTACAAAGAAAGAACTTATGCGCTTCCTGGGCATGGCGGGGTACGATTGTGCTTTCTCTAAAAACTTTTCCAATGTAGCGTGCACCCTGACCAATCTGCTCTTTTTTTCTGGTTTTGTTTGGTTATACTCTTACATTCATCCAGGCACTTTGCACACACTTACTGTAATATATTTACACGCTCACATCCTTTATTCCTTTTTATTGTTTTAAATACTGTATTTATTAGTTCCAATAAATCATTCAGTTGACCTATGTTATTGTCTGCCTCCCCTCATTTTTGCCACAGGCTTTATACATTTAGTCAGTTCATACAAAGCTCAGGCTAGCTTCATCTAACACAAACACAGCTTGTAGCCCATCCTGCTGTGATTGTGTGTGTGAGCTTGTACGCGTGTGTCTTATTCTATTTTTTAACCCTGGCCACCCACTGCTATTCGCTCACGCAAACAGCCACCAGCCAGTAGCTCATGACAAAACATGCACATGCAAACACACGCACGTACACACTTGCATGCATGCATGCACACACTCACGAAAACAGTATTGCATGATTGCACTCAAACACTGTGATACCTTTGAAAGCTACAAGAAATATGCCCACCTTGGCCACTGGAAGGCAGGATAAAACAGTCATGCAAGACACAATTTGAAGAAGAAAAGTACTTCTTCACTTGACCTCGGGCAAAAGGCAGACTACACCCTGAACTGGTCGTCAGCCAGTCAGAGGGCACACACAGACATCGTCACTGAGCAGGAACTGATCCCACGCTGCCCGCACATGCACAAGTCAGGCGAGTGTACCGCGACAGCATTAGCGACCTGTAATGTTGTTAGTCTTCTTTTTAATTTATTAAATGCATGTTTTAATATTTTTTTTCAAATTTATTTAAAATTAATTTAATGATTTCTTTTTGAGGGCGGCACGGTGGTCGACTGGTTAGCACGTCCGCCTCACAGTTCAGAGGTTGTGGGTTCGATCCCGGCCCCGGCCTCCCTGTGTGGAGTTTGCATGTTCTCCCCGTGCCTGCGTGGGTTTTCTCCGGGTACTCCGGTTTCCTCCCACATTCCAAAAACATGCATGGTAAGTTGATTGAACTCTCTGAATTGCCCCTAGGTGTGATTGTGAGTGCGGATGTTTGTCTCTGTGTGCCCTGCGATTGGCTGGCAACCAATTCGGGGTGTCCCCCGCCTACTGCCCGAAGACAGCTGGGATAGGCTCCAGCACGCCCCGCGACCATTGTGAGGATAAGCGGTATCGATAATGGATGGATGGATGGATTTCTTTCTGAGAACTGCTCTGGACGGTGTTTTTGATGATTACTTTTATATTAATAAATCTTTGTTTGGAATTAAGTTCATTATTTTTTGTTTATTTTTGCTAGGCTATATATATTTTCAAATACTTCTAGAGATACCACTACAAATGAAGTTCCGAAGTTTAATGAATCAGACAGTGATGGCTCAACACTCTGTTTTATGTCTTTATTCTTTTTTTTCATCCAAATTTGCTTTGCGCTAGTTAGTAGTACTTTGCTGAAAAAATATTTCACAAGGGATACATCACTGAAAAAAGGTTGAGAACCACTGTTTTAAAGGATTCTAACCTCCAACTACTGATGCTAACCATTAGCATGCCAGTAGCGTTTTCGATGATATGTTAAAATGAAGCCAACGGGTCATTCTGAAGTGGACGTTGTTTGGTTGGTTTCAGTACACAACCTATAATTCTCTTTGTTTTATGTTTAATTTGACAATAAACTTCAGATGGGAGAGACGTTAACAGGATGAAGCTACATATTTTATGATGAAATATTCACTATTAGCCAAACTGCTGCTTATTGTGAAGTGAGTTGAATTGACTTCACTCCATTCAAGTCAATGCAAAAATATCAGCCAAATGATGGCTCGTATCTTGCATAACTTGAAAGTTGGCTCACACGTACAATGTCTCAATAGGGTGGTGATGAAAACATAACTTCTCCTCACACACTCGCTCAGGTAATCATGGAGCTTCAATTTAGCCCTTTCTTCTGTTGAATTTCTATTTGCTCTTTTCTGCTATTTGGCCCTCCACAGTAGTACCCGTGTCCTGCCAGGGCCCCGAGGTCCACCGCCTCTGTGCAACTGCTTTGAAGCTCTTTCCCTCTTCTGACTGGGGCCCTCTTGAGTTCAACCTTATCAGACTTAAACCCCCATCCCTGATTTCTCTGTAGCTGCTGCCTGGCCGCCCTCTCCCAGGTCATTCTCAAAAGACTCAAGCGCTTCCACCTTGTGGAATCAAGGAAGAAAAGAAGGCTTGGGAACAGAAGAGAGGCTGACACTCTTTTGGCGATCATGCTGGAGCATGGTTGTTATTTGGCTTAGTGATGAAGTACCGGTTTGACTGCTGATGAGCTACTACTTTGAATACATTAGCTCAAAGAACAGTCTAGTTTGACACTTTATTTCCACTGGAATTCAGCAATGTGCAAACTCACGACGAGTCAAGTGGTCCAAATTTTCTCTGCATATTAACAGTTGATTTCAGTAGTTAGAAACTAGACAAAATACATTTGTACTGCATGAAGGAAAGTGCATCTAATTAATCTGCTACTATGCCGCTGTATGTGAAAGATTTCTTCTTTGTCTTCAGAGTTTGTTTTTTTTAAACTCTCTCCAGATTGCATTATTTTTTCACACTGCCGTTGTTCAACAAATAACATTCTTAATGTGTTACGTATATTCTCCATCCAGTTTGTGCCACAAAAATCCTGGCTGTCATGGACATCCATTCATTCATTTTCTGTTCCACTTGTCCTAATTAGGGTTGCTATAGGGAAGTGGCATCTATCCAAGCTGATGAGGCAGACTACCCACTGGACTGGCCACCAGTCAGCCGCAGGGCACATTTAGACAAACAACCATTCAATTGATGGATGGCTGCATAACCCACACAAGCACAGGGAGAACATACAAAAACTCCACACAGGCAAGCCACAATGGCGATCATGTCGCCTGACCTATGGACCATTTCAAAGAACACAGGTTTTTACAGGACTGCGAGGGCCCTTTATAGGTGCTTGCAACTCTAGTAAGGGCCCGAGCAGCGACAGCTGCGAGGTCACTTTTTTTTTTTTTGTAGAAATTATTCTTTTTTTTTCTGTCTTTTTTTCCTCTGTGTTCGATTGCATTTTTTTTTTGCAAAGTTTGGCGAGTTTTCGTGTATGTTTAGGGTCTCAAAAATGCGATCGAACACGGAGAAAAAAAGACTTAAAAAAAAAATTCTACAAAAACAATAGGGACTTCGCAGTGGTCGCTGCTTGGGCCCTAATAATAACAGTTTCACATTATAGAAAACATTTGGTGTGTCATTGTTGAAAGTTAAGATTTAATTTAATTAAATGATTAGTGTTCTATCACTTCTGGGCAGCCTCGGGTTTGATTATATCAACCACAGATACCTAAAAGATAGATTTTTTGGTCGATTCACGGCAGCAGTGGGAACGAAAAGTCCACACACAAAGCTCCTTTTTCTTTTGCTCACATGTCAAGAAGAAAGCATGAAATATTCATCCCTTGCTATCTTTTGTTTACTCTGCTCCACTTTGAATTTAATGATGTGCTATGAGGTCACACTATTTACTATCTTGTTGCAGCTCACACATCCTGCAGTTAGGGATTTAGGGCTCAAAACAGTGCCACGGTGAGCAGAACTGACCCGAACCACTTGTAGGAAGCACACAATTAGTTATGTAGTCCCCTGCAATGCCATACCACATACACGCCTGCCGTTCTGTAAAGGTGACATTATTTAGCAACATGGGAGGATAGCTGTGTGCTGCTGAGAGTACTTCAACAGATGGTGCATTATTTTTCACTGAGGCAACAGCTTTACACACACTACCATCTGCACATTATTGCTGTCACAGGGATATTTTACAAAACAAACTTCAAGTTGAGCCTGTATTTATACAAATAGGGTTAGCTAAGCGTACAGTATACTCATGCTGTTATACAGCCTGGCGGTTTAATAGGAAATTCACCAAAGGATTCCATTGCAACCAAACCATGGTGATAACCGAGAAATAGCAAGACACTAACAAATCAGCAACAGGACACCAAAAACCCCAAAAATGTTTGTACCTGGCAAACATTTTGTAATCGCGTTTTGGATAGCATTTTTGAGGAATTTTTGTCGCACCCCCAAAATAATTTACATACATTTTATAGTCATCAGAAATATAATACGTCATTTAAAGCATGATTCATCATTCTTCATCGCTACGGTAAAATTCACTTGCCCATCTGTGTTTCGAAACCAAGCCCTGAATTTAATGTATAATGGCATATATGTAGCTCTAATAATGTTTGAGTAGACAGTTTGCTTTTACTGCATCATAAATGCTGCTGACAGTGAAAAATGTAATATACACAGAGCGTTCCTGTAACTAAGTAGTTCCCAGAAATTCAGCAGCAAGAAGATAAGGGAATTAAAAAGAGAAGGTACATGCTAAGAGGTTTCTGCGATTGAGTCGAAAGACACACATGGGAGTTTAAATTGAGGCAGTGTGTTTCACCCCTTGATCAATGATAATTTGCAACCTCTGACAGTAGGGTTGCCAACTTCCGGAAAAATAAATAAGGGACCCCTCATCGGCAGGGACGGCCGACCTCACTGCCTTCAACTACGGATGGGCAGATTGATACCAAAATATTGATATTCCAATCCAGAGTGCTCAATTTTAAGTATGGCCGACCTCACTGCCTTCAACTACGGATGGGCAGATTGATACCAAAATATTGATATTCCAATCCAGAGTGCTCAATTTTAAGTATGGATCCTCAAGCTAAAGTATTGATATCTGCAATTAATTCATACATACTGTATAATATATTTATTAATCCATAATTTTGGAGGTTGTATTGTCATCCAGTCAGCATTTTTGCTATGTGTTGCCAAGGGCAAAGAGCTTTCTGCCTGCTGGCTCTGGTACCGCCCACCAGAACTTTGTAAATGCATTTGATTGGATGAAGAACGATCAGGGTGAAGGCCCACGACTCGTAGGCATTGCATGGAGTCCACACCACCGTTGACAAGATGACATGGAAGTGATAACAAAATAGTTCGGAGTAGTTTGATTCAACTGATGAGGTGTACCCTCCCACTGGTGTGAGCGCAGCGGCAGTACACGTGGCTTTGTTTGCAGCTTTGTATAAAAAAATTAAAAGTCACTTCCAGTATCAATAACAGATAGGTATCGCGATATTTGGTCCAGACTTGGTATCGGATCTAATCCAAAATCACTGTTATCTCCCATGCCTACCTTCAACCTTCATGGCGTGATTTTTTTTAGCTCTTTTTTGTGGGTGAAACAATTTTTAACTATTCAGACCCAAGTTGAATATTGAATAGATGCATATTTTTGAATGATATGTTATGATATGAACGCATTAGAAAGTTATTATCCAGAAATTTACTTGAATACAAACTAACAAAATTAACTTATCGAAATAAATATCTCTCAAACAGAAACATTTCCTGCTTAACTTAAGAACATTCATCCTGTAATTTATGAACAGATCAATGCCACATTATGTGGAGCCTATTTTTCCATTTATATTTCCTCCGAGATCTTGCTGCAGTGAGCAGCGGCTTGTCTTTGACAACTGCAGAGTAAAACGCTGAGCAAGACATGTCATAGTTGAGGCTCACAATGAGCTCACCTTTAATCAGTTCAGCAGAACATTTCTTTCGCACATTTGTCCACTTCATCTTCATAAAAGAGAAAAAATAAACATTTTTTAAATTGTTTTTCTCCTATATTTATAATTAAAGTGTAGTATGTCGACTTCCTGTACAGTAAAAATTATGCATATCTGTTTGAACTTGTAATTAATGTAAGGCTGTGTGTGTGTGTATTCTTTAGCTATTATTCATCAATGTCGATCAATCAATCAATCAATCATTACCTCGACCAATAAGATAAGGGGATTCGGTATCGTCATACCCATGTATGAATATGCTGTCCCTCATTGGTCATTGGCCAAGGACCATTACCGTAAGTTGTCGTATAAAGTCAACTGTTGTTCATTACTTCCATTTACATTTTACTGACTATTTTTGACCCTCACGATATTACGGAACAAAGTGCGTCCCTTTACAACTCAATACGGGACGCGTACTTATATTTCTAAATACGGAACGATTCCATTTTTCAAGGCACGGTTGGCAACCCTATCTGACAGTCACACTTACAAACTCGCAGCCTTCTTTACACCTACACACAAAAATTACATTGACCTGTAATAAATTTTGTTAAAGGACTTGTCCTGTGTTTTTGAAAATATATTGGAAGAAAATGTCCACTATGTCCGCTGATAGTGTAGTGGTACACACGCTTGAGTTGTGTGCGGGCAGCGTGGGATCGATTCCCGCTCAGTGACAGTGTCTATGTGTGCCCTGCGACTGGCTGGCGACCAGTTCGGGGTGTAGTCTGCCTTCGCCCGTTGATGGCTGGGATAGGCTCCAGCAACTCCCCGCGACCCTATATAGGATAAGCGGTTTGGAAGATGACATGAAAATGTCCACTGCCAATAAATAAACAAATAGGTTTAAATTTTATTCTTCTGTAAAAATAGAGTTTATTTTTTCATTGCCACCACATACATCAGGGGTGTCAAACTCATTTTTGTTGCGGGCCGCATCATAGTTATGGTTTCCTTAGGAGGGCCGCTATGACTGTGACCTCAAATAAATGTATAATCCCCTCATATTACATATACACAGCAAATTGATGGATAGCTAGTTTTGAAATCAGAGGCCAATAAAACATTTTTTAGATGAATATTATTACATTTATTTTAAAAGGGGAACTGGAAACAAAATTGCTTGCGTGCAGGCAATTTGCAATTTTGGTATTTTAGCAAGAAACATGAAGTTGATGCACATAACTTGCTTTGGCAGGGCACATAAAATGATGTGGCGGGCCAGATCTGACCCCCGGGCCTTGAGTTTGACACCTGTGACATACATGAATATTTGATTTGTTTGTGATGTTTGAGAACAGTTTTCAGCTGAGATGTTTCGGTTTTCAGATGTGTGCGAGCAACTATTATCTGAGGCGGGGGGAAAAAGAATAATGATACAGGAAAGTTTCCATACAATTGTATTTCTCAGTAGAGAGAACAGTAAATCCAGACTCAACCGGAGAACACAAACATCTCTGAGGAGAAAGCGGAAGCTCTTTAATCACGTTTGTCATCAACAACAAACTCACAAGCTTCAAGGACAACCCATCTAGCACAGGTTTTTTCAAGCACGGGTTTTTTCAAGATCAGGAAAGCAAAACTCAACCAAACTGAACTGTATTTTGATGTGAAAACGCAAGTTTTCTCATTTTTATTTTTGTCATTGACTATAAAATGTGTGATTAGTTACTTTACTTCTAGTAAGCAACAAATCATCTTGTATCATTTACATAATGTGAAGCTTGCAATGCCAAAGTTCAGACTATTAACTCATCTTATGCTGTTGTTGTTGTTTTTTGGGGGGAGTAAATTTAATTTGCAATTTTATAATAGCTTCTATGACATTTGATCCAACTCTTCAAAAACCTTTAAGCAGCATTTTTTTCCTTTTCAGTTTTTTTCAATACAGTTTTACAGTTTACGTGTGTGCGTGAAAGTAGCATGGGTGATAGTTGGAGAAACAAACAAATAAAAATGATGCTGACTCACAGAATAAGTTATTTCAGTGTGTATCGATCTGCAAAGGACTGAGGCTCAAATGGAGACTCATTTGTTAAGATCAAGTTGGCTATGGCCAAGCGCAAATGAAAGGTATAATCGTTAAGAAATGAGTCTTTTGGAAAAGCTCCAGCTGAGCCATTGAATAGTAACTCAATTTTGGCAAAAAGTAAAATGTAGAAAGTATGAAAGAAATGCAGATCTTTCAGATCCGAATTAAACTTTGGTTCCAATTTTGTTGTAAGGAGCGCAGTCTTTTATTGCACTCAGAATTTTTCCTGAATTATCAGCACAGCAATGTGTTCCCAACTCCCATTTCCAAGATGGCCACACCCATGAAAATAAGTTTCACCTCCCGCAAAAATATACTCGAAAAAGAGGTTTAGAGATTAATAGAAGACTCAGAAACAGAGTAGCACTTAAGCTTGGGTGCCAGTGCATCTGCATGTCAGTATAAGACTTTCATCTTCCATCTAATATTGGAAGATTTGACAGATGTTTGGACTTTGACCAATATTTCTGTAAACTCTCTTTTTTCCAATCCCAGTTTGTCTGTTTTCTTTCAGTCAATTTAGATTTTACTGATTTACTGTGACCCATCAAACTGAAGTTGATGACAGTACCTGAACTGTGAATAAAAATGCATGCAATATGATCCAATAAATATCCATTATAAGGTCAAAATTATTCTATTTGGCAAAATGCCACCATGTGAGAAAAAGTCATTTTTTTGTAACAGCACGTTTCTGCAAAAGAGTGTACTGTATGCATAAGAATGAATCAGTGCAATCACTTTCCTACAACTTGACACAAAGGGAGTTTCCCCCACACTAGTTGTCAGTGGCCCAGTTGTGGCGTGTTACTAAATTCTTGTTATGTTTCAGCTGTCAGCCAGTGGTACATTGCACACTTTAGGGCATCCTCAGATGTCAGATTCACTTGTCAGTTGCAAGATTAAAAGGGAAACGTTTGAGGGATAGTTACTGTACATCTTCCAAGTATTTGGAATCATAGCATCAGTTATCAGACTTCATCTTAAAAGTCAGCAAGTGTCAGGAAAAAGGTGCCGTGTTTTTGAAACCGCACCATCAGACAAAACAGTGCTGGGAAAACGTCTGTCAGGAATTGGAATTGGACCATTAACTATCAAAATAAAATGGCCTCAGACAATATGCTCAGACGAAAGCCTTCGGACAAAACGACCTCCAATACAGACGGCCTTGGCGGTTAATGTTATAATTCCATAAATCTCTTTCATTCAATGTTTGTTAAGATGATCCTGAAAGATTGTCTTTTGTGGATTGGGTAAAGATGACTTTTTTCTTCCTGATCTGTTCGGGAAAGGGTCAAGGCTGACGATGATAATGTTTCATGCTTTCAATATTTACAGGCAAAAACTACGCGCCCACAGCCTATCCACGGACGACATGACTGTCAGGTGCAACGGACTGATCATGAAGCCAAGTGAAGCTTACGCTGTTGCAACTTGCCAGACTTCAGAAATGGAGGTCAGACACCTCAAATTGAGTGTTTGTATAATGGGTCTGCCATGTTTTTTTTGTTTTTTTTTCTAGCACAAGGAAAAATGACAAGCAGAAGAGTTGGCTAGAAAGTTGCACCATAGAACATTTTGATGTTAAAAATGGTGCTCAATAAACTAGCAGAGCGACACACAAAGAGGTCTACGTACTCACAGTTACCACAGTATTTTTTTCATTTGATTGATTTATATGTATGCCTAAAGTGTTTTACATATGTTTTATTATAATCCTGACCACGCGTTCGTTAAGTCACCGCCGTAGGAATGGAGCTCATTTGTAAAATGAGGACCTCATGATTGCCAGTTTCCACATACATGCCGATGAATTACATTTGAATCACATTAGCCTTTGTGGAAATAAAATCCAGTCCACTGAGTGTACTGCTGCCACAGTGTGATACGTGTTTCTACATGAAAAAATACAACCATTAAATAAAGCATGGATAATAATGTCCATAAATTGATATGGTAGGTTTCAACAGATGGTAACTAAGTGTATTATTATAAAAGATCTGAAGTTTTGGTAGCTGTTGAAGAGCTAACAGGAGACAGGATAGTTTAATTACTCTCGTTATATTTACTGAATTATAATAGGAATCGGTGAATGAAATGACTCATACTTTATGAGCACTTGGTCTACTTGCGCTTTTGAGAGCTGACCTAGCCTAGCCTCTCTGATCTGTGTTTTAACATCACTGATGAATCTGTAAAGGCTTCTGCTACACATCAATTTAGCTTTTACAGCTGGGAGCCAACGGCCCACAATGATGTGTATTAAAAATTCTCAGTAGCTCCCATCTCATTATCACTTCACCTGAGGGCAAACGCTACCCGGCAATAACAAATCATTCATCTTTCCTGCACATTAAATGACAAGCAGTGAGTCGTGACAAATGACACCGGCTCAGTCGGTAAACACATGTGACACGCAGGTAGACAAAAGAGGGTGCAGAATAACAGTCATTGGACCCGCAACCGGGACACAACGTCTCAGAGCAGTTCGGGTCCATCAGATAATCAAATCTGACTTCTCTCCGGCAAACAAATACTGTAGGTGAGAAACGAATTGTGCATACGCCGAGCAATGTAGTCTATGAAATCAAATCCATCAATTTCTACCTCCTGCCCTGAAGAAAGAGCTTTGCGGTGTTTGTGTACCACGATGAGGGTTCGGGTGTGATTTTAATCATGTGTATTTTTATCTTCATGTTATTAATATGCATGGAAGAGGCAGTCAGAGGACTGAGCGAGGAGAAAATGAATGAATCAAATTAAGTGGGGCTGAGGATGAGCGATGAAACTGGGATGCAATGGTGCATTATATGCGTGAAGGTTGAATGCTTCATGGGTTTATGGGTTGAAACAAAATAGATGAAGGTGATTTCATACTGTGTGCTCCTACTGCGCTTGCTTCATAAAGTGCAAGCTCCATTTAAAATTTGATTCTGTGAGGAAATCAGCAGTTCTTTCTGAAAGACGAAGACTTCGTTTTTTTTGTAAAGAATGCATTTCAATGACCCCCAAATAATTGTAATTAGTTGTTATAACGTTCACGGGCAGCGCTTCACATAAGTCAATGGCTGCCTGTACCAGAATTTCATTTGCATAAGAACAGTGATGAATGTGGATTAACTTGCAGTTTTTAATGTGGCTGTTTCTCTGCAGTATTCCCGCTGCATATTTTTGGCCATTCCGTCGAAACTACACAGATGGAAAATAAATATTACGCTGATAATCCAGCAGTAGAGGTAGCAGCCATGCCAAATTAATGTCAGGGACAGGCAGAACAGTTTGGCAGCTCATTCTCATGTGCCGACCTTGTGATGCAGCACATCAGCACAGCTCCGTTATAGGACATGCAGTTGAGGATTGCATGCGGGGTCCACAGTCATTTGGGGCAAAAGGCAGACAACACCCACTGACACTCAATTACACATTCATGGCATTGTTAAAAAAGCCTCCTCTAGTATTATACGCTGATATTTCATGAAATCATTAAACCGATGTTACCTTCAAATTTGCTAACATATTTATATTTGGTTGTCAATTTATGTTAGCAACTTAAAGTGCCAGAAAGGGATTGTAATTCATATTGTTGCCTAAGTTAATGCTATCTAAACCATTTGTTTGTTATCAACATGCATTAGGTTCCTTTTCGATTTGCCCTCGGGACTCCAAATTTTGAAGGATTTTAAATTTAAAACAATAAAATCAGAACATCATAAAGAAACATATAACCTTGTGAAAAAAGTGAATTTGTGTGTTGTGTCAAGTGCTTTACGCAACTCAAAGTGAGGTATTTTCCTCAGTGTAGTTTATCTGTCATCAAAGTATATGGTACAGGTAAAAACACGGAATGTGTTGAGAAACATGAGTAGAAATATTGCCCTTCTAGTGTCAGCAGCCCAAAGGCTTTCTGTTATTTCGACCTTTCACTCCTGCCAAAATAAGCGACCCAATGTTGGCTTGCAAGTGGGTCACATCCAAGTCATTCCAAATGTCCACATATATTCACTTCCTCTCTGAAGTTATCTTTAGTCGTTATCCATACATCCATTATCCGTAGGCTATCTGGAAACATTTGTATGACATTAGCAGAAGTGAGTAATAGTGGAGTCAACACAGAGAGTATTCATTCTCATCAGATGAGGATACCTTATAATCAGACATATTCTCCTCTATGTCACTTTCATTGTCAAAAAAAAAAAAAAAAAAAGGTTACGATAACCTCATTAATGGAAAACGTTTCCTTAGAAGTCATCGTCAATTGTGAAAAAGCATAAAGACAGAGCAAACAGCATCTCAAGAATCAAGAAATTCAAATGCTTTAGAATCGGTCAAGCAATTCTGAACAATCAATGGTTCTTATATTTATGGTTATGTTATGTCAGTGCCCCAAAAGCTTTTTGAAGACTATAAATCGTATGGTACAGTGACCTCAGTATCCTCCAAAACAACCAGAAAAATGCTGACATTTCTGATATATATATTTTTATACAGCTGAAACAGCCTCAGCTCAAATCGACCAAAAGGACACCAATGCGTTCAGCATGTGTTTAGGATATTAAAAACATTGTCCGGTCAATTTGACATTTTCCGGTTTTCCCCATTAAAATGAGAAAAGTCTTCAAATAGGAAGAAGGAAGAAAAATGTCAATCACGACTTTAGAGATGTTAAACACTGAATGGGGTCAAATAGCCTTAATAGGAGGGTAAAAACCGTGTCACAGTTTTTTACAGTCTTTTAACAATGTTTTTTGGAATAAAAATGCTAGTACCAATCTAAACTTTTACTGTTCACAGAGGGGAAAGAGCATAGATAGCCTGCCTAGTTAAATTGCCAGATCAGAGAGAAGAAAAAAAAGCCCAGGCAGCTGATGCATAACACCTTTTTACATTTACATTGGTCCTTAAAAGCCGCCTGCCTTCCTGTCACCATCCTCTCTTCTCCATTCTTTTCCGACCGCCCGCCTAACAAGGGATGATTTCCGCCAGCAAGGTTTGTCTCCTTTCCACTTCGCTTCTCAGACATTACAACCCCCACCTTCACTTCTCCCACTACGCTATGTAATTATGATAATTGCTCACAGGGACTTGGGAAAATTGAATTTCTCATATCCCCCCGGTTGTTTGATCCCAAATATGACAGATTCTTTTTGTGTCATATTTTAATCATAAAAGACTGGTTAAGGCCTGGTCCTGGATTTCACTGCTTGTACGCTTAATCTGTGTCAATGTACTAACCAACCTGTTTAAAAGAAGCCAAACAGCTACAAAACACAAACGACTATTTTTGCAAATCTAATTGTAATGTAGTTCACATAGGCATATTTCAGCCAAATACATCTTGGTATTAATATATATATATATATATATATATATATATATATATATATATATATATATATTCCAACTTTTTGTACTTGGCAGAGCCAACAACTGATTTGTTCAGATTTGAAAAAGACAGTATAATAATATGTACGTGTTCCAAATGACAGTGATAATACCTTTATAATGGTCTCATTGCATGTATGTTCGACAAAAGGTGTCTTGAGTTCCATCACTGCTTCATATATTCACCACCTGCTTCCTAAAATAAGCAACTAAGGAAATAAGCAATAAGCTGTCTGGTATTAGTGGAGTTAAATTATTCAAGGTCTGACGAAAGTCTTGCATATGACAGGTTTCTGCAGCTGCATCAAACGGTTGTGCTTTGCTGATGTCAGCTGAAAGCTACTCCATTCTCACAGTCGGCTTTTCAGGAAAAAGGGAGGGAGGACCCACAAACATGCATGTCTTCATTGCTCTAACTGCTTGAATGGAGACTCAAATGGCTAACACGCTCAAGTGGCTACAAGTACGGATGACTTGATTAGTCGTCACCATTGTTAATCAACATACTGTATTGTCAATGGCAAGCCGTCACCGCCAGCAAGGCCTTCTCTGCTGGCCTAAACACTGTCACAAGAACTTACCAACATTTACAACCCAGTATTTGATTCATTAAATTGTCCATCCATCCATCCATTATCCAAACCACTTCTCCTCACAAGGGCCGCGGTTGTGCTGGAGCTTATCCCAGCTATCTTCGGGCAGTAGGCCGGGGACACCCCAAACTGGTTGCCAGCCAATCACAGGGCATACACAGACAAACCAACATCCGCACTCACAATCATATCTAGGGGCAATTTAAAGTGACTGATCAACCTACCATGCATGTTTTTGGAATGTGGGACGAAACAATACTTTGCAGCGCATATAATAGTATCTTGAATAACACAAGATACATAACACTTGGGAATAAAAACGGCACTGAGCTGTTCTGTAAATTGCCATATCCAGGGAAGATGCATTTCCAGGATGTAAAGCTAAATCACACACTGTAGTGGTAGAAGTCACTCCTGAAGCAACACAGCCCTGCACTCATCTGCACGATTACCAACATCAGGTCTACTTTTGTGCAGAGTTAACCCATTAGGGATTTACGCCAGCCATGAAAATAGAGTCATGTATCGCCATAATTCAGTACTACATAAGGCCTAGATAGACCAAAACGACGTTGGCCAAGAGTGGCAGACGCTTACATCCTGTGGCCGGCCGGCTGTCGGCACGTCACGCTGGCAAAGCACACCGCAACGACAGACAGCGACGCTGACCATTGAAGTACCTTCTGCGCATGCATAAGATGTATGTACCCTTCCATACCATCGGCGGCGGTAGTCACCATTTCTCATGGGTAGAAAATTACAACCGGAAAGATGTTGGCTGGGGGCTGATTAGAGAAAACGTAAACAATGCATTCAGCTCTATTCTTCGCTCACGATGAACTCCCACGCTAAGTAAACCATCACGTTCTGGACACGATATTGTGAAATACTTAAATTGTCAACTCTCGCTCTTGTACTTCTAAGAAGATTAAGGCAGCGAAGGCGTGCTCACTATTTAGGCGCATTTGTCACTTCCCGTTGGGGCTCAGAGCGCTGATTTGCTAGCTAACAGCCAATCAGAGTGACCAGATGTCACGACTGGCGACGCCGATTCAACATGCGTAAACGCCCCCAAGACGCTTACTGACGAGTTACGACACTACGACGGTGGCCGCTAAACCAATCAGGCGGCGCATGCAGACGCCACGACGCTTCACGACCTCCGACGTCGGTTTGGCCTATCTAGGCCTTTAGTTCCCTTTCTTAGCACATGATTTCAGCAATTACTCTAGGTTTTTATATCCAAACCTCTGAATTCACTTTACAGGGTCGTTAATAATCTGAATCTTTGGTGAATGTTATGTATTTTATTTACATTTCTAAACAAATGCTGATTATGAAGTGTTCCAGAATATCGTCGCTGTCCTGTGAAAAACACTTATGTCCGATTTTGGAATTTAAAAAAAATGTTCACGTCAATGCAATGTCTATAACGCGGAAACACAATTCACGTAAAAATGATGAAAATGGACAAATGCACTTGCTTCATTCAGGGTGTCGATTTTGATGCAGGTGCTTCTTTCTTGGTCAGCATCCTCTCAGTGTGTGGTCCTCCTTCTCCCTGGACACTATGTCCAGCTCTACAATCGAAGAAAGGGATACTATTTTGGCTTGTGTTGAAGTCTCAAGTACTGGCACAAACGCAAACTTTAAACCAGATAAAACTGTGAGAAGTGTTCTATATAAAAGAAAATCTCAGAAGGGGCCGCTGTAGCTTGAACTGCTCAATCATTCACAAATACAACACGTACGAGAAATTTTGAGTCTTCAGTAATCTAACACACATGTTTTTGGACTGCTGAAGTAAGCTAGTGTAACAACAAAAAAAAAAAAAAAGTCAACTCCACACAGGTAGTTCGAGAACATGCAAATTACACACAGTATTAGGTTGAAGCCTGTTGGACAGCGCAACTGTACCTTCAAAAGCAAAAAGGAAAAACCCTGTCTGAAAGAGAAATCAAGCTCTTATCGCATGTATGAGCAGTCATGCATTTTTTGACTTACCATTGGCTCTGAGGAAACTTAGGAACATATAATGAGCATAATAAAGCATGCAAAACAGTGACCTTGCCAACATCCACTAACTGAAAATTACACCTCTTTACGCTTGTCTTAATGCAAATTGCCTTTCCACCTGATTTCTCTCCAGTCAGAGAGTGAGGAGCCTTGTTAAACATTTGCTACGTACCAATGTTTTTTTCATAAGGGGGAAGACGGGGTTGTTTGTAACACATTTAGCTCATTATTCTGCTGTAGTCTCTTAGGGCATAACAGACTGGGCAGTCTCTTTCATGTGTAATCAACAACAAAGCAGAATAGTGGCAGGGGTAGAGTCAGCCGTGAGATGGATTTTGTCCCCGCCAGGGTTTCTAAATAATTGGCCAACTGCACATCCATTCAGTATGAAAGGTACTTGTCAAAATGATGCTATATAATTAGCCTAAGGCTAAACAACAGCAATATATACTGTAGAAATATGTTATACAATCGGTACTGTCTCTTTTGCAACTCTAAATATAGGGCTGATGTGGCTCGCAAAAAAGGCAAAAAACTACAGTGTTGGGTCATCTGTCTAAAGGACGGGTTTTGTGTCTTGTCAGTCTGGATTTCAGTAAATGCCAGACTCAGATCTCATGGGTTGTAAATGATTTCAGAGACCATGGTTTGTTTTTTCTTTCTGAACAGATAGGTTCCATCACTTTTGACCATGTTTGCATAGGGTGGGAGGTGCATAAGTTAAGAGAGGAAAACTGAAATAAGCTCAAGGCTGCATATGAAATAAATGTGTAATATTTAAAAAGTAATGTGTGCATAAAAACCATGTAAAGTGTACACAATAAGAATGTTTAAATGCATTAGTGCAACATATCTATATTCATGTGTTTATCTTGTTTTTATCACTACAAATGTTATTGTTGTGGATTCTGACTTGTTATAATGAATTTAATTACAAATACAGCATTTTTAAAGCTCTGTTTATGGGCCTAATTTATATAATTCTTGAGTTGCACATTCAATATATTTAAAGGAGCTGTATAAGCATTATTTACCTAAAGCATTACAAATGATCCCCGCGACCCTCGTGAGGATAAGCGGTATCGATAATGGATGGATGGATTACAAATGATAACCCAACATGAAGCTTTGATCTACAGTTGTATTACAAATGACAAATCATAAACACTGTAGGGCTCTGAGATCTGCAGACTAGGGTCAATTAGTGGAGTGCAGAGTTCAAGGTAAACATGGTGAAGCTGCATTTAGCTGTTATGCTGCACACAAATGGAATAAGATGCCAACAGAGGTGAAGTCAACCCCGAGTGTAAATGCTTTCAAATCCAGGTTAAAAAACTGCTTTTTTCTCATACGTTTGATTAAGGCCCTCTAAGCAATTTAAAATCATTTTTTAAACTATATTCCAGAAATCCACTTTTATTTAATTACTTTACTTTTAAATGTTTTTAAAGTTTTCTGTTAATGTCTTTAAATGTTGTCAAAGTACATTCTAGTAATTTTTGTAAGCTAATTTTGTTTTTTCTGCTTTGTTTTTGAATGTTGTTAACTGTTGTGTTTGGAAATGCTTGTAGGTGTTGTGTCTTTGCTTGTGTGAAGCACATTGAGTTGCCTTGTGTACGAAATGTGCTTTACAAATAAAACTGCCTTGCCTTGCCTACAAACGAAAGACAGCCCTTTTTGCATCCAGGACCCACCTGGCTACTGCCGATTATAACTTGATTTCCTCTTCTTCTGTAAATCAACAAAGAAAATAAAAAATTCTATTATGTGCTGGTATTGTGAAAAGACACACCACACATATGACACACGTATTTAAATTTTTCATCAATTAATAATTCTGCCTGTATTCAATTTAAGGTGGAAGGAAAATTAACGACACTGTTATGATGTTCAAACATAATATTTTAAAAATATTAAAAAAAGCACTGTGCAAATGTAACTCAAATAGAATTTCATTTCAAATACAAAGCTTACTTTTTATGTTACACTATTTTTGTCATCATCCAGCCGAGAGCCTGCTGTGGTTCGCTCCAGGTTATTCCTGCTGCATGACAGCCCATTGTCTCTCTATGACAGACCATTACTGGCACAGCAGTGCTGCTAATGAAATAGGAAGCAAGTGAGAAGGAGGACAGGCTTCGATCAGGGAGAATAAAACAGACGCTCTTTTAGAGAATTACAGTGGCACATTCAGCACTGAGCATACCCGGCTCCAGCATGGCAAAACCTGGGTGTGAATTTGTTTTTACCACACTTATTGTACACTTCCAAACTGCAGGGGACGACTAAGAGGCACAAAACATAACCAATTAAAACACTATAAAAGATACCTAATATAAATCATGTCCATCCATTCATCAATTAGAGATTGTTTCTCATTCGCATATGTTGGAGTGTTTTTCTAACTGTTTGAAACAAAGATATTATGGCTATTAAACTAAAAAGGCTATATCAAATGAAGGACAGTAACCGCAGAGCAAGAAGGTCCCAATCATGACTCCAGCCTGTCAATGCAAAGAGGGTGACAGGGTAATGGATTTTCACTCCCGTCCCATCCAACTCCCACAGAAAAAAATCCTGTTCCGTCCCTATCCCGGAACAAAGTTAAAAAATAAAAAAAAATCCTGTCCCATCTCGTTCTGAAAACTACTCCCACTGACATTAAAAATGGGGCTGTGCATCTCTCTTGAGTTTTTTCCCCCCTACTGGATAATCTCACTCCCGTTTACTTGTGTAAACTTTTGATCCCGTACCGTCCCAATCCGGTGATGAAATTCAAAGTTAACTCCCGTCCTGTGGGAATCCCCCAGGATTCCTGCGGCCAGCAGGATTCCCGAAAAAATGTCACCCTCTAATGCGGTTTGCATGTGTGGCTTCCAAAAACATGACTGTTAGGTGAACCAAAGACAGTGAATGTGGATGTGACAGTGAATAAATGTCCGACTTGATCTGCAGCAATGTCACTGAGTGGCGATCTGTCCGGGGAGTATCCACCAAGCAGGGATACTTGGCGCTGCCACCCAGCACGAGATAAGCAGATGGATGGATGAAACCTGCATGTGTTTATCCGACAAGATCAATGCCACCTTTTGACACAACCTAATCACAACCTTGACTCTTAATTCCGTGCAGGTATGTGGGTCTGATTGGAATGAACTGGTAAGAACAACAAAAGCACAAACAGCAAGCCTGCTGTGTTCTCATTTAATCTTCATGGCAGCATTCACACAACTCTCCTTTTCTCACAGGTGCATATCCATATCATTTAATGCCACACAGCCATGCAGATTTACAAGCATAATACCTGGATTTAATGAAGGTTTCCCTGGTGAAACACGGTTTCAGCCTCCCTGAGGAAATCAGGGCCCCCATCAACATAAAAAGTCCTTCTCCCTCTATTCCTTTGAATTTGTTCCATTTTGGGAATACCTTCAAACGACTTTTCCCTGCAGTTACACCCTGGCACAGGTACAATCACGTCGTGTATCCTCAGAGTGTTGATGCCGTAACTAAACAGCTTAACTCCTATTGTTGTTGTATCCCATCATGCTCATGTTACTAGCCTTGGAAAAATACATTACCTAATTATTTGGATGTCGAGTCATATCCAATTTATTTCTACAATTTGGAATCGTGCCTTTTTTTCTGCTTTACTACATTTGGAAGGTAAAAACGCTTTACATACATATAATGAATAAGGAATTCTTATTCTTGCTTTTTTGTATTCTTATTCTTATTATAACTGATATTTGAATTAAAGTGGTCCCTCACTTATCGTGGATGATATGTTCCATGATACCGCCGTGATACAGGTTGACTTTTTTGTCAGAAAGCAAGCTGCTTCACCACGTAGTAGTGCAGCCATTTGAAACCCGTTCGTAAAATGATAGCAGATTTTTTGACACTACTCCTTGCTGTCAGCACCCACTGGCAAACTTCAGCAATATTTGCTCTTTGGATTCAAAGATTTTGTCATACAAGCCTCCCAATAAAATACGGAAATGCCTGATGAATATTCAGTATGTGGGCTGATTTGGACAGTCATTGGTCCGCTGTGACATGTTCGGTAATTTCATTGGTCAGATGTGACAATGTTCCACGTATCTGTAAATCTATTGGCAGCAATGAAGCTCATCAATAAAAGTTCATAAAGAAACCATGTCGCATTTAAAGCAAAAACGCAAACCTGCAGTAGTATTATGGTCACAAATAACAAGCCCGCGATAGACTGAAGCCACAATAACTGAACCGCAAGGAAGTGAGGGAACACTGCATTGTGATAACCAAGCCTAGCCCAATTCAGTGTCACTCCCAAGCCTGAATAAATAGGCAGAATTGGAGTGAGGAAGGACAAGTCAGTAAAACCTATTCCAAAGCTTACACTGCATATGGAAATGAGCTTTTAAGATCTGAAGGAGGATAATTCAAAACGGTGGTATATGGAAGAGCACAAAAGAGAAAGTTCATATTGTGTTGCAGGTAAACTTTTTACAAAGAGTAATTGAATTCATACAGCTTTCCTTTCGCGGGATTTCAAGCACCAACAAAAACCTTGAACACTGAATTGGTTCTACTTCTTAAATGTGTGGCAGCTCAGTATGCAGAAGTTGCTCTTTCCAATGTGTATTGTATATTTCAACAGAGTTGAAGCACAGTTGTAAGGGGTACGCATATATTTTCATGCAGATAACTTGTAGTTGTTGCATGGCAAATACCTGGGGATTCCCAGTGCTGCCACGCCTGGTAAATGGGATGGTTGTGTCATTAATTGCATCCCCAAAAAATTGGGCTGTTTTGTTAAAAACAACGTAAGGTGGGTCAAATTGACCCAATTTGTGGATTGGTCCATTTTTTACCCAAAATTGTGTTATTTTTAACCCAACTGTTTTTAGAGTGTGTTTTATTTATTTTTTGTTGACTTGAGTGCAATATGCATTATTGTTATTTTATCGACGTCAGAAGAATATATGATAGCCACTTATGTATTTCTTTTTGTCATTCATATTTTTGAATAATATATTCCAGATATAAAGTCTCTCATTTGTCGTGTTCCACCATTGACACAGATGATGTCGAAATGTGTTGAGCAAGCTATTATACAGAAAGTCAATTACCATGCCCCGTAATATTACAAACTCAAATTTCGGGATTATCACACCATTGCTCAAGTCTATTAATGGTGTAAAACGAATCCAGTAAAGGTCTATTTATTCAAGTGATGAAAATGTAAAAAGGGTCACCTCTTGAAACAGCTCCAGGCTATACGTGTTGTCATCGTCCGCAAAGAAGACCACCCCCGCGTCCCGGCGTGTGCGGTGTTGCCGGAGCCAGCCAAGGGCCAAATTTCTCTGCTCGGTGGCACGGGGCATCCCGACGCGCTTGAACCTACGCGGCGTGAAGACGTTCAAGTGCGTGTAAGGCACACCGCACCGAGCCAAGAAGCGGCTCACCAGATCCGTGCGCATCGTGGAGTCCTCCACCACGATCCAGTGGAACTGGGGGACCTGGCGGAAAGCGTGGGCCAGTCGGGTCAACTCGGCTTTCTGCACCGGTCTCGTGTAAGTGGGAGTTATGGCGTAGATGACCGGCAGGGCTGAGTGGTTCTTAGCGGCACCGAGCCCCGGTGTTCGGGCTGCATGCTGCGCCCTGCTGCGCGGAACACCGATCGGAGTCCAGATTGTTCTTTTGCTGTCAATATCGATCATGATGATGACAATTAGGACCCAAGGCAGCAGGATGAAGAATCGGCTGAAGAACACTGATTTCATGGCGAAGTTATCGAGCTTGCACTCTTCTACTCACTTCATTGCAAACCCTCTCCCTTTTTTTTTTTTTTGTTTTTGTTTTTATTTTTTGTTAGTCAAAGATCATGTTGTTACTCGTCCTTTCTATGCCATGTAGAGAAACCAACATTCGTTGATGTCCACGCTCCGGGCAGTCCTGTTTCCCCGAAGTCACTCTCCTTCCCTCTCACAACGTGTTCCCTGTCGTTCTGTCCACTTCCATCTGACTCTCACTAGAAGTCCACATGTCTAGAATCATCCGTCCGTCAATAGCGTGCCTCTATCTTGGAGAAAATAATCCCAAGAGATCGGTCCTGCGAGGGGGAGTCTGCGCCACTCGCTCCCGGAGCCCAGAAGCATCACTTGGAGAGAACATGAGGATAATAAGGCAGGATGGGGAGGAGCAGGTGCAGTGAAGGAGGGGGGGAGGCGGCACAGAGGGGAGAACCGAGGGGGTGGTATATGGGCTGGAGAGAGAGAGAGAGAGAGAGAGAGAGAGAGAGAGAGAGAGAGAGAGAGAGAGAGAGAGAGAGAGAGAGGCAGCGAGAGAGAGAGAGAGCGAGAGAGCGAGAGAGAGCCTGTTCCTCCAGTTTATTTAGAAATACAAGCAAAATCAAATAAATGCAGAACCACCACACCTCAGCTCCAAACTATCAAAATGTACATGCTTTTAGAGTAATTATGTAAACTGGTATGACTGGTTGTTTACGTGATGCATCAGTTGCTCTGCAGTTGCTATGGTCCTTTTATGCTTAACTCAATGTATATATAGGTCCATTTTTGACTGAAATTGGGTTATTTTTAACCTAACTGTTTTTAGAGTGCACTGGTAATCAGTTGATGAAAAAAACAGTACTGCAGCAAAAGTTACTTTTACAATGGCAATAGATAAGTAGAATATTAGTAAAGTGAAAGTAGTAAAGTTCACACAAGTCAGGAATAAAACGTTTGTGTCCATCCGCTAATCTCATGATTCATGAAGGAAGGATCTAATTTTCATTAGACCTCATTGCAATCCACACAGGAGGCAATTAATGCACTTGAACTTGTTGATGAAGGCTGCCATAAACAAGGGCCTCGGCATCAGGACTAATCTGGGGTGCATGTGTTTTATCGCTGTAACATTGTTGCGCAGTGGAGGTTCCCACAGTTTGCTGGCGTTTCTCACTCTATTCAAGAAGCTAATCATTGATGGTTAATTATGCACACAACACTGATCAAGAGATCTGTCAAGAGAAAGACAAAGTGAAATTACTGAGCCTTTGCAGTTGGTTCACACCAATGCTATGGATAAAATCTTGTATCCCGGTATACAGGTAATTTTATATCCTGATAAGGATATATATCCCGATATAGTATTTTCCTCACATTACATGAATGTCATTTTTTTTCTTAACTTTTCTATATTTATTTATGAAATTTTTATGTTGTGTAGAAACCATTCAAATAAATAGATAATTAGTAAAAATAAAATGAAAGACAAATAGCCACGGATCAAATAACAACCATTTAAAATATCTGGTATTGCAACTAATTTTTGAGGAACACTCAAGTATGCCAACCTACCAGTAAAAGTGCTAATAAATGAATTGTTTCAGAGGTTGAGTATTTCAGTGTGTCCCTTTTCTTGCCCTGTGTAAGTATGAAGAAGCCGAAGAAAATAAACTACAGGATTCCCTCAAATCTAAAATAACAATATGTATAAACAAAACAGGGTTGTATCACATGATGGATATTTTTATATCACATTACGATATATAGCATTATATCGCGTAGCTCTAGTCAACACCAAACTCATTACAGGCAAACACAAGAGAAAAGTACCTTTATCATTTGGATTACAATCAGAGTGAGAGATTAAAAACAACATTATTTTCGAACAATGTACTCTGCATATTATTGGACGTTACACTGTCCTCAGACAAAGTAGCTTTTTGGAGACTAAAACCAATCCTATGCTTAGTGACTTGGATGAAACCCATTTAATGAGTTCACCCAGGGATAAATCACTTCTGAGACTGATGGGATGACAGCAAATGGTTTAATAGGCTCCATTCCAATACTAAATTGTTAAGCTTGATCAAGCTTGATGGCGTGTTCCTCCATCTGTTCACACAATGTGCAGTTCAGAAATAAAAATCACCAAGCATAAAGTACTTCCAAATAGCAGCTCTTTGATTTAAAATAGCTTTATTATCAGCAGCTAACACATTTAACACTTCCTCCACAGGAAGTTGTGTTAAATACATTTTGTTTTAATCTTCAGTCACAGCAATTCATCTACAAATGTACCGGTAGTTGGTTGCAACCATTCTGCAATGTTGTTGTTGTGTATTGATAAATGGACATGATTTGTAAGCATTTGTGAATGTGTTTGAGGGGATGCAAATCTAGAGAAATTATACCTTAATGAGCAGAGTACATAATTGTACACAGTTCCATAAAAGTTACATCCCGTATTTACCGGCCATTTACGCTAAGCATCATTTATGCTCATTGCTTCAGTTCTACTCAATAATGTATCCAACAACCGCTTTTCAAACCAACCTGTGAGGTCGAGACAGATCTAGATGATATTTTATGTTACTCCAGATCTGAGTTTTTGCATACTATGCCTAAACATATTTACACATTGATTACCCTCGACATTCCAGGTACATACATGGTCATTGTCGGAAACATTTTGAGCCAGCTTCCCTCTTCTGATCAAAGTCAGCAAAGTCCGGTTATTGGACATCTCGAAGTAATATCCTGTTTGATTATCCTATGTTGTATGGCGTGGTCAGAGTGATTTTTTTCCCCTCCCTGATCTGCTCAGGAAGGGGTCTGCTTGGATAACTGTAATTGTTAAACCGCTTCAATATTTATTATACATTATATATATTTTCTGCAACTCCTGGAAAAAGGTCAGCGGAGACAGAGACTCTGATAGTCACATGGAAAGTGACTGCAGAGTCCTCACTAAGTTTGTGATTAGTCTAAGATAAACAGCGAACTAATCTGATTGGATGGTGCAAGACAGGAACTTGCAGTGGTTATTTATCTTGTTGGAGATATCAAACCCTTCAAAATATATTTACTGACGCACCCACCTCTGCTCAGCCGTCAGCAAAACAGAAGTCTGTCAAAGACGGACTGATCGGTCAGTCGGTACTGACCCAGTAGGTGATGAGTCAGGTGACACACACGAAAACCCAGGCAGTACTGGCAGAATGACCTGTGACCTCTGGAAATGACTTAGCAAACCATACAACCACAGGCATTGCATCTGATGGAGTTACACAGGGTTGACACTGCATGGATTGGCTTCATTTTTCCTTCTCCTCTCAGTGCAGTACATGTGTGGTGGTGGGCAGATCATTCCATTCATCCATCCATTATCGATACCGCTTCTCCTCACTAGGGTCGCCGGGCGTGCTGGAGCCTATCCCAGCTGTCTCCGGGCCGGGGACACCCTGAATTGGTTGCCAGCCAATCGCAGGGCACACAGAGACAAACATCCGCACTCACAATCACACCTAGGGGCAATTTAGAGAGTCCAATCAACTTACCATGCATGCTTTTGGAATGTGGGAGGAAACCGGAGTACCCGGAGAAAACCCACTCAGGCACGGGGAGAACATGCAAACTCCACACAGGGAGGCCGGGGCCGGGATCGAACCCACGACCTCTGAACTGTGAGGCGGACTTGCTAACCAGTCGACCTCAGATCATTCCCAATATTGATAATATCGATGCTGATGTTGGTATTGATTGATATCAGTGGCATGAGATACATGTGTTCTTGTTTTTACACTGTATACAATGCTGTTGTTTTATCAAAGAGACGTCAATAAAACTAAGCACATCGCGTGACACGGCCAAACTCGTCTGAGCTGTCATGCAGTATATGGGGATCGGAAACTAGTTTTCAATAGTGTCTGAAGGCTTGCCACTGGTTTTGTGGCTGATTAGAACAATTTAACAACTGCTAACATGGCAATCTCACAGATATAACAGACAATCAAAACTGCACATGAGCTTTCACACACACAAAAAAAAAACAACTGGGCTTTAAGCTTCCAAAATGGCTTTTGTGGATCATTGGCCGCACTCATTTGCTATCTGAACCGTGGTCAGCCCTCCAATAACCCTGTGGGTGCTTGTATGTCCGATCCAGATCCGGGTTGATTTTTTTGTGATGGACCAGTCTGATGATCCTGACATCCACAACTGTAAAGGCCCTGATACACCAAAACGACATTCACCAACAGTGACAGACGCTTACCCCCTGTGGCGTCCAGCCGGCTGTAGGCACGTCACGCTGGAAAAATACACCGCAATGACAGACCGCGACGCTGACCATTAAAATACCTTCTGTGCATGCATAAGATGTAACACCCTTCCATACCATCGGCGGCGGAAGTCACCATTTCTCATGGGTAGAAAACTCCAACCGGAAAGATGTTGGCCGGGGGCTGATCATAACAATGTAAACAATGCATTCGGCTCTATTGTTCGCTCACGATGAACTCCCATGCGAAGTAAACCGTGATGGAACGTGATGTTCTTGACACAGTATTGTGAAATAATTACATTGTCAACCCTTGCTCTTGTACTTGTAAGGTAAGAAGATTAAGTCAGCGGAGGCGTGCTCACTTCACGTTGGTGCTCCGCGCGCTGATTTGCTAGCTAACAGCCAATCAGAGTGACCAAATGTCACGACTGGCGACGCCGATTCAACAGACGTAAACGCCCCCAAGACGCTTACAGACGGGTTACGACACTACGACGGTGGCCGCTACACTAATCAGACGGCGCTTAAAGACGCAACGACGCTTAACGATCTCCGACGTCGGTCTGGTGTATCAGGACCTTAAAGCGGCAGGTACAGTTAACAGTGTGTGCTCCTTCATTCTGCCTCAGTACATATATACTGTTTGTGGAACCCCGAAACCACATACAAGTTCGCTGTTTTCCATTGCAGACCTTTGGTAGATGCGCAAGGCACAATTGCTACTGTTGCGGTGTCAGTCGCTAACTTATTTTATTCGCGATGGTCCATTCCAGTCAGTTTTGGCCCTGTCAAATGTCTTGCGGTGGGCGTTAGTCATCAGTGCCCGAGTGTTACTACTCACAACTGACAACTTAAGTGCCGCTCTGGGCAGTCAAAGCGTGGCGCAGACACAGTTTTCTGCACCTCCCCCACTTTTGTTTGGATGTCATCATGTGATTCAGCAGAAACAGATAAATAACTAGACTCAGCTAGCTTGACCCTGACAATTGCATACACACACACACAAATGCACACACACAAACAATCAGCAGAAAAATATAGACCTGATGGATGGCAGAGTGGAAAAAGAACTTCATTTTCAGGCACAAAATGATACAATGACAACCACAAAGTTTGCAGACAGTGGGTAAATGTTAAGTAAGCATACAAAAATCTATATAAACATTGAGGAAATCGTACACCGCCACAGTCGCCGTGCACAGTGGGTTATTCAAATGCCAGAGCAACTCTGTCTGCTCAATCATGTCAACGGCATATTCATATTGTTTCAGAAATCTGAATTTTGACTTTAACCCGAATATTGACTGCATGTAAAGTAGTCACTGTGGTGCTGGGAACAAAATGGAGGAGGAGGCAAGGCGTCGTAAAGTCTAAACGTTGTAGGTCACGTACGTCATCATTCGAGGACTGCCTCTATATATACTGTATGTACAGGGAGTCCTCATTTTACGAACGAGTTCCGTTCCTACACTGGTGATGGAACACAAATTTCCGTGTATGTCGGATTTCACCGTTTGAGTCAAAATTTACGTCAAAATACTTTGTATAAAAAAACAAAAATACATTAAAATAAAAAGCATAAGATGTTCTACTGCTGAGAAGTGGATGGAGAAAGAGGGGAGGAGGGCAAAAAAGGCAAAGATACTGCCTGTGTATTGGATCAATACCAAATCTTGCAGTATCATACCCCACTAAAAGAGCACATATCATCAGAACCCCAGAATTCTGGGTCCACAGTGCAAAGCATGATTTGAAAAATAAAAGTCTATATGCATAAATGAACTAAAATTTGGTTGAAAAGAAGAAAAGTGACAGTAGCCAATTAGGAAGTAAACTAAGGCCTGTGCTGTTGCCAAACACAAACGTAAAAACTGTTCGTTGAAGGTTGGTAATTGTGTCCTCCAAGTCATTCACCACAATAAAATTGAAAACCTCAATGTACTTACCAGCAATTAAGCTAATTGTTAGCCAAATTTCTTCGGTTTGTACTATTACTCGCGCTTGTTCCTATAGTTTTTTCCGTCAGTCTGGAAAAAAATAAATCGTTACGTGTGAATTAGACTTAAGTCCCATAGTCAGAGACTGAGCAAGACATCAGTACTATTTTCAGGTCCAATTGAGTGAGGAATTGATACAGTCAAGACATTTGAGTCCACTGTTGGCATGCGAAAACCTTGGCCGGCCTCTTGTATTGACAGCATTTTCCATGGACTGAAACAAGTAACTCGTAGTCCAGTCAACCTGGATTACCTTTAACAGTAGGCTTGAGGGTACAGACTGTCATCAGTAGAGAGATGCAATTGCTGTTGATTTTGCCTCGCTGATTTGGCTATTATGTGACATCATGTCCAATGTCAGTCTGTGAGAGGGAAGCCAGGGATGCAATGAGTGCTATTGGCCATAGCATCACAAGTAGTTTTACTGTAAAATACTGTTTTACAAATACAGCATACACTGTATATTTTTTCATGATGATAATGAATCAACTTCTGTCTAAAGAGCAAAACAACACTCCAAGAAAGCTGCTGTTTTTTTTTTGTGTGGAATGAAGAAAAATATTAGAACATATTGTTGAAAAAAAAGTGTTTGGGTTGACTTCTTCTTCATTTGAAAATACAAGCATTGGACTCACACAAACAGCCCCTCAGACCTTTCAAACACACACACACATACACTCGGTGCGTCCCCCCCGCCGCCATCAATATTTTATTTTTGAAATTGTCTGTGCGTGACATAATTTAAAGAACATTAGCTGGCTAATTTCCTAAGCACATCCACTTACCAGCTGGGAGTATCGTAAGTGGATTGAATTGTTTACAACTGTTTAAGACAGCAACCACAATCATGATGTGATGATGAAGATGAAGATGAAGATGAAGATGATGATGATGATGATGATGATGATGATGATGATGATGATGATGATGATGATGATGATGATGATGATGATGCGGACTGGAGCAAACCAAGGGACATCACGGGAATATTTAAGATTGCGTAATAACACAATACTATCAGGTTTTGTTGCACATTTTCACTTTTTACTGTGCTATTTCCCAATAAAAATGATTATCGCAAAATAAGTAGGAGAATGAACGTCTTCCACTTCTGGGTCATAGCTTTCAGTGTTTTGTTTCTCTTGTCAGTGAAATGGGCGTCCACTAGAGGGCATACTTTGCCTGTAAGAACAATAATGCAGGGAGGGAACGCACATGAAAAAGAGCACTCCAGTGTTGTGCAGGCTTGGCAAGGCAGTCTTGCCCAACACAACACGTCAGCCGGGACTTGACCCGGTTTGGGACGATTAGAGGGACTAGAGGGACATGGCACTCCCACAGGCGGTGAAAACTAGTGTTTTCATTGTTGCTGCTCTAAAAGAGGACTTGTGTGTGTCAGACTCCACACAAATTGTGTACTCGGCACAAGATACAGTATAGACTGATAAAGGAGTTAACTGTGTGGAACGGATCTTTGAATCAATTTCCCACTTACGTATTCTGCTTATCCTGCACTTGGACTTATTCCATGCTAGCATTCACACCTGGGTGATTCTCCACTTGCACAACGTGCATGTTTTCTGCACTGTGGGAAGACAAACACATTCTAAGGTAAGCGGGAGAGCTAACAAACTCTGTTCAGAAAGCCAGAGTCTTCAACCTGAGGCAATAATAACACTGCACTCCTGGAACATCAAACTGTGTTTTATTTGCTCATCTGGCGGTGCAATTTAATATTAATTGTCATACAAGGACAGCAGTACCTTCACTTACCAGTTTATCAATTCCGTGACTCAGGTCGTAACTCATTTTACTTGTATCTCAAATTTTAAGTGAGATGTTGTAACTTAGATGAAATGGTAATCATTTATTCCAAACAGTCCTTTGTTATTATTTGCCCAATGCCTTCACAATCCTGAGTGCAGGTGTCGACCACACACACACACGCACACACATACACACACACTTTGTGTAGCGCAGGAAAATGTATTTTATTGTGCAGAAGTTTTACTCAAATACAAATTAAAAGTAAACTTAGCATGTCTGGTATCAAAAACATAAGGCATTAATTATAAAAAGTCTTGAAAAGCCTTTGTGCAACTTTACTTGAGCAGCTAGCATTTTAGCATACAACAGGATTTTGGGTGTGTTTATGAGTTTAAACCAGTTAACTCGGAGTAAGACAAACATTCAGTCATACAAGTTTTGGAAGTGTGAAAAGGCCCTAAACTGAAGGCACCTCGAGATGAAACAGTTGAAATGGTAAACTATTATTATTAATATTTCAGTTAAAGTATTTAGGTGATTCACTTGTTAGAAGATCATCCTAAAGTGTCAGTTTAATGACTTTATGTAGCTCATAAAATCAGAGAATTTTCTCAAAGTCACATCTTTTAGTTGGTGCGACACAATACTAAAAATCATAATAACAATAATAATAATGATATTCAGCCTAAATACACTTGCCTTCTTTAATTCCACGCATAGTCAGATAGCATTTTTGTACATTATTTTGCAATGTATGTGGTACGGTATGGGAAGCCCATAGCCCATTACGTTGAAGCAAAGGATTGCACTAGGTAAGTATACCTACATTCCTACCTCCTACCCGCCCTTTTTTTCTCTACTGGGGGAAAGAGGCTTCTGAAAAAAAAAAAAAATCCATTGGCGGAAACAGGGCTGGCGGCACGGTGGTCGACTGGTTAGCACGTCCGCCTCACAGTTCAGAGGTCGTGGGTTCGATCCCGGCTCCGGCCTCCCTGTGTGGAGTTTGCATGTTCTCCCCGTGCCTGCGTGGGTTTTCTCCGGGCACTCCGGTTTCCTCCCACATTCCAAAAACATGCATGGTAAGTTGATTGGATACTCTAAATTGCCCCTAGGTGTGATTGTGAGTGCGGATGTTTGTCTCTGTGTGCCCTGCGATTGGCTGGCAACCAGTTAAGGGTGTCCCCCGCCTACTGCCCAAAGACAGCTGGGATAGGCTCCAGCACGCCCCGCGACCCTTGTGAGGAGAAGCGGTACAGATAATGGATGGATGGATGGAAACAGGGCTTCTGCAATAAAAAAAAATAAAATAAAAAATTTACTGGCGGGAATGGGCTTCTTCCAAAGGAAAAAAAAAAATGTATCTATTTATTTATTTTTACTGGCGGAATGGGCTTCTTCCAAAGAAAAAACATTTTTATTTATTTTATTTTTATTTTTTTTACTGGCGGGAATGGGCTTCCATAGTACAGTGTACAACTGGTTAGAACATCTGTTTCAGTGGCCATTATGGACATTTTTCTGGATTACCTGTCACACACACACACAAATCATATACAGTCATAGACACTACTGAAATTCTGACATTACTGAAACACTCATACACAGCACTGAACTGTGTATTTAAGTATATGAAAGCACGTGCTGATTTCAGTCGTGTGTATGGGATTGTTTTAGTGTGGTGTAACATCTCAGTGTGGAGTATCGTGAGTGTTTTCAGTACTGTGCGTGTGAGAGCATTTTAGTAAAGTGTGAGAAGATTTCAATAGTCCGTGTTTCATTAGTGTTCATTTCACTTGTGTGAGTGAAAGGTCATCGAGAATGTCCCTAACAGCCCTGCATACAACAGGATACATAGGAGCTGTTACATCCAATACTTGTTTGTACTACTGTACCTACACCACATCCATTACCCACATCAAGCTGTTAGAATGCTGTTAAATTCACTGTGAAAATCTCGATAGTTGTAGTAACCAATGGGTAGCTTCAGTACACATCCACATGTGTGAGACTGTGGACGGCGGAGGAAATCAGTGGTTTCTATAAACTCACTGATTATGGGTTTGTCCACGAGGTCTGATCCAATACAGAACCGCAGGAAACGCTGAAGACTGTTGCAATCAATTTCCCTGATGTACTTTTTCAGGTAACAAGAAACTGTTAACTGGGCTGGTGTCATCGCCTCAGGAAAGCTTAGAAGCTCCTTCACTGTTTTTGCATTTGTTTTTTTGTGTGCAATGAAATGATGTAGACCTCCTGGTGGTAGTAAATTTGCGAGCGAACCCATAGCAGGACGCCAGCACTTAATTACATACATTGGTGCCTGAATAATTTCCTTGTGTCCTATTTGTGTCAAAATAGAGAGCAATGTGTCCTTGGTAGGGACCTGCTTGCATTCATGTGCATCAAGTACATCCAGCAATTCATCTGTGTCCACTGAATTAAAGTAATCCAAAACCCTCTGCAGCATAGATCTTTCTTCATACAGCATACATACAGCAAAAGTAAATCCTTGAAACTACTGGTTGTCAAGCCATACAGCACCTCTTCCAGAAATGGTATTGCAAGTTTCACTGGGAAGTAACCAGCTTGTTTCCACCCAAAAACAAACACTCTAGCTATAGCCTGCCATTTTTCACACTGAAAGTCATGCCTGATGAATGGGACTTTAACTTCAACTCCCATTGTACAACTGTCATAGAAATCCATCCAAAATTCTGTCAGACAGTCTCGCAAAACACCGCTTCCTTCTCCATGTTCAAGCTCTCCATTTGGTAAACGCATTTGACGTTAATGTCAGATGCAATAATTTCTGGGTCTTTAAAGGCACTGATTAGGTCAGTGAGACAGTGACTTCATTTTTACAATCAGTGTTACAGTACAGGAGGTTTGTGTTAGTTGGGATTCAGAAACCTCTTGGACTGGAACATCTCCCTCCACTACGGGCACTGGAGCAGACAGTGACTGATTCATTGTTTGATATTGTGCATCATCCTCTTTTTCAGGAAAAGGTATTTCTAAATTTGCTTCATGCACAGTTACAGCCTGTCATGACCCCTTAAAATAACAACTCCATCAGAATATTCACCCTTCACCCAGCATTGGCGAACTGTCCCATGGTAATGTGCCGTTAAATTCCAGATATCCACTTGTGGCAGCTCCATCATCAATTCCATGGTGGTTTGGAAATTCTAAAATTCCTTTTCCCACCAACAGCTCTTCAGTGGCTTGATTCTGGTCATTTTCAGTGATTTTCATCTATAAATGTGGGCTGACTTACTGTATGAGCGCTGTCCACATCTCCTGAGGGCTGCTGACCTGTCTTCTTTTTGGTGCACAGATAAAGTCTCAGAATTCGAACCTTGCTTTGGTTATACAGCTCGTCCACTGTATTGGACACATCAACGGGCATCTGTGAACTCTCAATATGAGTTGAATAGTCTGAAATACTTTTTTTTTTTTTTTTGAATGGCCTTCAGGAAAAAAAAGATTTTCAGCCATAACTTTGATACTTGCCACGGTTTCATCTTTGTCAACAGAAAGATGCCTGGTTCCTCCACCACTTACAGACTTCACCTGTTTGTACCTTTCCTCTTGTTCATCAATATCCATCCATCCAACCTCAATGCGTTGCACTGTCCGTTTGGCATTTGTATTTCCTACCAACTTACATCTCTTTTTTTGAGGCATCCCCTCAGCTCCAGACAGTCTTTGTCTTAGCCTCGCAAGTATGGATTCTTCTCTTAGATGGTGATTTTTGTGACAGTGCTGCTTGTCTGCAGAAGGCCACAGTTGAGATTCTATCTCAAACTTTGGGGATGTACTTTGCCACTGTCTGTCATTAATGGAATGACAGTTTCATCAATCTGAAAAAAACAAATGATTATCCAGGTGAATAAGTAAATTAATTCATACATACATACAAACATTCTAGAATGCAGATGCATATTTAAACTAAATTAAGAATATAGCTATAAAAATGTAGCGGAAGCATCCTTAGTTTTTAGATTGCAAGTATTTTTGGCAAAATTTACTAAATTTACACATTCCAAAACCATGCATGGTAAGTTGATTGGACTCTCAGGTGCATTAGTCCCCTGAGTTGTTCACAAAAATATAACAATAATTAAAACGGTCTGTAAAACATATTGCATCCATAATTTGTCGGTGCTGTTTGGACTTCTTATCATAAGGAGTTATGCTGGCAAAGGCGTCTGTGATTGTTTTTTGAGTAGATGAAGTTTCACCTCAGGTCCCACTTCTTAGTTTGAACTGCTCATACAGGGGCTTGTGACGGCGATTGCAGCAACAACGGTGAGGCACTGTTGGTAAAGGATGTTTTGTTGTTCTGAATCTTCCTTTTTATAGCCGAAATACTTTCATATTTTGGATGCTGACTTTCTTTTGGAGACTAAATCCACTGCCGCTTCTGCCGCTGTCGTCTCCTCCATGTCGCCTGTTAAGTGTTTTCAGAGCAGACAGCAGTGGCTGTGAGAGTGGAGGGGGAGGGGCCGGTGACTGATTGGCAGGAGGGAGGGGGTGAGCGACTCAAGCTGTGTAAGAGCACGGAGTAGTTTGTGTGTTCGACAGTTACAATGATATCATGTTTAAAAGTTTATTTCTTTGACACTCCTCTTGTGACATTAAGTTGAACTCACCTACTCAGTTTGCATCTGAGTAGAATGTGCTGTGTAAAGTGTAAAACGGGATGCTGTTAGCAGTTGACGGTTAAACCACCAACAGTCGCAAAGCGCAGACAAAGAGAAAGTACCTCTATTGTCGTGTGTCTGTTTCTCGGAATGTATGTTGCTTGAACTCAATAAAAGGAGAACGAGGGGGGCGCAGAGGCTGACAGACTGGAGGAGCAACCACCTCGAGTGGCTTCTACTGTCCTGCGCGTAAGAAAAAGTCAATCTTGGCTGGTCTGAGTTGCTTTTACAGTCCTACCACTAGGCTTGTTTCGGTCTTCCAAGTGGAATTCCCTGACAAAAATTAATTCAAAGAAATTGAATCTTCAATTAACCTACCATGGAATGGGGGAGGAAGGCAGCGGACCCGGAGAAAACTCACTTGAAGACAGCATACAAAAACAAACAGAACAACCATGCAGTGTCATGCAGTCTGCTGCTATATGACAATGAGCATGTGTCAAGTAAAAGGTCCTAAGTAGAATACTGTTCAAAACATTTGTTCATCAGTTGGGTCAAGGACTTAGTTAAGACCTCCCTAAAATTAATCTCCTGTTTGTTTGCACAGGAGAGTTACTATATTGCTTTATTGGTATCAAGTTACATACATGGGAATGTATGTACCTTGGTTCCAAGGGGCTCACATACTCTGACTAGCACTGGACAAAAAGTATTTAGATGCCATCTTTTTTGCTCAGAACACAGACTCACTGGCAGTTGTTGGCAACCGTGTAATTGTGATCACCAGATGACGTTTTTTTTTTATTATGGAACTTAATTGCATTTTTTTTCATCTGCCAAATTATGTCTGCACAGGGTATCCAAAACCACCCTATAACGCCTGGTTTGTAGCTTCCTTATTAAACATAAAAGAACTAAAAAAAATTGCGTGGACAAAATATCAATGTTGTAATGAGAGCATGCATGGGGGCTCATCCATGGAGGCACGGCAGCTGTGAATTGCTCATTGTCATCCTCCAAATACAGCTGACATAGTTTAAAGATGAAGGAAAATATGAAAGTGCAAGTGCAACTGTCGCCTGCAGGAAAATTGTGTGGGGGGGGAGCGGGTTTGGGGAAAAGGCAACAATAAAGGAATGAGTGAGGGTAAAAAGCACAAGAAGAAAGAACACATGAGGGTATAAAACATATGGGGTTTAAACTGCAACAAGAAATACAGCTAAGTGGGTCACCCTGACCTGATGTGCACATGAAAATGCAATTATATGATAACTCGCAATATAATACAATTCTGTGGGACAATTTGATTGTGCGATCCAGTCAAACCGCATTCGTCAATACCATTAGTAACGGAATACATTTCTTCCCAGTCCTTTCTTCACTTGGGTGAGAGAGAATCGACCACTGTTTGATGACATTATGATTATAAAGGTTAAAGAGTTTCAGCTGCTCCACTTCTCGTTGCGCAGTTCATTTTGGTTTGATGAAAAGTGAATAGCTACTATCCCACCACGAACACGAAACACTGAAATAACACCACTAACAATTGTTAGTGTTATTAGTATTCATCCATCCATTATCCATAACGCTTGTCCTCACAAGGGTCGCGGGCGTGCAGGAGCCTATCTCAGCTGTCTTCGGGCAGTAGGCGGGGGACACCCTGAATTGGTTGCCAGCCAATCGCAGAGCACACAGAGACAAACAAACATCCACAATCACAATCACACCTAGGGGCAATTTTAGGGTGTCCAATCAACTTACTATGCATGTTTTTGGAATGTGGGAGGAAACCGGAGTTCCCGGAGAAAACCGACACAAGCACGGGGAGAACATGCAAACTCCACACAGTGAGGCCGGAGCCGGGATCGAACCCACGACCTCTGAACTGTGAGGCGGACGTGCTAGCCAGTCGACCATGCTGCCGTTATTAGTATTCATAAAATTAAAAAAATATTTAAAAAAACATTAATTATAATTAAGTATCAATACGAAACATTATAAAATACTTTTTTATTTGTGTTTATTTAATTCATATTCAAGATGTTATGGTATAATGTCATTCATCAACAGTTAAACAATGCTTATATTGAACAATATAACACTTATATTGTTAAAATAAGCTTTTTTTTTTCACAATTTCAACTGGTGGTGTTCTGCGAGATTTTTCCAATGAAAGAAAAACTCCAAAAAGTTTGAAAATCATTGGTGTAGAGTACACATAAATAAGCGAGTACTTAAGGCAGACAAAATGCCTTGAGCATTTTTTTCAATCGAGGTACTTCAAGTATTCAAGGATAACACCAACCCTACTCTAGGATGTAACACTGATATGTTGTTAAAATGGGTGTCATCTGGATTTGACCCTGATTGGTATCCATTTTGTATTTTAACCACACCCTTACATAATGATTTAAGTTCACTGGTTAGAATTGAGACAATTTTCTTCAACATCATTTTCCTCCTTGCTTGCAAGACAGAATCAAACTTCCCTAAGGGAGGGAAAACTTTCATATGAAGGTATTTGATGAAAAAAAAGCCTCATAACTTGGTTACCATTTAAGTTTTATAGTTCATATTGTTCAAAACAGATTGGCATAATAGTTGTATTTCGTGTGACCTCACGTGGTCACATGGGCTACACAGCCAATCGGTTTCATTAACACGGTATTAACATTTTTGGGGTTCAAGAAGGTGTAGGCAGCTGAATGACGAGCTGCACGTTTATTCAAACTTATTTCCGTGACTTTTTTTCGGACTGGTGAGTATGCCCATTCTCCAAAATTTGACATGTAAATGAGATTTTCCCCGCACTGTATAGTGTTGGCATGAAGACTCAGTGTTAATCTAAACACTCAATAGTGTTATTATTACTGCAGTGTCAACATTACATTTTGCTGCAGTAACACACTATTGGGTGTTCGTTTGGTTGAAAATATAGACCTTCTATACAGTGTTAGTGCCAGTGGTTTCTTTCTTCTTCAGGGCATTATAAATGGCACACACCCCCACTCACGCACGCACACAAACCAACACGCGCTTTTGTCATTGACATCCTCTGCTGGCTCATGCCCTGCCTTCTTCTCTCTTTGTGCATTACACAAGCCACACACTGGGAAACAAATGGTCGTGTTGATATTGATGGGTGTTCTTCTGGCAGCCTGTTGAGTAAGCAGAATAGGACGGCCTGTAGCGGGTCCTCAGCATCCAAACAACCAAGCTAATAATGACTCACCGGTAGGAACATTCTTGATTAAATTGGCACATCAGGTAAGGACCCTTCTTACCTTTTTTTTCAGCCTCTGGCGAAAACTCCACAAGCCGCCACTGTTTTCTGCTGTGCATGAAAAGGCTTGTACTTCATAGAGGGACGAATGCATCCGTTACTAGTCAATGTGCATGTAAAAAAAAAAAAAAAAAAAAAAAAAAACTGAATCTACAATGTCTGAATTATCTGAGATAATAGAGGAGGAAGTAGGGAAGACTTGGGCTTGTTGTCAGATGGGTAAGTTGTCACATTGCCATTGTGTTCTCCACCAGAAGGGCAACTAAAAAGCAGAATACTAGTTTTCTTCCTTTCTATGGTCAGGGCTCATGTTTCTTTTCCTTTCTTTTATTGAGAACCCCATTAGCTACCGACCCAGCTCAGGTAGCTAGTCTTCCTGGGGTCTCTTCCAAATGAATAGCAATCATTTTACAGTCAATTTTTAGACATCCGCATAGCCACACACACACGAGGAGGTTGCAGACACGCGGGAAAGCATAGTAGGAGATTACATGCAGTTAAGGTGAAAAAAAAAATTGTGCCAAAAAATAAAAATTACGTTAAATTTGGATGGATCTAATTTGAAGGCAGAGTGCAGATTTTGCAAAATGAAAATGTAATACTGGGCAGGGTTCTGTAACATCTTGCATTTGGCTTATGGATACTGTTTACACAACTCTTCAGTTAGGAGAAAAGACAAGCAAGGGAACCTACTGTTAATGAACGCATGCATTTATCTACTGCAACTGGTGCTGCTACTTCAGTAGTTCAACAATACACAAAAAATATTACACTTTTGTAACGGTCCTTTGTGTTTGTGTTTTACCATTTATTTCTGTAGCACTCTGAGTATGTGAATTAATGAAGCAATACATACAGTATGATGTATATTTGTTATAATACAACTTTTTAGTGATTTATACTACACATAATTTGGTCGTAAATTAATTGAAGTAGCAAAAAAAATTGTGAGTGCCACTTGGGGACCAAAAGACTGTTTTTTTCAGGAGCCGAGCCTAAAGAAACCGCACTGGGGAAAAAAGCCGCATTGCCATCACTATTCCAAATTACAGTGAGCTTCTTTAATTCAGACACTGTTTCATCAAGCATCTTCACAACAGGTCTCTTCAACCTTGCTATGAATGTTTTCTGTCCGCCCCACGGTATGGCTCACTGATGTTCCCCTCCAGTTGACTCTTCTTCTTATCTGACTTCTGACAGAACATTCGTCTTATCCATTTGAATATTGTAGTGAAAAAATACCATATCTACCGGGCTGAACCCAAACTAATGCTTCAGCAATCCTACCACGTATCACGGCTTCGGCTGCAAGCGACAAGTGATTCACTAGATCAGCTAAGATGAAACAAATTAAACATAATGGGATTTGTTTGACTGATGAGGAAGCTGACATGTTAGATGCTACCAAGTATGCTGATGATTTATTTCCACGAGATATTATTTTAGTGATTACGGATAAGTTATTTATCATGGGCACCATTCACGCCTGTAGCGTTTAGTGTCTGTAAACAGGTCAATGTAGACAGCAGCCTCATCAGTTACACTGACATTTACCATTAGCCAGACTGTCGGGCTGAGAGATTAGCTTCTTGTGCACTGCTACTTTAAAGCTCTGGGGAAGAGGGAAATGGAGGTTAAATTCAACAAAATATATTTGGGTGTGACACTGACCATCAATAAGAGTCTGCAGTAAATGGGCTCGGTCTGTAGAGTACTTTCTAATGAAACAGAACTCGAAAGGTCTTTACAAATTTATATTCACGCATTGAGGACAAGTTGCACTCCAATGAATTTGGCCTGCCCACTTGGGTCGCTGCAGGCTACAATAAAGCTCAGGTAATCCATGTCAAAATGGTTTAGAGTCAAAACAATATAGACCACAGATGTCAAACTCAAGGCCTGGGGGGCACATGTGGCCCACCACATCATTTTATGAGGCCCGCATCACCTTCCATGATTATTGCTAAATTATGTACAAAAATGTATGATATTCACACATACTAAATACACTTAATAACATTGAACTGCAAGTACTTTTTTTGTGAACAACTCCAAACTCCCCAACGGTAACGTGAACTATAGTTGAACAATCCTTAACTTCTGATTTCAAAACTAGTTATCCATGTTGTGTATAAGATGATGCGATGAAACGTTTTTTTCCACAGTCATAACGGCTCTCTGAGAGAAATTGTACCTACAAATGTGGCCCGCGACAAAAATGAGTTGGGCACCCATAATATAGGTTTGATATTAAATAAGCCTGACCAATGACGTCATTTTACCAACAATGGTTACTTATTTCAAAAAGAAAACACGAAGAGAAGCCTCGCCCATTGTTAGCGTTATCAGCCACCGGTATACTTATGTCTGGTTTGGTGAAAAAAGGTCCCTATTAGGTTACCTGTCCATTACATCGACTCATTTGAAGCAGTCGTTCGAAGTCATTATGTAGAAAAACTGAAGTTGGTTGGAGGGAAAGACGATGGGAAAACGCTGATTCCTCGGATAATCTTTCAAAATCAGACTGGTCAAATGAAGCCAGTTTGTTCTCGAAGTGAGCTATCACAACAACGGGAATTATTTGATTATTAAGAAGATTGCCTACACGTGGGAGGACTTTGATGCTGTCGAGAGACTGGAGTCATCTAATTGCTTTGTGCCTGGATGGGTGAAGGATGTTGGCTGCATTGAACACAATATTTTTCTCGTGATAGCAGAGCTATGTTGCTTTTGGTTGACACAGTACTTCCATCGCTACTTTAAAGGTTCATAACCCTGTTCATTAAGTTGTTTGTGTCTGGATAAACGTGTCTTGCTGTACAATATGTCGGAGCCTTTCAAGGTACCTTAGCTTACCTGCTGCTAACAAAGAGACACGCTTGTTGATGACTCGTCATCAAAAGCGAGGGACATTGAACACCATTTTACATTGGTTTCAATCAATCAAGTTGTTTAGTATCTCAAAACATATGCTTGAGTAAATTTGTATTCCTGCATAATTAACAGATTAATGTTGAACGGGAATGTGAAATAAAACAGGTAAGCATCGTCTGCCTCAAATTTGTGTGTGTGTGTGTGTGTGTGTGTGTGTATTTGATGGGAGCTCTATTCAAGCAGTGCACGACTTGTAATTCCATTTGTTTTGTGTGTTTAGTTTTACAGTTAACTTCAACTGGAGTGTAATAAACGGGCTGAAAAAAGCAACAATGGACTTTTTTTGACGGACTGTTCGCTATCTGCCAAACTACTCAATCTGCTCAGGGAGGGCTTATGTTATGTTTTGTTTTGCACGTTCTATAACGTGCTTTTGATACATTTGATGTCCTTAAAGTTGAACTTTGCGATTGGAGTTTTATTACTCTTGTTCGTTTTTTCTATCTTGCATTCCTGTGTGTCAGGAACAGTTACTGGAACAGTTTCTGCACTTTTCAATCATGACAATTGAATACATGTCAAATGGCACTTAAGTTAAAACTTTGGAACCACATGCCCCAGTTTTTTAAATATATATTTTTATAATATTTTAGTATTGCAATATGTGTCGGATTGCAACCGAAGGATCGGGATCCTTGTCGGATCGGGACAAAAGTGTATAGTATGAAGCCCTAATATATAAAGTAATCAGAGCACATATCCTTGTATGTTGCGAAAGTGTAAAGTGGTCATATTAAATATCGCCATGGTGCTTGTGGTCTTACACACAACTTCTTCGTTTTTCCCCCCTGGTTTAGAATCACCGCCGGTCACAAAATACAATTTCTTATCTCTATTTGACCAATTAGGGCAACTATAAACAGCACGGGTGTTCAACATCGTGAAGAACACAGAGCAAACTTAATGACAAAATATTTTGCCTCTCTACCTCGATCTCACTCGTTCGCCTGTCCTCAGGCATGGAAGTCTTTGCACATGGCGTACAAATGTGACGTCACAACGGTAAGGGTAAACTAGATCTTTGTTTAGCCAATTCACATGTTTATTTTGATGTATATGATATATTAATGTGCAGCATGGAGATACATACATATATACATACACACAAACATACATACATGTAGTACATACAGACTGTACACTGTATGTATCTACTGTAGTACATATAGTACATACATACATACTGTACATACATACATACTGTACACACATACATAGATACATATATACATACATATATGCAGTACATACATACATACTGTACACACATACATAGATACATATATACATACATATATGCAGTACCATAGCAGCTTTGTATTTGGGTTTATTTGTCTGTTTGTTTTTAAATAGCTGGCTACTAGCTGGTTAATAGATGATGAAGAACGATACGGTGGGTATTCAATTTGCTCCTATTGTGTGTGGAGCCCAAGCTAAATTACTGATACTATATACCTTTTTTTCTATTCTTGTTTTTTTGCTTTAATAGAATTTTAATGTCCCTAAATGGCATTGTGCTCTCAATCTCTTTTACCTTGAAGAACCTTCAATTATAATAATCTTCTGATTATATAGCACCTGACTCCTCACATTTGCGTATTCACTTTGCATGTGGGCCTTCAAAGTGAGCTCAGCATATGATTTTAACCAGAAAGACAAACCACATTTTGTATTGTAGCCTACAGAATATAGATTCTCCAGTGACCTACTCAATTAGTTGAATTCCGTGGCTATTATGGGAAGAACTTAACCTCTTTGACATCAATACTATGATATTCTCACTTGAAACCATCCAAGGTCTGGACAAAATAATGTAATTTGACCAGAAAAACATTATGAGACAGAAGAGCTGCAGTATTTTACCTATCGCTGATTCAAGCAGGGCGACTGGTTAGCACGTCCGCCTCACAGTTCAGAGGTCGTGGGTTCGATCCGGCCTCCCTGTGTGGAATTTGCATGTTCTGCCCGTGCCTGCGTGGGTTTTCTCCGGGTACTCCGGTTTCCTCCCACATTCCAAAAACATGCATGGTTAGTTGATTGGACACTCTAAATTGCCCCTAGTGAGTGTGAATGTTTGTTTGTCTGTGTGTGCCCTGCGATTGGCTGGCAACCAATTGAGGGTGTCCCCCGCCTAATGCCCGCAGACAGCTGGGATAGACTCCAGCACGCCCCGCGACCCTTGTGAGGATAAGCGGTATCGATAATGGATGGATGGATGATGAATTTAGACTGCACAAATATCCGTGTTATCAAAATGTCCTCTCTGGTCTGGCTCCAAGTTGGACTGCATTGCCTTAGAAAACACTGCTCTCTAGTGGTTTACAAGTAACTCAGCATCTATGGTACAAAAGCTTCAAAGGTTTTGTTGGATGGAACTACATCGGTGTAAAAAAAAAAAAAAAAAAATTATATATATATATATATATATATATATATATATATATATATATATATATATATAGTAGTGTCTTATAGTCAAGAAATGACGGTAGTTATTAAAACACTAACACCATTTTTAAACTGTGCCACACTTAATTTTAGAAGCAATGTCAAAACACCTTTTTATCGCGTAGTGTTCCAGTAACTTTTTAATTGCACAAAAAGAATATTAGTCTTTTCATTGGTAGGCGTTTTGGACCTGGGCTTTCAATGGGTACTTAAATTATCTAATCCACCTTTTAATAACACCATCACATTTAAAAATAACATGCAAAAATACTTTATAACTATGCGTGGCATTAAAGAGGAGGCGGGCATTATGTGTATTTGAGGATGAAAATCTTCCAAAAAAATCCAAACCTCTACAATACAACATATCAATTCACTTTCAATAGTTATCTAATAACATGAGAAAAACTTAAAAATGAAATAAAATAAATGAAATGAAATAACCAGAGATCCTGATGCCGACCACCTTTCTTTGCTCTCTTACCTGTCTATATAAGCTAACTATAGGGCTCATACATTCTGCTCTGAAAGTGCCCCCAAAAAATCATTTTGCAGGTTGAAACAAATAGCCAGCAACAGTGTTGGTTGACCTTTTGTCACAATGTCCAGTTTTTCCTGTAAAATGCATCCTGAAAATAAACTTTCAATCATGTCTGATACTGTACAAAGTAAATCAGTATCTGTGTGCATATTTAACGCAGCCAGTCAGAGAGAATACAATTCATTTAAGTTGTAAATATACGGTATGTCAGTGCTTCTAATAGTCTTTGGATAAGCAGAGAAAGGCTTGAAGGCCCCTTTTGTTGCAGCTTTCATCAAATGCAGCTAGGTTTCTTGGTAGTTTGTGGAGTTCATTGCATGGGTAAAGAGGAAACACTCAATCAACGGGCCCCAAATCTCTAGTGATGTACCAAATCCATCCATTTTCTATTGTGTTTGTCCTCAGCCCATCCCAGGTGACTCTGGGCAAGATGCAGGGTACACTCGGCACTGGTCGCCAGTCAACCGCAGGACGCAAACTGTGTAATCATACTCACATTCACACCTACTGACTAATTTAGAGAAAACATGCACATTTGTTTGAGTTCCTCTTCAGAAGAGAGCTGTGGAGGATGTGGACACTCTTATTGCCTAACTTCCCTGTTTCATTTGACGAGGACCAACTGTTTATGCATTATTATGTTTTCTTTTAACTGCAGCATTTTGCTTTCGTTTCCAGTGAAGGTGCGCGTACTACATAGAGTGCATTAGAAAATAATAATTTTAGAGTGCTGTTTATTACAGTACAAAAGAGTCATGGTGGAACTACTATATAACATCAGAATTAAATATAGAGCTACTTTACATGCAATTCAAAAATCTTGTAAAAAGGTACATGACACACTGAAAGTATGTTATGTAGGAGTGTGCATCTCTCCACAAAGCTGCACATCTCTCATCAAAGACCATTCGATTTGTATCCTAATATATAGGGCGTGATATATTTCAAGAATAATGTAAAATGTAACGATTTGATTCGTTTCGGCAAATCAAGACAGATTTTTTTAGGCTGCCGGCTGCCTGGCTGCCACCCGACCGAGACTTAACAAAACTTTAGCGTAGCTAAATATTCGAAAACTACAGTCGCCACCAGAGTTTGTGTGCACATTCATGCTCTTGTTCGCTTCAGCCAGTGTAAGTGAAGAAGCGACAGGAATGTTTTTTTTCTTTTGTGGCGGTGATCATGGTTTTGCACATATGAGCTCACGTTTGAGACAAAAATATTTTACAGAATATATTACATTTTCACAGGGTGAAGTGGACAAGAGAAGTGTACTTGAATTTTGGTGGCGATTGGCCGCTGTTTCAGACAACAGAACTGACAAACCAAGGAATATTAAAGTGCTGGCCTCCCTGTGTGACGTAAACAGCTGAGACGGAAAAAATAGGCAGCCAAGCTCCATGAGGGGGCGTGACAATTTGTTGTAAATCTCATTCCCAACAAATGTCAATTTGACACGCATAACTATTATATAAGTGCCAAATTTCAGCACGTCCAAGTGTCTCTTTAAGCTTCTTTCCTACAACCAGTAAATCTTCAGCAATTACATCTTATAATGCCATGGTCACTGACAGACAGTATGCTATTTTCACAAATATATTTAACAACAACAAGACATAAAAGTGGAATATTAAGCACTGACATTAGTGACCAACTACCCATATTCACAGTTTTTGACAGTGACCATAGGAGCAATATAGATGAACAAAACCAATGATACAATTAATGAAACAGAATTGGAAGGTCTGTTTCCACATGAATCCAATGAATTGGATGTGGAGAGTGATTAAATATATTTTTAATTATATTCAAGTCATTATATGACATATTTGTCTGATAAGAGAATTAACTCTTTGTCATTACAACTCATTTTCTCACTCTGTTTTATGCATAACATGGGTCAAAATGAGTCAATGACATGGCAACAACCATGCGGTTTGTTGTTTGCATGCTATAAATAGCCCTTGAAAAGAAAAAGGCTGAGAAAACGAGCGGATTTGATTTCGACACCATTGTGAGGGAGGATCGCGACACATACACTCAAATCAGGAAAAATGCCTGACAAAGACAATGCATCGTCTTGTGCAATGCTACAGTAACAAAGCAACAGGAAGAAAGACGATAAGAAGAAATTAGAAGACAATAAATATTTGAGAGCTATGTATAAAACTAAACAATATCATAAGAGATGGTATCGAATAAGAGAGTTTACTCAAATATCCATCTCTGAATGCCTCACAAAAATAAATAAATAAATGAAGAAATAAATGAAGCCTTTGGTATGGCCACGTCATAGTCCAAACTTAAATCTTTTTTAGATGTGTCATGTGTGTTATTGGGTCTGATGTCTCTCAGCTGTCTTCTTGGCGATACGCCATCCACGAGTTCGCTTGCCAATTAAGTATAGCACATGGCTTTTCAGTCTTTAGCAATAACCTTGAGTGGGGTGCATTCAGAGGGTAAGAACTCTTTCGGACAAACGTGAAGTCAGCAGTATTCTCCATGATAGTTGAGATGACCAATGAAAAAGACTGAGACCATTTCCGCACAATTCGATTTTATGTTTACCCCTCTCTTTGTTTTAACGAGAAACTCTCAAATTGTGGTATGGGGGTTGGGTAGTAGTAGGCCTATATTTCTTTCAGTGCTGGCTGACTGTAAAGTCACGTGGCACAGCTTCGGTCCTGATGCTGCTGTTACTGACAGGCTACTGTACATGGAGTGACACACAAGTGCAGGCAGGATGATGGAAAGGAATCATGTAAAAGGAAACTGGATTGGAAATCGGATCATACTCTTGTGGGGGGAAAAAGACAAACAATTACAATCACAATATGGTACTATAGTCAGCATGCCTTTTCTATGCAATTTAGGTTGTGCATTCATACATTTTAGTGTGTGGATTGCACAATATATTCTTTACATGAATTGTAAATATTTCAGAATTGAAGCCAAATGAAAATATTTAAAATAGTTTTAATTTGATTTGTGGACCCATAGTGCAAAACAAATAAAAATTCTGCTGATGAAAACGACATATAATCGCCACTTGGAAATACAAAATACAAAGGTAAAGCGATTATTTTATATGAAAGTCACACATAAAGTATAGAGGCATTTCCTTATTGTAGTTCTTGGAGTCCTATTCCTATTGGACAATACTGTATAAGCACTCGCCAGCCCTCATCAACACGCGTCCTCGTTGCTAGGCTTGAAATCTTTTGTCCCTGTCATTTACACACTTGAGTCGAGGGTACAGGGCAAGTCGGCGGCGCTCAACAGCCGCATACAAATGCCACTTTGCAACATTATAATATTAATAATGTAATATTAGATGAGGGGAACCGTCTGAGGGGAGCGGGCGCAGAGTGTCTTAAATGGGAAATTTGTTGGACAACTGGCGATTCAAGGAGCCGAGCACCGTGGAAGAATGCGACTCGACGTGGGGGTCGGACTCGGAGAGCGACGAACCGGCGGCGGAAGACGACAGCGGCATCTCCGAAAGCGTGAGCCCGGGGGAGAGCGAGTGGCCCGCCGGAAACAATGGAGACTCGTCCCCGAAGGTACAGGGGAGCTTTCGCTAGGTGGTCGCGCACGGGGAAAAAAGAGCGGAGGAGCAAGGTGGCTCCAACACGTTTGGAGGCATGCAGACCGGGACACGGAAAGGGCAAATTAAATGCAATACAATATCTGTTCATTCACTTCCACATTACGTAATTCTAAGGCGACTTTTATTCTTGACAGCAATACTGCTCCGTTGTGAAGTTTAAATCCGTTGCATATTCATGCGTTACATATTCGTTTGACGTGATGTTAAATATAAATCCGCACAGCAGCACTTCCTTGTAGCCACTGTAGACTACCTGAAGCCTGACACGACAGCCAACCATTAGAACAACCATCTCCAAAATTGTTCACATTAGAATAGATTATTTTAACACACAGGTGTCAAACTCAAGGCCCGTTGGGCCAGATCCGGCCCGTGACATCATTTTATGTGGCCCGTGAAGGCAAATCATGTGTGTTGGCTATGTTTCTTTCCAATTGGCTTCATTTTTTACACTACGGATGAGATATTGCACGCATTTGTTACCAATCCCTCCTTTATAATATATTTTTAAAGGGTTTAATAAACTATTGGCTTGCGATTTCAAAACTAGTTATCCATCAATTTGTTGTGTATATGTGTTAATATAAGGCGATCATACATTTATATGGGTTCACAGTCTTATCAGCCATCCTAGGGACACCAAAGCTATGGTGTGGCTTGTGAGAAAAATGAGTTTGACACCCATGTATATTACAATATTTATATTACATTGCAGTTTTACACCACAGAAAACTACAACCACCATAACGTCTCTTTATGATAGCGTTGAATACCAAAAGTCAGTGTTTATTACCTTTACAAAGGTAAAACTTGCACTTGTATTGTTAGGCTGCATAATGTTGTGTCTGTTGATTGTATTAGAGGTACAATGTGCTGTACATAATACAGGAAATGAAGAAATGTTATTTATATTGTTTGGCCCACTGATGATTTTCTTTCAGATCAGCTCAGAAATGTTGCTGGGTGATAGTTAAATGTTGCCTGTTATGACTTAATGACGCTATTCCGAATGAAGTTAGCAGCGATGCTGGAATTTAATTGGAGCTGCCATTATTTTCTGTGTGTTGGCATGAAAAAGATCAGAGGGTAGAAAGCCACGTCCACACGACTGTTGGGATTGCACACAATTGCTTGTTGTTCATTCAAGCTGCAACTTTGTAGAACTGTTTAGTTGTTTTTATTCATACATGAACCATAAAAAGGAGACCACATGTATAGGTGGTGAGTTATTGACTAAACAGGAGCTATACCAAATCTTTCCATTTCGAGATTTGATGTGCCTACTTGGTTTGATACACTTCTACACTACATTAGAACAAATGTATCATGCTGGGATACCTTTATTGGAAAAAATAAGAATGAAGACAGTTGAGCCAATTTGAAAACGCTTTTCGTTCTTAAAGCTGAAATGCATAGCTTCTATCGCTCCCAAAATTCTGCATTACTCAACTTAACTGTATTTATAAAGCACTTTAAGACAACCACCGTTGTATGCGAAATGCTGTAGCATACATGGAGCAAAAGTAAGTCATACAACAACAAACAATAAAACAAATTAATAATATCAATATCGGCAGATACTCAAAATTATGTGGCTCGGACTCTGACTTGGGTGCAAAAATAGATTAAACGAAACTTACTGTTCCCTGTGCTGTTGACTTCAAGGTTATCAATTAAATCAGCGGGTTGCTGATTCCAAATCAGTCTTTTAGGCTCTTTGAAAAATATTAGTGGACGGAATCCATTTTAAAATGAGGGGGACATTGTTTAGCTCACACATCTCATTGCTACAGGAGGAGCTTGCAGTTTATTTTTCCGTTTTAAGAAACCACTGCGCCCGAGAAAGAACAACCTCTCAGAGGCAGAAGGCGTGACGATGAGGTGTCAATCATTTGCCGTGCGCTCTTGCTAAGTCCCCATTTAAGATCATCATCTATCCTTCCATCCTTCGACTGCTTGTCTTCAGCCTATGCTAGCTGACTTTGGGCAAAGTTTACTACATCGTGGACTGCATGTCAATCAATCACAGGACACATACAAACAACCATTTACATACATTCAAACCTATGGGTAATTCAGAATCTTCAACCTGCTATGCATTTTTGCAATGTCAACATTCATGTAAATTCAAACAGACCCAAAACATCCTTCTATCCATTTTCTATAGCACTTAGCTAACTGTGTCGGACGAACATTGGCACATTGGGATGTCTCACCTGTTTTCTGAGGCTGAGCCATGATTGGTCGTTATCTGAGCCCTGACCAACTGTGATGTCATTTTCCCTCGGCAGAAGTGACAAAATGGCCGCCCCAGAGATGGCTAGATTTTGCTGCTTAACTCATATTCCACAAACGCAAAATTGACCACAATGCCTTGTTTCAACTAGAGGGCCTGCATGCAACATTCTTGAAAAACATATGTTTGGGGTGACTTCCCCTTTAATTGAAAAATGGAGATGGACAAAAACAAGAGCCTTTTTCTGCTTAACTCATATTCTACAAACGCAATATTAATCTGAATGCCGTGTTTCAACAAATGGGGCTGCACAGAACATAATCTTGTAAAAAATTCCTTTGGGTTAAGACAAATACATCATTGTATAAATGCAAACATTTGTTGGCTTTGAACAAAAGGTAACCACTACAAGATCTCCACTTAGGCTTGAACATGACAAATTAACGAGAAAGTTATGGTGATGACATTGTGTTTCCCTAAATAGGGAATTCTGAATCTACAGTATACACTGAAAAATAAAATGTGTTGAATTTACTCAATTTTATTTCTCCAAGTGGTTGGACAAAATAAAATAATCTGGATCCAGATATATTTTTAAATAGATTTATTGGCTATAAAAACATTTGAACAGGTTAAATGACATTTTACCTTAAATTCAAACCTGATGAAAACTCAGATTAGGTCATTCGGGGTCGCTGATGGTGTAGAGCATGGGTCTTCAACCCTGTTCCTCGGGGGCCGGTGTCCTACCTGTTTTCCATTTCTCCCTGCTGCCACACACCTGAATCAAATGACTATATAATCAGCAAGGTCTGCAGAAGCTGGATAATGACCTTGCTCATTTGAATCAGGTGTGGACTGCAGCAGGGAGAGATGGAAAACAGGCAGGACACCGGCCCTCGAGAACAAGGATTGGAGACCCATGGTGTAGAGGTGCACTCGCCTGAGTTATATACAGGCAGCGTGGGATCGGTTCCCACTCAGTGACTGTGTCTATGTGTGTGCCCTGCGACTGGCTGGCGAGCAGTTCAGGGTGCAGTCCGCTTTCGCCCATAGTCAGCTGGGATAGGCTCCAGCACCTCCCTGCAACCCAGTACAGGATAAGCAGTGTGGAAGATGACACATGACACACATGAGGTCATTATTGCTTGATTGACTATATTGCTCAACCTCAAAGTTGGTGTTAATGCTTTTATTGCAACTGGTTGACACTTAAGACATTGCATCTTTCTTTTAGAAACTACATGATCTTCTTTTATATGATTCTGTTGCATTTCTGTCTTTCTTCCTCTGCCAGCTGATTGACTCTCCAGAGTTTCTACCAAAGATGAAGAGGAGTTTTTACGCCGCCAGAGACTTGTACAAATACCGCCACTGCTATCCGGTAAATGCAGACACAAACACAAGACAAGACGTGAGTGAGCTGGACTGAACTGTTGCGCAGTTTGCGGGGTTCTGCTACTAGTTTGCACAAATGAGTGACCGTCAATCACTAGTTTTTTGTGAGTCCAAGAATTGCAGGCGACCAGCGTCGCAACAATGCAGATTTAACCCAATCCCAAATGCCATGTCGTGTCACATACGATTTCACAACAAAAAGCATGTTGTGTAACAATAATACTTACCTATGTTTACACAGTAATTTCCAGAGCTGGGCACTTGACCCTTTTTCGCCGGTCCGGCCGCGACCCTCCACCCATGACCTGGGTACCCTTCCAACCGCGAACCTCTGGCCATATTCATAAACATTGTCGACCCCCCCCCCCTCCAAAAAAAGTGTTCGTGAATGACGTCGCCGCGGGGGAGATGCTAACGGCAGAGACTTTTTAAAGATCATTAGCTGGCTAATTTCCATTTAGAACCCGCTGTGGACACGCTTCAAATGCGCCAGTAGTACTTACCCAACTGCGTGTGCTTACTTGCATTGCGAGCCCCGGAGTTGGATTTGTCGTATTGTATGTATAATTATTTGGGTCAAACAGACGGCCAGAAGTGGCAGTCAACAAGTTACTTATTTTCCACACATCCCCTCCTTCACACTTCCCAGCCTTCAAAATAAAAGCATACCAGCGAACCACTATGCACAGCAGGTTTGCTACGGCATATTACCGGAAGTAGGGAAGACGAGACAGAAGAAGTGCATCAACTCCACCTTGATGTGCCGGCGTCATCCTTGAGTGCTGCGCGCAGCTTGACTATTCTCGTGGACACAAGTTGTTTTGAAACAGTTACGTTCCAAGTCGGGGGCGTCGCTTCAAAAAGACAGTGACAACAATGGATATCGTGGCTGCTACAACACAAAGGGACTGCGATGACTAGACGATGCATTTAACTTTATTGCAAAAACGATCTGGAAGGTGGCGGCTAAGGGGGAACGTGGGTGAGTAGCTTCTTTTTACACATACGCCGCTGCCAAACTAGTTTGCTTTGCAGCAGCAGCAAGCTGCGTGGTGCATTCTCTCTTCCGTGTGGAAAACTGTATGTCATCGCAACATGTGACATAATGGACCAATCAGAGCAGCAACAATTCCTTATGTGTGCGTGGCATGTGTCGTAGACCTGTCGCCAACAGCACAATGCGTCGGTCATGTGAATCAATGCGGCAGTTGTTGCTCTCGCCGTTGCGGGAGTAGAAAGAAGCCTAAAAAGAAGCCTTTCACCGAGTAGGCTGAGATGAAATTTGGCCGCCTCGCGAGCATGTCACACGCATGAGGGCCGATTAGTGGGCCGTACTAAAATCCACTTCCGGCCATGCTTAGTCCAACCCTTTTTAAAAAATTGTCAGCCCCCACCCCCGCCCCAAAAATGGGCATCCGGCCGGGCCAGAGGGTCCGACCAGTCCGGCCCAGGGACGGACTGCCCAGCTCTGTTAGTTTCATATCTACCTGTGACTAAAAAGCAAAGTGGGGAGAGTCTCTGTTGCTTAAATGCATAATAACAATTACAATTACATTCACAATTACATTGCTGGGTACGAAGAGACATCTATACGGCCTCAGCCAAGGTGTACCAATATAGTGTATTCTTTATGCTGTATTAGGGGTGGGCTAGTACATGAAACACACAGTACATACCATGCCTCAGTATATTTTTAGTACATGTTTTGTTCATAAAGTGAACAACTTTTTTCTCTCTCTTTATTTTGATTGTCAACAAAAACTGCATTTTGCAGTGTACTTAGTTATTTAACAAATTCTAAGTTAACTGTTGACTAATTGTAAATATTGTAAAAATCTATATTTAAAAAAAAAAATGAGGCATGTGTTCCCAAAGTTTTAATTTAAGTGCCATTTGACATTTATTCAAGTGTCACGATTGAAAAAAGCATAAACCGTTCCAGTAACTGTTCCCGATACACAGGAGTGTAATAAATAAAACTCCATTCATAAAGCTCAACTTTAAGGACCTCAAATGCTCCAAAGGTATTTTGTAGAACGTGCAAAACATAACCTAACATAAGGTATCCAAAGTATCGACAGCGTATTGATACTTGGTTTTGGCATAATGACGACACAGAGTTCTATACAAATGTTTGTACAGAGCAATTTGTGGCCAAAGAAGAAATCATTACATTTTGGTGAGTGTCTGGATGGTTCATAATTCTCAATGAACCAGAAAGTAGCCTGAGCAAACAAGTACAACGCCACTTGTGTGTTTTCACAGTTAGGCTTTGGCTGAGTGTCATCTTCACACCAAGTGAGACATTCGTAAACAACGCACACAATGAGGAGAGAAGACACTCGACACAGCATTGTCTTTTCACTTGCAAGGAGAGCGCAGGAAAGTGTACGATTACAGTTCCTAAAACCCTCCTGCGCCTCCTCCCTTTTATTTTCTTAGGAGTCCCTGATTACAAAGGTGTTCCAGCTCTAAGGGAAAAGGTAGCAAAAGCAGCTGGAACACTCTGAACTTCTTTTGTCTATGTGTGTGTGTGTGTGTGTGTGTGTGTGTGTGTGTGTGTGTGTGTGTGTGTGTGTGATCCTTTATCATACATATGTGGGACCAAGCAAGTTGGGCCTAGATATGGAAAAAGCTAAAGCTAAACCCACAAGCTAATAAAGCTAACAAGCCTAATCATGAAAAATTTAACACATGAATCATTATATACATAATTATTCTTACATTCCCGTTTTCCTTACATTTGCATAGTCCATTGTTATTGTTTTATTCCTTCCCAAGGACTCAGCGTCTTACCAACGGATGCTCTTCGATAAGAGCATCGTTCCTCTTTTGCGGCTGTGTCCTACTCACATTCCACTTTCTTCACAAGCAACTTAGACTTACATGATTAAAACAAGTTTATAATGCTGAAAAAAAAAACTTACAATAATTATAAGAGTAAATATGGTATAACCTATGAACAATTATTCCATCATTCCCTCCTGTTTATCACATATTTGCTCAATCCCATTGTCCAATTTCATTTACCCATTATTATGAAAACACATATATTCACCCTCAGAGGCACAGTTAATCTGTATTCATAGTCACCTAAATCTCGAGACGATTCAGCCAGGTAACAATGATCGCCATCATCATCATCATCATCACCTTTAATGTCACGATCCCATAAAGGACACAATTGAGCCATTCGGTTACAAATGGGGGGGATTGCTGTTGTCATCTATCTATTAAGGAGAGAGTAATACAACAAACAACATCCACACAGGGTCAAGAAGCTGCAAAAACAGCGATTGATACCGAAATTGAGGACACCAGAGTTTTGCATTTTCCCAAGGCATTCATCCAGGAGTCCCACATGGAGTGTGGGACAGAGTGTTCCTTCATCCTGCCGTTCAAGGGATCAGGGTCCCTCTACGGCTTCGGTAAGGCTGCCATCTGCAGCTGTGTTGTTGGGAACGAATGTGCAGAACTGCTCTCCGATAATAGCACATACTCCTCCTGTCCCAACCAACAACACATCAACAACCGTCGTGTTTTGGAATGGCATAAGCGAGGTGGCTGATAGCTGTTCATGCACAGCTTCAAACCCACTCTGTGTCCAATTGCCCAATTTTTGTACGTTCCAATGGATGTAGTTGATCCTGTCTACGTTCTTGCTATGTTTTTACATCACCAACAAAGGAAGGACTCAAATCCTGCTGTTATCTGATTCACTAATAATTTGTACGCACTCGGAACCCCACGGGGAACACCAATGGCATCAATGCATGTTGGATCATCTTGGTTTTGCCAATTTGCTGCTCTTTTCTGATGTTGCCAATGTTCTGCCACGGCAGTGGATCATTTAGTTGTTAACTCTTGTACAGGCATGGGATGTACAGACACAGGTAATAACAAAGTCACTAGGGCACAAAGGTTTGTTACATTCATTGGTATTTTTTTTTCAAACAGTCAAGCATCTCCGCACCACCACTAGCTGTCCCCTCTTGACTGCAATCATCTTTCCATCTTGAAGAGGGAGAGGTTACCAGCACTTCACCTCTCTATGTGGTGCAATAAAAGTGTTCTCTTCCTGTGCTTGATCAAGTGTGTGGCGCACACTGCTCTTGTGCCAGTTCCCTCTCCTGACCCCTCAGGAAAGGCAAGGGGAGGACAGCCCACCTTTGTTCAGATCGCATCTCACCGTCCCGTCGATGTAAGAGGGAGCCTGGATAGTCAGTGACGCTGTGCGATGGCCAGGACTTGTGAATCCACAACCCCAAAACAGCTGGGGGAGTCCGAGGTCCTCACATCAGTCAAGGTTGTCAACACCACTTGGAATGGCCTTCCCATTGCGGCCTGGACCAACACTTGGGGTTTCACAAGGTCTGATGGGAGGCTGGCCTTCTTGCAGGGGTAGAGATTCATTTGGAAGATTCCTCTGGCATTTGATTATACATTTTCCTTGTCCAGTCCTTGTCGTAAAGCGTTTTCCTGATATACTTACTTAAGTCAATGTCTACCATTTGCCCAGGACCTAATAGGGTATTTATAATGAGTAACGCAAATAGTCTTCCATACAGAATTTCAAACGGACGGTCTTTTGTTTTTCTCTCTCTCTTTTTTTTTTTTTTTCTTACAGTGCAGCTCGTTCTTTTCACCAGTCATGCACTTTAACTGGATAACCCAAATTTTGTCCTGGTATTCAACAATATTTACAAAATGACTTCCATTATCACTCCAAATTATTTGTGGTATGCTGTAATGATATATTTACACAATGTCTTTGCCACAGTAATAGCACAATTTCAACCCATTTTGAAAAAAATAATTAGCATTAGGCAATGTTAATATTGTCCTATCTTGTTCAGTCGAATAAAAAAATCCCACCTAAAGGATACTGTGCTTGTATGTGTGACTTGTATAAAACACACTAAGTAGCATTTCCTTATGAATTATGGTTTATACAAGTCACATGCTCGACATCGATATGCAGCAAAGTGATGTTCCACAATCTATACCATCCTTCCCCCCGAAGAGACGTGACAAGGCCCACGACTCTTAATTGCTCTCCACGTAAACAAGCCTTATGGAAGGATGGGGTCACCTTCTTCACTACATATGATTCGACATTTCCTATTACCCCGTTATTTTCCCAAAAGGTTCAGTCATTACTTTGCATGTCTGCCAGTAATGTGTCGTCGAGTGGAAATCGACTGTGTTATCATCTGGTATTTGGTACATGTTGTTTAAGTGTTAGTTTATTATGAAAAGTGCTTCCCGTTTCTTTAACGCAGTACTCTAGTCTATCTTCTACTGTCCCATTCATCATTCCCACTAATCCAGCAATTTGAGGGTGGCAAGCGCCATGATTCTCAGATCAATGTGAACCATCACTCCTATCTCTAACCACAATTCGGTTAACAAAATGGGTACCGTTATCATTGTATGTTTTTTAGAAATACCATATCTGGGGATGATATCCCTGCAAAGTGCTTTTGCCACCGTCAATGCGCCTGGATGTTTGGTAGGGAATAGCTCTATCCATTCTGAAAATGCATCTACGATGACCAAACAATATTTTTTTTCGCTCCACTTGATTCAATTCAAAGAAAATCATGAATAATTTGAAATGGATATTTCGGTAATGTGGGACGTGGCCTCAAGTTACCTTGTGCATTGTGTCTTGCACCTGTTAAACATGCCCTCCAAGCATGCCCTATGGAAATTCTTGGAATAAGAATTCAAGTCTTAAGTAGTTGAATGTTGACTTATCAGGATCATGCAATATAGCAGCCCATTTCAATGGATTTCTTTTTCGGCTGCTGGCCCTTCCCTTTGAAATGACCCCCCATTGGATGTTAGGCAAGCCCCCTCTCTGTCCATTTTTAAAACCCGGTTGAAGACACATTTCTATTCTATGGCTTTTGATCACACCTGAAATTTTTGGCTCTTTTCCGGTGTCTATTGTATATAGTGTTATATGTTAATTTATTGATTCCACTTGTTCTATTATGGCCTTTTTATTGTATTGTATGTAAAGTGCTTTGTTACAGCCCTAGCTGTTTTGAAATGCGCTATATAAATAAAATTGTATTATATTGTATTGTAAAATAAGTCAGCTATTTGGTCATACATAGACGTCATTTTATTTTATTTTTTTAATGTTGCACCTATTTTAAGTAATCAATTTAACCCTTTCATGCATTTGATGATATGATTTATAATATACATTATTTTTTTTAGACTGACTAATATAGGGCGGCACAGTAGTCGACTGGTTTGCACGTCCGCTAACTGAACCTCACAGTTCAGAGGTCGTGGGTTCGATCCCTGCTCCAGCCTCCCTGTGTGGATTTTGCATGTTCTCCCTGTGCCTGTGTGGGTTTTTCTCCGGGTACTCCGGTTTCCTCCCACCTTCCAAAAACATGCTTGGTGGGTCGATTGGACACTCTAAATTGCCCCTAGGTGTGATTGTGAGTGCGAGTGGTTGTTTGTCTTTGTGTGCCCTGCGATTGGCTGGCAACCAATTCGGGGTGTCCCCCGCCTACTGCCCGAAGACAGCTGGGATAGGCTCCAGCACTCCCCGCGACCCTTGTGAGGATAAGCAGTATAGACAATGGATGGATGGATAATTAATAAAGGCGAAATCAACTTTTAAATAGCTGTCCACTGTAGTGACCACTGTGCTTGAAAGATTTAATTTTTGATATGCCCGTGTGTAAATTTCTATGTCTTTTACTGTTAACACATGCGTTTGTCCTGTAGCTGCGTCTTTAGTTGTCTTAACTGCAAATGCGTTCCCATGGGACACACTGTCTGTGCATGATGTGTGTGTTGTACACTTGCAGACGGCTAGAGTGTGTGTGCCAGTTGTATTGCGTCTAAAAGCTTTGATAAGAGTTCTGCATGCATAACTGGCTTGCCGTTGACGTTATCATGCCTCTATTCATCCAATACCATGCAAAGGTGTGTTATTGTGGCAAACGCGAAAACTGGAGTTATTTCTGCCAACTCCTGGCAATCATGTCTTGCTCCATCCTCAGGAAGTAGTAACAATGTGGCTGGATTCAACATTGTACATCTCTTTAGTCAGATGTTGTCGCAATAACAGCGTGGTCATACAAGTTAAATGTCTCGCTAGTGATAAAAGATCATGGTCGTTTGTTAAAACAATGCAGAGCCTGCACGTGGCACTCTCAAAATCAGGGGATGGAACAAAACTATGGTTGCACTTAAAAAAAAGAAAAAAAAACCAACAACAACTGGAAACTGAGGCACCCATCCATTGCTGCACTTGTTTGTACAGCAATGCTGCAATAACTGCTCTTACACAGTGCGGCAATGCACTGTCCAATTCGAAAGAAATAATATGCCATTAGTTTTGTTTTGTCTCTATGCACCAAAACTGAGGTCAAAAAATGACCTTTACAATCTATCAACTGAATAAGGGGTCGCCATAATATAAGATAATGCTGTGCTTAACACTAAAAAAACGTTCCTGCATCATCGGTCTACCTTAAAGGTGATGCCATTTGTGGTCTTCCCCATACATTATTTTACCAATGATTCTCGCATAATTTGGAACCCAAATTCAGCAATAATTTGTTAGACCTTAAAATGACATCATCCGCTCCTTTGTTTGATGTTTTGGAGCCTGGAGAATTGCATTTATTTTTTTCTATTCCCGACTACAATTATTATTCCAGCACTAAGATTGCGTCCCAAATATTTGACTTGTTGTTTCTACATTCGTAGTTTATTTTTGCTTACTTTGTGCTCTTCTTCAGCCAAATGTTATAATAATGAACAAGAATTGTTCCGCCGTGTCGCAGGGTCAGACGAGAGGAGCAGAGGGCCCAGGTGCCCTTCCCTGATGTCTGCACCGCCGCTCAAGTCACTATATCTTCGTTTCTTACTTTTTGCCCATTAAACGCTTCTGCTATATGATTGATTCCTGTAACACAGCTACTTTATGTGTAATTAACTTAACCATTAAAAACGTGTTCAGCTATCGATGTGTCTAAATGTTGGATCTTATCAGGATCCTGTTTTTCAACAACCTTTCAATCCTTACATTGCTTTTTATGATTTAATTTTACTACCCATTGGTCCCATTGTATAGACAATTTGGTCCAGTTTGCTAACACCTAGGGTGTTCTAAAAGCTAGATTTTTATCAGTAGGACAGCAATTCAAATTTCCTATTGTGGTAATTCTCACTTCAACCTTTTCAGGTGGAGAATTCTTGCTTCTGCATCCACACCAGTCTGCTGTTCATAATCCTACTACATTATATGGATTAAAATACCTAGTGGTATTTTAATCCATATAATGTAGTAGCCTAGTGGTATTTTAATTCTCAATCACTCTGTTCACTTACACACTTCACACAGGGTTTCACAAACGATTTGCACAAACATACATGCATATAATTTAAGTATACACAGGTCTTCGCCATTCTTTTCTTTTTCACAGTTTTTTTTTCTCGTTTAGTTCTTATTTAATCCTGCAGGTTTATTATTATTATTATTTTTGTTATTTTCTTTTTTAAAGTTGGCCAGCAAAGCCATATCTTGTAATCCAAAGGTTTGAGTATTGTATTTTCGAAGGACAGTGACCCTCCACAAATGTCCAATCTTTGCATGCGAGGTTTCGAATAGGATCACTTTTATTACCGATTTTACTGTTAGCTTTCCCCTTTCTTTTGATGTAGGGTCAGTTTTATGACACCTAGGGTGTCCTTCACTGACTTTTACCTTAAAACAGGGTGACAATCAACACAGTGTGTGGCAATCCTCAAGCTTCTACCACAAGTGGCGGAGGATTCTTGCCCATTGCGTCCACATAAATTTGTCACTTACAATCCTGTTTATATCCACTCACACAGTTTACACAGTCACACTTTTAGTAGCGTGTTATCATGGAAATTAGTACGTACAGGACTCAGTTGCCCTAACAGTTTTATAGACTCACTTTGTCTTGCCATGATAGGGACTAGTATTCTCAAGGCTTACACAGTTTTAAAGACTAACTCTGTCTTACAGTTTTAAAGATTAACTCTGTCTCACAGTTTTATAGACTCACTCTGACTTGTACCACTTGACAAGGGACTGGTATTGTCAAGGTTTTTTACCAGTGCGCAATTCACTCATCCACGAGTGTCATGAATTTCCTACTCACCCAGAGATGTCTTCACTCCTCCGGCTCCCCGTCAAACATTCAGTTCCCAGAAGTGGAGCCAAGGACCAGTTCCGGAAAGGGTCTTAGAGCCGTGGCCACAGACTTTATCCGTAGGTTGACTCTACAGCTGGAAACTTCAGGCATATAGCGATCCGGCTCGAAGGACCAATTTAATGTCAGGTTCACACCGAGTGAGACATTAGTAAACAACGCACACAATGAAGAGAGAAGACACTCGACACAATATTGTCTCTTTACTTGCAAGGCAAGCGCAGGGAAGTGTACGATTACAGTTCCTAAAACCGTCTGCCCGGCTCCTGCGCCTCCTCCCTTTTATTTTCTTAGGACTCCCTGATTACAAAGGTGTTCCAGCTCTAAGCGAAAGGGTAGCGAAAGCAGCTGGAACACTTTGAACTTTTTTGTCTGTGTGTGTGTGGGGGTGTGTGTGGGTGTGTGTGTGGGGGTGGGTTTGTGTGTGTAAGCCTTTATCATACATATGTGGAAGCAAAGCACACCAAGCAAGTTGGGCCTAGATATGGAAAAAGCTAAAGCTAAACCCACAACATAATAAAGCTAACAAGCCTAATCATGAAAAATCTAACACATGAATCATGATATACATTATTATTCTTCCACTGAGGCACACACCGAGTGTGCAGGGTGATAATATTTTAACATCGCTTTTGCCTCACAATAATATTGTTGTTGTTTTGTGTATATCTGTGTGCAGGATTATAAAAAGTCCCGGCAACCCAACGAGTACCGTAACCTACGTTTCTACCTTAACAAGATCCCACTCGTACCTGACGGTGAGCCAAACACATATATGCGCATATAGTTTGTGCACAAGACCGATTGCCTATGTAGAGAGAGACAATGTTGGCTCAAGTATTAATGTGTTTTATTTGCCAAAAGTGTTAGGGTTTAATTTGGAAAGACCAGCAGACGAGTGAAGTGAGTCCATACATTCAACTAAATGTCCGTGCCATCTTACAATGTACACTGTCTTATTAGGCATCTACATAGAAGAGATTTTGACCAGGTGGAGAGGTGATTATGACAAGCTGGAGCACAATCACACCTACATTCAGTGGTAAGTAAAAACTGTGTTTTTTTTGTGTGTGGCACCATTGAAGTTGTAACTACACAAAAAGGTTTGATGGATGACAGTCCTGATATTTCATATTTTGTTGATGAACAAATTTTTTTTTCCTCAATTGCTGGATGGAAGGCTGTTCCCATTACGAGAACAAGGGCTAAACTTCTACGCACATGAACTGACTCAGGATGAGATTAAAGTAAGATGCACAGTACACAACTTCATGAACACTACACATAGGAGCAGTGCATCTACAGTTTTGCATTGCTCAAGAAATGTTGTTTTTGCTGCAAAAAACAAGTCTTCACAAATACCTCCCTGTGTTTGTGATTTATTGACAATCAGAAATATTACTACCACAGACAGTTAAAGGTAAATTACTCATTTTAATTGCCATTAATGACTCCTCTCAGGAATTCCAAAGCACTCGAGAAGCCAAGCGGAGGTTCTTGGCAGCTTATTCCCTGATGTTGGATTTCTACGGCATCAAACTACTCGATAAGAGCGGAAATGTTGCTCGTTCTTCCAACTGGCAGGAGCGCTTCCATCACCTTAATGAGTAAGTAAACAAATGAATGAAAGGTAGAGATTTGGACCCTATTGTCCAATCGCGGGAATGCATATTGATTAAGTTTTTGTATTCCCTCCCGTGTGCACTGGTCAGTGTGATATAAATACCCAAATTGTATATCTGCATCACCTCGTAGTTTGCAATGCTTGTTGCACACTATTTTGCGAAGCCTCCGCTACTTACAAGTTACGAGTTGAGGCTGGATAACTAACATGGCTAAACCTGATGCAAAGGCAAAAGTTCACTTTGCATCTGGTGTCTATAAAGCATAAGTCACTACTCATCGCCTCTACAGCAGCGAAAAAGCTGCATTTCTTTAAGTAGCGTTATGACGAAGACGAAGGGAAGCCGGGGAGGAAGACGACACCAAGCCATGTTAATTGCTAAGCTATCAAAATACAGTCGCAAAACACCGAAATAAGTGCTTATGTGCACTTGTCACATGGGTCTAGCTGGAACCGCATTACAACTGAGAGTAATTAGCTTGCGCACAACAAAATATCAAGCAACTTAAGTAATTGGGGATAAAATAAAACAGATTACCGTAACTAGACAGTTATCAAGACCGGAAATAACGGACAATGTCACTGCATGTCAGCTGAGAGGAAGTGGTATGGGCTTAAAAGTATATTAGTTAAAAATATATTAGTTACATAATGAATATTTAAAATATAAGAACCTTTATTAGTTCCACGTTGGAGAAATTTGCATTGATTTAGCAGCAACAGTGGAGACAGACAAATAGACAAATAGAACATTTGCATGCCAGAAAAGACATTTTTACAAAGAAGCATAGGTGGGCATTTTACTAAATTTTGCTGGTCTGTCATTCGCCAGTCCCTCATTTTTTGTGACAAACTGAATTGCAATCGTTGGTCTGTCCGTCAGTTAAGTCCATCAGAAGTCCATAGTTGGTCCCCCGAAGCAACATCAGAAAAACGGGAGTCTGCCCATGATGGACTAACGGAGGCGGTTAGTGACGATTACACTGACGGATGAAAACCCACGTCCATCATTTTGCAGTCCGTCATTTTTGAATGGTGTCAGGAAAATGAACGTGTGTCAGTAACGGACTGATAGACCGGTCCGTCACTCACAGGATGCCCCTGTCTGCAAAGAAATATGTTGCACAAAACAGAAACCTGAAATATTATGTGTTAACTATTCAAACTATCAGCAACATTATATTGAGTGCTGATTGTTAATTTTGACATTTGAGATCTGATTAATCTAATTTAATAGGCTTGTTTTCTTTACTACATTTGAAAACAGAATCGGTAAAGGCTAATTAATCCAAGGGCTCAGTAATTTCAATGAAATATAGAAAAATAAACTGAAAGCCAGTTGTACCATTTTCATTTAAATATATAATTATATATAATAATATCAGCAATATTATTTTTTGTTTGCACTGTTTTGCACTAGGGGGATCTAACATTTAATTCTGACTTGAGATTTGCACAATTAATGATATCTTATATAAAGAACCTATTCAGAGAGTATTCGTGTAGTAATTATTATTCATGAAAAATATTTATGCAATTTATTTTATATCGTGATATATGCCGTTCCTGTGAAGGGATGCAACTGACACCGTGATATGAATTTTGGGTCATATCGCACAGCCCTAATTTACACCACTGGTTCCCAACCGTTTTTCCACCAGAGACTGCTTCATGGTAGTACAGATTTTTCGCGGACTAGCAACGGGGGGTTACTTACATTACTTCCCAATTTGGATGTATATGCATATGCATTTATATGCAATCTGCCTGTGCGAACTGATGGTTCGGGTCCACTGATCTCCACAATGGATCCGACTACACTTCTGGGGAGTGTCTGTAATATGCTACTGTATCTGGTGGAAACATTGTGGTCGTGTGGCCTGAATGAACCAATATTCTCTAATGCGTCTCTTTGTGAAGGTCACAGCACAACTACCTGCGCATTACTCGCATTCTGAAGTCGCTGGGCGAGCTCGGCTATGAGTTCTTCAAAGCTCCATTGGTGTGCCTGTTCTTGGAGGAGTCACTACATCGGAACACTCTTCCCAACATGCAACACAGCGTCCTGGAATACTTTGTATACACCATCCGCCGGCCAGCCGCCCGCAGACAGCTGCTGCGCTACGCCCGCCAGCACTACAGGCCTGCTCACGCCTTCCTCTGGGGTCCGCCACCTAAGAGATCCAAACCTAGAAGCGGGGATGTTGGTGCTAGTGTCGGGGCTGGGAGCAGTGGGATCCGAGCTCCTGCTCCCACACCTGAACCACAGAGGCGGGGGGAGATGAGCACCACCCCTGCCTCTGCATGTAGCGGGACACTTGTGTCTTACCATGATGCCGCAGTATGCCAGGATGTGGCCGGAGAGATCCTGAATGGATACACAACACTGAGCTCCAGCTTGGATGGACTGGACGGAGCACTTATTGTGATGCTGGAGAGGAATGATTACAGTGAGGCTGTTCCTTTGTAAGGTGCCAATCGTCTGCTCTCAGCGATACTGGCTTTTAAAAGTAAAGTAGATGTTAACGTGAAGAAAAATCAGCTTTTTAGGAATCATAGGAGCAATAGGAAAGTAAACTAAGATAAAACAGCTTATTGCATTAATCATAGTTAGTGTAGAAAATCCTAAGGGCTTATTATAAACATATTTGCCGTTGATTAATTTAAGCTATGCTAGAGAATGTTGGCCAGGACAAGAAAACAAAACCACATATGGACAAAATATCCAAACCATGTGAAACGGTTGAGGCCCAAATCAGGGACATTTGAACACAAGACTAAATGGCCTTTTATTTTTGGGAGTTGGAGTTTTCACCATCATGGTTGCTGATGTTTTGGGGCACTTGAGAAGCAGTGCTTGTCATGCTGATCCACTGATACAATTAATCAAACCCTGGAAGTGGAGCCGAGGTAGGAACCAGGATGAAGCCTACTTTGTATAACAATGTGAAGAGAGATTTCAGGGAGAACCTTTCTATTATTACTTTTCAAACTGAGTAAACAACGTAAAGGATCATACAAAGTAGTATAAGAACACATAGCAATACTTTATCAATTATATACAGTATATATTTTAGAGTAAAATTCAGGTTTTGTCACTGAACGCTGTTAAAGTAGGTGCAAGTTGAAACATATATGTTATATTTCAATACTCCTTTTAAAGACAATGCACTCCTTCTGCAAAGACGCTAATGTGACTCACTGGTATTTATAGGCTTTTAACATGGGCCATGCATTTTTAGTGACATCACTACTGTCTTTTTAAAAAGATTTAATGCAATAAATAACTGCAGGTCAATGATACAAAAATAGCCAAATGTACTTCAAGGGAATAAAAAAACAGTTTGCGTTCCAGTCTTGATTAACCCAAAACTCTTATATTTCTGCAACATCTAATTTTTAGTGCCTGGCTTTCAGGATCTACTGTTGTGACTGAAAATAATAGGTAGGTATTCAAAATAAGTATTCGTAAATCCAAATCATCCAATAAACAATTAAAAGTGTTATACATCAAATTTATATGCATAAACAATTTATAGATCCTTAATCATGACACTCATTTGTAAAGTGTGTTGTACAGTACCTCCAAATATTATTTACAAACAAATTATCAATAGTGTTGGTTTGCTTTGTCAAATATAGTATAATGCGTATCTTTTTTGCCTGAAAAGAAAAGCCAAGACTGCTACTGGACGAGTTTCCATTGTATATACAAAATCTACAAGCCTCCATGTATTATACTGTAGGTAGTGAACTATTATGGAGTTTCGGGCTACATTGAAAATAAAATTGATTACGCAAATAGTCAGACAATTAAAAAAAAAAAAAAAGTCAGATTTCAAGGAAAGAAGTATTACTATGAGAGAATAAAGTTGGAATGTTATGAGAATAAAGATGTAGATTGAGCAATGAGAAATATTGAGAACCCTCCCAAGTTAAAGTTAATTAGTTTGACAAACAGTGAAACTTGCAAAACTTGTCACCGTGGTGCATCAAGACCATCGTAACTGGGAGCCGTTAAACGTTATTTGTGCTCTTAGTAGGTGCCAAATTTGTTTTTTGCAGTTTTACATTTATTTTCGATGTGGCCCTTTGTAAGGTAGGAATGAAGGTTTGCAGAACATGTGACATTGGAATATGGCTGCCTGTGTCACCTGAAGCCTTCTGTACCCAACCGGCTGCAAATAACGGGCCTCAGTCGAGTGATGTGTGGTGTGCTGAACTTTTTTGGGACAATCGTCGTCTTCCTGTTAAAAGCGCAGTGAGGTTACGTCATATTGCTGTTGAACTGTAGAGACTGCTGTATATACACAAGTGCAACCTATACATTTTAGGATTCACAATCATATTTAAAGTTACTGTATGTACATTTCAACAAGTGGTACACGTAGGCAGTTTTCAGCAAGGCTATATGACAAACTGACTGTGATAGTGAATTGTGTATGAACTATGAGCCCATCAATGTGACTTTTTAATACTCTATTATGAGGTTGTCAACATGCACTCCCCCCCTCAAAAAAGACACAATTCTTGTTTTGTTTATATGTGTTTGAGTGACCAGAGCCTTATATTGGACTGATATTAATTGTGTTATAACTTAGCCTCTATTGAGTATCTAAATGTAGATCCTGTATTGGCATCATCACTTTAGTTTTTTTTAAAATGACAAATATAAACAAGCACCACAGAAAGCATGTCTTTTACTCAGCCATACAGGCCTTAGCATCACACCGTTTTCAAATAAGAGTTGGCAGATGCTTGTGTTTGTAAAGAGAAAACGCCTTCACTGACTTCCTGACTAGTGTTCTTCCTTCAGGCTTGGTTGTACCACAGCCTTGCATTTGATAAAATTGTAAAATAAACCTTTCAGGTGAAATGTGTGTTCACATGGGCTAAACCATTTGACTATTTAGCATACTGTAGGTATTATCTATATACAGTACAGTATGGGGGTGCGTATAACTGATACTATTAAGTGCCTCTTTTGTATTTTATTGGTCTGAAAGGATAGTATATTCTTGTGCATTGTTTTTTGTATAGGATATATATATATATATATATATATATATATATATATATATATATATATATAGTGTGTGTCTGTGTGAATTCAGGATGAGTAATTATTTGCATTAAATAAAGGAATATACTGTATCTCAACTTTGTGGAAGACTGTCGGAAACATCTTGGAGTAGTTTGTATTGGGCTCATTTAATCAATAGGATTGTTCCATGTTTCACTATTGTTATATTAGTACTTTATGGATTTTACAGTATTAGTAAGACTATGTAGGACACACTATTTCAAAATGAATGTGCACAATATGAAATAAAAATTGGGCTTGTGGATGTAAGTTTAGTTTGTGTTTTATTTACACAAATCTATGAGGTTTCACAAAACTGTATTTAGAGCTTAGAGGGACTTGGGCAAATTATAACTTGATTAATTAACTTTAAATTAAAATTTAAAAAAAAAACAATCATTATTTTAATTACAATATTTATCCAGACCTACAAAATTTACCCCCCCCCCCCCCACACACACACACATTTATATACATATACAGTACAGGAAATAAATACTGTATGGTCCCACTGTTCACTTTACAAGTTATCATACCAAGAAATATAACAACGGTCTCAGAATTTAATGGCCGCTTTATTTTTGCAGTGACCAAAAGATTATCCCCCCAAATTTGAGAAAATTACATGAAATGAAAAATAAAAATGAATTTGCAGTTCATTGAGGGAAGTATTTGAGCCCCTACCATCTACGAGCAATGCTGGCTCTCACAGACCATTGACATACAGTACTCCTAATTTCAGTGAAGTCATTACCTGCATGACAGACACTTGCCCCAAATTGTCACGTGTATAGAAAGCCACCTGCCCACAGAATCGGTGACATGCCAATCGCTCTACCATGGGAAAGACCAAAAAGATGTCTAGAGATGTCAGGGACAAAATTTTTAACCTGCACAAGGCTGGAATGGGCTACAAAACCACAAGTAAGAAGCTGGATGAGAAGTTGACACCTGTTGGTGCCATTACTCGGAAGTGGAAGAAGTACATGAGTGTCAATCGATCTAGGCTGGGGGCTCCATGCACACATATCACCTTGTGGGGTCTCAATGATCATGCGAATGAATAGAGATCAGCGTAGAACTACACTGGTTACACTGGAGCTGGTTGATGCTCTCAAGGCAGCAGGGACCACAGTTACTAAGAAAACCATTGGTAATACACAGACGCAATGATGTAAAATCCTTCAGTGCACGCAAGGTCTCTCTGCTCAAGAAGGCTAATGTCCAGGCCCGCCTCAAGTTTGCCAATGAACATAATGGCTCAGAGGGAGATTGGGAAAAGGTGCTTGGGTCAGATGAGACAAAAATCGAGCTCTTTGACTTCAACTGAACTCGTCATGTTTGGAAGAAAAAATTAACCTTGGAATGGCCGTGTAAGCATATGCTTTGGGGGTGTTTCTCTTCTAAGGGGACAGGTCGACTCCACCACATTGACAGGAAGAGAAACAGGGTCATGCATCGCAAAATCTTGGGTGACAATCTTGCCTCCGTCAGGACACTGAAAATGGGTCGTGGGTGGGTCTTCCAACATGACAACAACCCAAAACATACAGCCAAGGAAAGAAAGGAGTGGTTCCAAGAGGCACATCAAAGACATTGAAAGGCCTAGCCCAGTGGTTGCCAATCTTTCCAAGATACCGACTTTCCAAATACGTCTGCTTTTTTTTACTCATTTGCTAGCCAGTCTCCTGACCTTATTAAAAAAAAAAATCTATGGAGAGAGCTGAAACTTCAAGTTTCCAAAGACCATCTTCAAAACCTATATATAAAAGATGATATGCAGAGATGAGTAGACTTAAATTAGTCCTGGTGTGAGTGGCAACCTAGTAAGTACAAGACATTTCTTACTGCTGTGATTGCTAACTAAGGTTTTGCCACTGTGTTTTGCTGGGAGGTCAAATACTTAGTACCCTCAATGAAATGCAAATTCATTTGTATCATTTCATGTAATTTTCTCCGATTTTGGGGGGGATAAGCTTTCTATCACTGTTAAAATAAAGCTGCCATAAAAATCTGAGACTGTTCATTTTTTTCTTGGTATGAAAACTTTCAAAATCAGCGGGGAATCAAATACTTATTTCCCCCTGTTATGTGCCGTGAGGCCAACAAAAAGGCTAGTTTTCCGTTCATTGCCCTCACGGATTTTCACCAGGTGATAGGTGTTTCGTCCAATTTGGAGAACACTGTTGCGCCATGAGAAGGGCTGAATGCGTAATCAAAAAGTGGCAGAGGGTAGGCCTACTTGGTCTTTAACGTGATAGAGTTTAGGCTAGTGTAGTCAATGCCAGGGCGCAGGGTTCCGTCTTTCTTCTCTACAAAGAAAAACCCTGCGCCCACTGGAGACGAGGAAGGTCTTATGAGACCCGCAGCTCGTGATTCATAAATATATTTCTCCATTGCGTACCGTTCATCTTTTTGAAAATTGGCTTTTATCTCATTCTGGAATGATACAGGAATACATTTATTCCGATGTTGTAAATTCTATGTTTTTGTGAAACTTCTAAGGATAAAGTTGAAAGTCTACACATCAATAACATCTAGATTTTAAATCCATTGTGATGGTTTACGAAGGTCATGAAAAGTCAAAATTATCCAAATCTTACCTAACATCTACTATTTCAGTGCATTAGAATTATCTCATGATAATGAACTTTACACTTGGTTTATGCATGCTGGGTCTGTGGTTCCTTTATATCATATGTGTGTGTGCATGTTTGTGTAAGAGAATGCCATGCCTCTCTAAATTGACGCTTTCCTCTGAATCGTTGCCAAACAACAGATGGCATCTCCATGTGCTCCCTGTCTTCTTGTCCATCATTTCTTGCCAGCACAGTGTGCTCCACACTGCTGCACCTTAAGCAGTTGTTTTACAATATTCCTTTTACTCTCAGTCCTTCATCGTAGATCAGGAGAAAATAAACTAAACGCAAGCTGTTTTACATGTGTTTACTTTTGCAGCCCATTTGTTCCTGAGAGAGCGAGAGGGAGAGTTGTGTTAGATCTTTACCTTTACAACCTCTTTGTCCCTGAAAAACACATATGTCCAATTTTGGAATTTTTAAAAATGTTAACGATGAGATGCCTGTAATACAGAAACACCATTCACATTAAAATAAGAAAAAAAAATGGAGATGGAGGACAGCGCCGATATAAAAAGCTATTCTGTATTCCACAAGAAGATGGCAGCAGACGTGTGACCGTGCTGTCGTCTCGGGTGATTTTGGAAATACGCTCAGAGAGCGCTCTGCCTCTCCCAACACACCACTTCGGCCATGCACATTCAGCCAATCACAGATGCAACCAGCAGGCATTCGTGTGTTGTTTGAACAACATGTTATTTCTTGTCATTTTGATCAGGTGCTTTGTCGAGACCATTTTTGGACTTTTGTGTGGAATGATCAGGTTTGACTTGTTATGTGCTCCAATGCAAACAAAAGGAATGTAAAAAATGTTAATGAATTTGTAATTCTTGAAGTACTGTGAAGAGTTTGTATGTGTGTCAGTTCCTGCTCCAGCGGGCCAGTCATGACCCAGGTTGTTGGGTCAGGAAAAGCAGCCAATCAGAGACGAACCACTCCCTGTTTCCTGTGCTGGACTGTATGGTGAGCATTCCGAAGCACTCGCAAGGATGTCAGAGGAATTTCACAAAGCCCTTTGCTGATGCAGGACTCAAACATCTCTTTGTTTGTTTAAGCCTGTACTACACTGTACAATTCTGGTCGCTGAAAACGAAAGATGCACTATCGTGGGGAGAAAAAACAGAAATTGTAGTCCAGATTCAATGATTGCGAATCATGAGCTGGCACAGGGATATGCGAACTAAGCACCTGCTTAGGGCCATGTGACCACTAAGGGGCTCCCAACAGCAATTTCCATTCAACAGCCTGCATGTTCAATTTATTTTTAGTAGTACTGTATTGAGAAGAACAGAGTAACATAAAAAAAAAAAAAAACAGCTAAACAATGGATTAAATAGTTTTTGATTATTTTCTTATGCTTTTTTTTTTTTTTTTTTTACACATTTTTACAACTATTTTTTGTCAGTGTTTCTGGAGTTACATGATTCAGTATTGAAGTATGCGCCTGACATTCCACTCTTTATTTAATACTGTTTTGTATACAAAGTATTTTACCTTTTTATACACTACCAGTCAGAAATTGTAGACACTTTTTTATGCTATTGAATGAGAAACCATGCCCAAACATTTGATTGGTAATGTATCTGTAATCTGTGATTGTATTTGCTCTTGCACCTTGCAAGGCGTTTTGCTATTATTATTTTTAGGCCTCCGTTATATTGAGTAGGCCTATCCCACTTACTATTTCATCACTTGGAATGTTGTATAAATCAACCCCAATGCGCTCTTGTGTATTTATTAAATGTCTTATTACACTCATTATTATTCCTTAAAGCGAAATTCAATTTGGAATAATCAATATAATTAGAAGAATAGAGGGCCCTAAAATAAAACTTTGGTGCCCCATGGAGGCTTGGGCCAAATTAACATGTCACCATTTTCAAGATCATTACAAGAGAGACTAGAAACTGTAGGTATGGAATTATCTTATCACAATTATAAAAAATAAAACAAATATCATGATTAATGTTATGTTCACAATATTGTTAAAAAAACAAAAAAATAATACAGGATCCAAAAATAATGCAACACATTTTATTTGGAAGATAAACCACAAATCCGATCAGCAGCAACTCTGTACTCTTCGCATATTACAAATTGTAAACAGCAACAACTGAAACGAATTCTGTTGCATGCAATACCACACAAAAGATGGCAGTGATACATTTAAGCAGTGGTGGGACTTTATTAAAACATCAATTAAATGCATTACCGACTTTGATGTTTATCTCTTTGAATTATATATACAAAATGCGAAATATCAAAACACATATGGTCTACCTGCCCTTAAAAAGGTATTTCCCCACATTAAGATCCTTTAATATGACACATTCAATGAAAATTCCGTTCACTGAATATACATGAGAAAGAATGACTTTAGGTATACAGTATATACGCTAATTGCCTATTGCGTACCTTGTCCCAACCATAGAAATAAATAATCACTGATAGGATCTCTGGTTCCAACAGATAGCTGAATTCCTGAGCCATGCAGCGCAAACAGGCCCACTCCCGGCCACCAGGGGTGGATGCCGAGAGTGTAGGATGTTTACACTTCCTGCACTCAGAGGTCTTTGCATTTAAGTGAGACGTAAACACATTTCCATACAAGAAATAAAATAAAATGAATGAAGGAGCAGACATGTAAGAAGTTGTGCCTGATTTAAGTCCCTCTTTTCGGTTACGTAGCTGATACTGTAGTGTACATTATTATACATCTGAATAAGTTGTTCCCCAGTTTTTCCATGACCACTGAAGAAAGTTGAGAACTGTTTAAACAAAACCTGCAAGAAGCACAGCACGGTGTGATGGATGTGGCGCTAAGGTTGTTTGTAATAATGACACGCCTACTTCCTTCCGTCCTTCCTTCCATGTCTGTGGTCCTGTGGTGTGTTACACAGTTCGACTTATGTGGCCGCTCCCATCCACTGGGAAAAGACAAGTATCACTGCATGCAATCACATATTTCCGCTTACCAGTTTGTCTAGGAGAGGGGAGCCCAAGCCCGGTCCTCGGGAGCAACTAACAGGTGTGTTGGAGGAGAGAGGCATCTAAAACAGGCTGGGTAGGGGATCTCAAGGACTGGACTTGGGCACCCCTGGCCTAGGATTTTACTTTCACTTGATATTGACTTTGCTTGCTTTGATGGTTTGATATTTCTAAAAAAACGTTCCTAAAATAAAGCAGCTTTGTCATGCAGCATTCTGCAGATGGTGAACTTATCCTTCTTTATTTGTAGAAAAACTCATATCTTTGCTGTAAAGTATTGGAAGAAAGGGAAAAGGAAAAGGGAGGAAAAAGAAAAGTGAACATGAATGACCTCCCCGAAAAAAAAGTTCTGCCTAGCAACAAGTGAAACTTCTGACATAGGCAAAAATGTATCTGAGCAATTCTCTGACAGGCTGAAATTCATTTTCATAGTGAATAGCTCTGACTTCAACCATGGCCAATCAAAGGACCTCCTCTCCTTCCCTTTAAACACTGTCTCGAAATGGTGGAAGTGCTGTGAAATGGGCAATTGGAGATTCCCACCCCACCCTTGATCATTCACGTGATCATCATAGCTATGTCACCCAGTGAGTGGATTTAAATAGGAACATAGTAATAATAATGAATTCAATAAATTGCTTTCTACAATGATTCAGAGGGTTTGATGGCCACTGTTCCCATATGTATGAACAGAGCTGGGCATTTTACTAAAAATTTGCGGTCTGTTTATCGCCTTCGGCCTACAGCCGGGGTGGCCTTATGCCGTCCGTTTATCCGCCATTTTGTCCGGCCAGACCAAATAGTAATTGCCTATAGGCCGGTCCGACTATCATTTTAAACGGGCTTCCGTTTCCAACTACCAACTTTGAGAAACTACCATACCACCAGCAGTGTTTTTCAAACTCTGTGCCGATATTGTCAGGTGTGCCGTGGGAAATTAATTCCTCTTCAAGACGTTATAATATAACGTCATTCTTCAATGTTAAAAAATGCTTCTATAAAAAATTTAACATTTATATTGTGCCTTGACTCAAAGGTTTGAAAAACACTGCACGAGCACACCACCCCAAATTCCAGGACCTCGGAAGCCTCGCCGTTAGTTTAGTTTCGATGAGAGAATTCCATGCCATGGTGAGTCTTCCGTTTCAAATATCGCGTCAGTCATAGGCGGACCGGTCCGTCACACAGGCACTATTCCCAACTCTCTCTATGAATATACTATGTCATGTTAGACCAGGTGTCTACCCTGCACCGGCACTGAAACGTGGTCCGAGAAGTCATAAGTTCAGATGAACTTTCTGCCAGCAAATTGTCACTGCGCCAGGCACATCACCAACGGCGCTCCCTATGCTGTGACGGCACGCCCAGCTTGGCGGAGACTGGCCTGCCAAATTGTCAAACACGTGCAGCAAGCTTTGTGCCACGAACTTTGTACAAAAATTAGGACACGCCCACGTTTGCATCATACCATAGACTTTCCTTTTATGCAAGCACCCAGCCTCTTGCTTTGGTCGCATGATGAAGTCAAAACAGCAGTAGGTGTGCATTTTATATGTCAAGTTATCCTAGTGTAGTATGGAAGTGTCCTGTGTCCACAGGACGGTACTAGCAGGTGGCTGCTGCAAACATCCGACTGAAAGCCCCAAGACCCAACACCAGCTTCCAGTCAAGGATGTTTACAGTAGCCCTAACTGCCAAACAACCTGGTAAAACTTGGAAGAGTATCTCTATACAGCAAGCTTAACAATATTAATACAATAAATGAAAGCAAGACTACTGTGAGGACCAGGTACTGCATGATTCCACTGGCCTGGGGCGCTGCTCCCTTTCTCTCACGCGGTAGAAAGAGGCCTGAAAGAAATGAGAGTTCATGATAGTTTGTCTTGAGGAGAGAACAAAGCACTTCAACGCATTACGTTAAATGTTACACCTTCTATCAATGAACACCCTGGACGTTCTCTACGGACAGCAATTATGGGACTCGCAATGACACATACATTAAGTGAAAAATGGAATGGAAAAAAATGCACAAAGTTGGAATTAAGCAACGACAAACTCTTGCTACACATTATCAGGAGACATATCGTTGCTGTGACTACTGTGAAAAACACGTATGTCCAATTTGGGAATTAAAAAAAAAACAATGCAATGTCTGTAACACGGAAACACCATTCATGTAAAAATAAAAAAAAAAAAATAAAAAATGAACATAAGTGTTTTTCACAGAACAGCGAAAATATACAGTTTTTATTTTTTTATTTAAAACATTTCGCAGGTGTCTTAGCAAGTCCGTGACTACCAAAATATCCCAAGGATCAAGAATGACCCTTATTCTTGTCTTGTTGAAATAAGAGAGGGGCCTTTTTGGAAAGTGAAATCTAACCTTTATGCCACCTTTGTTGGGATGTGTCATCAGGTCAAGGAGAGATGAAAAGGTGCTTCCTTTCAAACAAGGGGCAAAGGACAGCACCGTTTCAAATGCACTCGACTCTACTTTTCCTAACTGACGTCATTTCACGACGACGAGTATTGCTGACGTAAATCCCGGCTTTGGGACAATCCCTGCAAAATATTTCCTTGATAATACAATGAAAGAAGTATCTTTTAAAATACTTCACAGTTTCTAACAAAGATACAGATATTACTTATCTTCTGAAGGATCTCCTTAATGTATTATTTGTTTTATTTTGCAATTCTCTAACAAATTAGGTAAATATGTTTCTAATTTTATTTTTGTTTGTGGGGAACCAATCTTTATATTTTGCTTGGAACATACATTGTTTGGCTTTATTAACTATCCACTTATGAACAAAATCAAATGGAATGCACATCATTAATCTTTAAATCATTAAAATTAGTCGGCTAAGAACACACATTTCTACACTCATTGAAAACCACGCTTTTGCATTTTGGAAAATGAAGTTGAACAATATATAAGGAACATTAGACACTGAACAAATGCACAAGGCATTCAATCCGCTGGCATGCACTCTAGAGACGCAACTATTAGTATATATAGGCAATTAAAAAGTACATTTACATCATACTTTAAGATTGTGGGTGCCACTGCTTGTCTCCAGTAGCAAAGCACTAGACTAAACTAGTTTCCACGATGGCTCTTCCCTTCACATTGTTGTTCGCTAAGCATCCTGTCAGCATGTGACATTCCACAGCCTCAAACTCCCATCCCACACACATACACATATTTACCATGTAAACACCTCTCAACTTCTGTTTAGCCATCATGCACACTCCCACAGGTCAGCGTGTGCACACACATTCACACACGACGGAAGAAATCAAATTACAATTCACACGCAAATGTTTATGAAGAACTCCCATTGTGCCCTTTTTGCCCTCCACATGAACACAAACACTTAAATTTCAGTTCCCGACTCTGTTCGCAGTCTCCTTCACAACACTTTCACTTCTGCTGTGAAAGTTTTAAGGTCTACAAAAAAATATTATACTGTATACACAAATTTAATTATTTACAATTGAACTTTTAATACTTAAAGTGGAAGTCAATGCAAACATTTTTTTTTTCAAGAATATGTTCCATGCAAGCCCACTAGTTGAAATGGGGCATTCTGATAAATATTGTGTTTGTGGAATAAGTGTTAATCCACTAGTTTTCAGCCATCTCTGGGGGCGGCCATTTTGTCTTCTGTCGACTGAAAATGACATCACAAGTGCTCACAATGACCAATCATGGCTCAGATTCAGAAAACAGGTCAGCCGTTGACTTCCGCTTTAAAGCTTTTAACATTTTTCCACCAAGCAAATTTAAATTATAACAACACAAAATCACTCCAAAAATATATAAAACAAAAACATTTAAATTAAAATGTGTAAATCCAAAAATAAATAACAAATCTGCATCCAAATAACAGGTACCCACAGTTAAGCGTGGCGTTGAGGAAAAACCAAGTACCGCAGCTTTGAGGAGCGATACGGTTTCTTCTGTCGGAAATTATGCGTTTTGGAGAAGATTCTCTCAGAAGAGTCCGGCGTTTCTACAATGCACACTCTCCAACATCAGGAGCAACTGATGTTGCTGAGTCTCAATCTGCATTAGAGACACTGGCACCTTTGTTTATATGGGTTTTTTTTTTCATTTACAGATGCTAAACTCTGCTTTTGGACTGTCAATAAAGTTTTAACTGTGTCCAGATTTTATTTTCTGCTTTTCCTGCTGTCACCCATTTTCATAACTATTCCTTATGTGTCTATATACTAGTGACAATCTCTTACACATGAATCGCAGAAATTGTATAGTTTGTCGTGGAGAAATGCCTTTGCATGTCTGGAATGACATTACGTTAATGTTCTTAGGTAAAATTGAATTTCAGATATATTGAACACATATCATGTTTATCTGTTAAATGTTACGATTGTGGGCGGCATGGTGGCCGACTGGTTAGCACGTCCGCCTCACATTTCAGAGGTCGTGGGTTCGATCCCGGCCCCGGCCTCCCTGTGTGGAGTTTGCATGTTCTCACCGTGCCTGCGTGGGTTTTCTCCGGGTCTTCCGGTTTCCTCCCACATTCCAAAAACATGCATGGTAAGATGATTGGACTACCTAAACTGCCCCTAGGTGTGATTGTGAGTGCGGATGTTTGTCTCTGTGTGCCCTGCGATTGGCTGGCAATCAATTCAGGGTGTCCCCCGCCTACTGCCTACTGATAGGCTCCAGGACTCCTCGCGACCCTTGTGAGGATAAGCGGTATCGATAATGGATGGATGTTACGATTGTTTGCATACTCGTCTCTCTCCCTCCGCTGTGTTCTGCGTAACTGCCGCTCCTCCCCCCTCTGCTCCGCGCAGTCAGAGAAGACGACATACATATTGAGCATTCACATATGCAGGAGTCTCTCTTTGCTCACTTAAAAAAAAAAACGACGCGAAGAGCTGTTTTTTTCACACCGACATTACTACTGCTGACTACACGGACAGGTCACCATTAAGAATGAGACCTACTGACGGTCTCAGCTGGCCTTTTTCCTAAATCAGCAGATTTGGAAAACATCAACAGATCTTGATGACATGGGATTCATCATGATTCTAACATTGCCACATCCTGCTTTGAAATGCTTATTAAGTAGTAGTATTCATCATTAGCTTTAACTTTGCAACTACATGAGCAACAACCAAACAGGAGAAGCCATTTAATGAGGTAGAAAGACTCAGCAAGTTTTTTGATACGCTGTCCTGTCACTCCCCCTGGGAACTAAGGAGCACTCACCGTCTCACTCCCTGATTGTCTGAATGCTCTTAACTCCAAGCAGAGGCCTCTGTGAAAAGTCCTAATGGGTGCTTGACAATGCAGTGCAAACATAATGCCTCAGGAATGCTTGAGTACATGTTATTTTAAGACTAATTGCATGAACAGAACAGCATGTACGCTCTATGTATGTGTTCACAGCAGGCCATTGGTTTGCTTTCACATGCATAAGGTTGGGCGACAACACTTCCGGTTGAAACTTTCTCTCTCTCTCACACACACACAAACACAACGGTCTCTTGGGGAACAAAGCAAACTTTATCAGAACATTGGATTCTTGCATTCCTCAGATTCTTGGCAACCAGCTAATACAGAATGGAGGGAGGGATGGAGAGATGGAGAGAGAGAGAGAGAGAGAGAGAAAGAGAGAGAGAGGTGAGGAGCTAAAAGACAGATGACGGCCTAACGAGGAACAAAGCAAAAAGGGGCAGGTGTACAGTATGTGCTAAACTCTCATTCCCTCACAGTATTTGACAGAGCTGGGCATTTTATTACAAATTGAGCGTTCGTTATTCGCCATCCGTCCGCAGAGGGTGTTCCGTCGTCCGTTATTCGTCTTTTTTCAGAGGGGGGGAATAGTACCTGCCTATAGGCCGGTCTGCTTCTGATTTGAAACAGGCTTCCGTCAGCGATTGCAACTGTAAACTTCAATAGCACTTTCCCGATCCCCCACCTCCCCAACTTTTTTCCCATCATTCGTCGGCCAAACGAGCATCCGTCATTGACGGATAGACAGGCCGGTCCGCCACATAGACGGAATGCCCAGCTCTGGTATTTGAAAGTCTCAATGCAAACGACAATATGATGTACAGTGGTACCTCTACTTATGAACGTCTCTTCATACGAAATTTTCAAGTTACGAAACGCCTCAACAGGAAAATATTGCCTCTTGTTACGAAAGGTAAAAATACAGTATGGGCTGCTACTCGCAGCTCCAGAGTTTCCTGAACGCAACATACTCATAGCTGCTCTGCCATTGGCTATTACCTAGCATCTTCCTGGCATACCATGGCTAAGAGGGACCTCTACAGTATGTGTCTATGTGTGTAGATAGAAAGATATGTGATAGATAGGTCTATGCAGCGTCCTCATCCTCGTCATTCGCCCCTTGGGCCATGAGGTCTTCCGATAGTTTTACGTAGAAAAAAGGAAAAGAAAGAAAAGGAGAAAATCCTTTTTTTTGTCCATACAAACAAAGAAAGAGATAAGAGAACAGTATGAAAAAGGGATGCGTTTGGTTGATCTCGCCAAAGAATATGACCGTAATGTATCGACAGTCGCCACGTTATTAAATCAGCTCTTTACAAATTGCCAGGCAAAAAACACTTCTGAGAGAGAACACGGACCAAAGAGGGCAAAAAGCGACAAGGACAATAATTAAAAGGTAAACGACCATCATTTTTATTCTTTACTCTATTCTTTGTTTTTTACGTTATGCACAATCTCATTTATTGTGCAATGATCTAATTGTAACATGTATTTCTTACATGTTTTGATGCATTTTTATGCTTTATAAACCATTTATGTCTGAACATTGGGGGGCTTGGAACGGATTAGGGCATTTACATGGAAAGCGCGTCTCTACTTACAAAATTTTCTACTTAAGAAATTTCTTCCAGAACCAATTAATTTCGTAAGTAGAGGTACCACTGTAATTGACTGGCGCTATATATGAGAGTGAATCAATGATCGATTGAGTTTTGTAATTTCTTTTGTTGCAAAAGTAAATGAGGTGTGAGACATTCATTCAAAAGTACAGTTTGGTGATATTAATTAAAAATATATTTTTCTTGAACAAAAGCTACTTGTGCAAAAAAAAAAATCTTACTCAGATACCACAGAACTATTGCTACTAGACAACCTACTTTAACCCTTTGCCATACATAGAAGGCCGTGGGTCGGCCTTCTTTTATGTATTCAAACTTCCATAATTCAGTGCCAGAAGCACTTGAAAAAATTCTGACAGTTGAGGAGAATAATTCAAAGTGTTATCTTCAAAAAGAGACCAAAACTATGCAGATACTTCAAATGGTTCAAGTACAGCATCAAATTTACTTTGGTGCACCTTTCGTTCAGGTAAAACTGCCAGGTGGAATGGCAAAGGGCTACGTATTCTCAAGTTCAGTACTCTTGATGGACACTGTTATGCACTGACCAGGAGAATGTTTCCTTTTGTATGAGGAAAAGGCGAAATACAAAGTGCATGGCTTATCAGCCAACATTCATGCCGGATCATGCATGACAAAGTGAGTTTACAGTTCACACATTTCAGACGTGTACATTGTTGCTATTGTGCCATCGAACTGTTGTAGATGTTACAATGCTGACGTTGCCCAATAATGTGATAACCTCCTTAAAACGAGTGATAACATAGTAAACACTAGAGCCTTTGCGTAACCGTCACAAAACACACGGCAGGTGTCAATACGGTTTCTGTCTTGCACAGTTGCGATTTGAAAGAAGAAAAAAAAAAAAAACCTCTAAAACATTCTTGTGTAGATGTGTGCTACCTGTATACAATGCATTCTAGGTATATTTTCACATTTGCACTTAAGTTGGTTTCTTACGCGACTTCCTTGCGCATTTTCAAAGTGCGGCGATTCTTCTGTCTAGGCGTCTGACTCACCAACCATGAAAACTTGAAAATTCGTGCGCAACAACCAAAGAGACATGATTCGGTGAAATCTGAGGGTGGCTCTAATCTCTGGATTGTGGAATTTTCCTGAGACATGGGAATTCCATGGAGATCCATTTTGAAAATATGTTACACTTTAAATGTGAAATTAACTTGCATAGTGGATTTGAAAGGTTCACTGATCTTCGCTATTGTCTGCATGACTCATCTACAGGCAACGATGTGTTTTTGCATTCACTTATTAATAAATCCCCCCCAAATCTCATAACTGAACACTTAGAAGCAATCCCCATCCTCCCCTGACCTTGACTCTGTTCAGAAACTTTAGAGCATCCTCAAAGATCTATGAGTGTGGGAGGCAAACAGCTGCTTTGATATCCTACAAATAAATTTAAACTAGATTCTGCGAACACAAGCTCAACAGTTGCAAAACTTGCAAAGCTGCTATTAAATGAAAGGTCCAGTGTTAAAATAAAGTTTGACCTGTGAAGATTTTTTTTTTTTTTTTTTTTTTTTTACTGAAATAGCTTTTGATTTCAGCAAATATAATTGCTTCATGCTGCAATTCAACACCTGATTATTTTCAGATCTGGGCCAGGTTCGCCGCCAAGCTACCCGCCCAGTCGGCTCAAATCAGCCCAAATGCCCGGTGATCAGTCATCGCCCGCTGTCAGCGGCAGTGAAACGACTCAAAACGTGCAATACGATGCTTCACCATTCAGAGGCGCTAGATCTCAGTTCAGCCTCGGAAGTGTGGGAATATGTGCCCCGCGAGATTTGTCAGGGAAAACCCACACTCTAAAATCAAGGTCACTCCAGCAACAGAGCATACATTTCATAAAGGTGCGTAAGTGACACATTTAAGTCGATGGGAGAATCTGCATGGCCAAAAATGTGTGCATTAGTGCGCCTTTTCTGATTTAAGCAAAATGGAGAATATGCCCCTAAATAAGTCAGTAATTCCTGCAGTAGATGTAAGTCTCAGGTCTAAACGCAATTAGTTCCATATTACAATTGCCTTTCTTTTCCTTGTCACCGCAGAAGGGTTCAAATCTGTGTTTTCCTTTATGTGATGAGGTTTGCATGCACTCTCTGGCTTTGTGTGACTTCTTCTCACAAGTTTTAAAAATGTGTTCACCAGAGTGGTTGCACAGGATAACAGTTGGACACTTTCTGCACTGTTCCGAGAATTGCCACGGATAGCTTTACCAAACATGTTTGTATTTCTAACAGTGCTCAGTTATATCTCTTTATTTTAGTAATACTTTGTTATTCAGCAGCACTGACATTACCTTTAGCCTCTGTGCAGTTCCATCTATTGCTTGAGTGTTTAATGATACTCTCGATTAATCTTTTTTATAAGGATTGCAGTTATGAGGCACAGGCAAAGCTCCAACATAATTTTTTTTCTCTCCTGGGGCTTAGTGGGGGCTTGACCGATATCTTGTGGAGCTGGAAAAAAAATAATGGATTTTCATCACTTCACTTTCTTTATTTATTCAGAGGGTCTCATTTTTTCAACGGATGGATGATAAACAGCAGAACCCTGCAAGATATAAAAGTATTTCTAACTGTATTTTTGCAAAGAACATTCCACAAGATGGTTAAAGGGGAAGTCAACCCCCAAATTTTCTTCATAAAATTATGAAATTTTAGGCCCACTAGTCGAAACATGGCATTCTGATTCATGCATTTGTGGAATATGGGTCAAAGGGGAAGTCACCGCAAAATGTTTTTTCAACAATATGTTCTATGCAAGCCCACTAGTTGAAACAGGGCATTCTGATAAATATTGCGTTTGTGGAATAAGTGTTAATCCACTCGTTTTTAGCCATCTCTGAGGGCAGCCATTTTGTCTTCTGTCGACTGAAAATGACATCACAACTGCTCACAACGACCAATCATGGCTCAATTTCAGAAAACAGGTGAGCTGTGATTGGTTGTTATGAGCCCTGAGCAACGGTGATGTCATTTTCAGTCGACAGAAGTGACAAAATGGCCGACCCCTGACAACTTGAGCTGGAGGGGCTGGGTACGGTGCCTTGCTCAAGAGCACCTTAACAGTAGCCAGCTAGTTGACCAGCATCCCTCCAAAAATTAGTTGTCATTTTTTTTTTGTCTGTAGCGAGACTTGAGTCCATGCCCTTCAAACGAAAGCCTAAAGTCCTTCCAGATAAACTTTACATGACACTGTGTTTTTGGAGCCTAAAAATGTGTTTTCGTGAAAATGTGGGCGATATCCAGTCTGGGCTAACATGACTAGTCCAAGCTGTAAACAAAGGAAAAGGAAGACAATGCTGTGTTGTGACTAGTAGTGTTTGTGCTTAAAATGTTTCTTCAACAAAGTTTACAGTACAATGACTTCAGCACTACTGAATCCAGTATTAATTATCATTCACTATACTGTACGTACACAAAGTGTATTCAAAATGCAGTTTCCCCCAGGAGGACAAGCAGCTAGTGTGCATGTTTGTTGAGGCTTTTCACAAATTGCCATTGCAGGTCTGGTTTGCATGCGTTTGTTTAGCTTTTTGTAAATAGCGATAGCTTAATCATCTGAAAACTTTTAGTAACATAAAACATCCACAAGGTTTTCGAATCATACCCTAAGTGATGCATCAGAGGTGTCATCCTCTTTGCTGCCATTAGACGGCACATTGGCATGGGATATGCTATCATGAACTGTGATGCATTTGAAGCCCCACATTCATTTACAGCAGCCTTTTGGCATGTTAGTATTGACACACAATTTGTCTATTTAAAAAAAGAACAGACAGTTCGAGCCATTTGAGTACTATTCCCTATGCAGGTACATGGCTATAACCAGATATTTTATCCAAAAGCTTAACTATCAGACACACTAACTTTTGAATTCCAAATAAAACATAACACTAGTTTATTTTACATACAGCTGTTACTCCTCACAGTTGAGTATAAACTGCACAAAGATGTAAAGGAACTGTTCAAACAAGGGGAACTGAATGACAGTGGACCCACAGTACCTGCATCTCTCTAAAAGAGACCACTGTCCTCTTCCAGCAAGGCTGCAGGATTTATGACATTATGTAACCACCAAGGCTGCGTGAATTCACTCTTGCTATGCTAATGGTCAAATTTACCACAGAGATATGTTTGTTCTTTCATCCACTCTGACATGAACACTACATCGACACAATGACAGGGCCAGCATGCCATTTGAATGCCATTAATGGGTCAGTATATCACCTGAGCTCTAGCTGGGTTACAGTATGTGCCAGAAAAGAACCTTTGAAGTCTTGCAGCTTTTTGGGGGGGAAAGTTACCTGAAAGACTGCAGTATAATGAATTACGCTGCCTGATTTGTGATTGACAGTCATTAATGCAAGTCCAACAGTGAATAAAGTGGATAACTAACTACTGTGCCAGTAACACGTTAACTGGCGTTCCTGTTGACATTAAACAATCCTAACCTGTAAAACACTTTACTCTTTACAATCACTTCTTAATGTGAAACTCCAGAGTTTCACATGTTCATCTGAGCAACAACACTTTTCCCACATCTCATTAGTACATTATTTACCGCAACAAGAAATAATAAGGAAATCAGACCAAAAGCTATGAATAACTCTCAATTCCCTTGAAGCATATTGTGGAAAATGTAAATAAAAACAGAATAACAATTTCCAAATCGTTTGCAACCTATATTCAATTAAATGCACTACAAGAAAACATATCTAATTTTTAAACGGAATCACTTATTTTGAATTTGATGCCTGAAACACATTCCAAATAAGCTGGGACAGGGGAAAGTTTTCCACTGCGTTACATAGGGGTGTAACGGTACGCTAAATCACATTTCGGTTCGGTTCGTTTTTCTGGGAAACTTCGGTTCGGTCTATCTTCGGTACAAAAAAACAGATTTAAAAAAAAAAAATGTGTATTTTGAAAAGATGACAAGTAAACTACTTTTTGGGGGAAAAAAATAAATAAACGCGAACCATTCAGGTGATATTCTAAGAAATTACACCAGAATAAAAAGTACACTAACAAAGATCTCTTAATTTTGTAAATTATTACGACACTGACATCTTTAAACACTCAGCAGCAACAGCCTATGACACATCTAAGTATTCAAGTTAAAGCCAAGTTGTCATTACAGTACATAGATACACTTTTTGTGATGAAAAAAAATACATACAATGACAGTTACAATTATTGCTAACTATACTAAAACTATGATTAGACTCTCTAAATTGCCCCTAGGTGTGATTGTGAGTGCGGATGTTTGTCTTTGTGTGCCCTGCGATTGGCTGGCAACCAATTCAGGGTGTCCCCCGCCTACTGCCCGAAGACAGCTGGTATAGGCTCAAGCACGCCCCGCGACCCTTGTGAGGATAAGTGGTGTGGATAATGGATGGATGGATGGATGGATCTACTAAAACTATTTTTACAATGAAAAAATTTTTTAAAGTCTAGGAAATTGTATATACTTTTTAGGCATTGGAATCTTTGAATGTTCAACAGCAAATTGTAACGAATTGGGTTATCTGTGTTGTGGTCGGATTTGTGTGTTGCTGAGTTGTGATGTTTCCGAGGTTCATGAATGCATCATACGGCAAGCGAGTGGAGCAGCGCAGAAAGAAGAGCGCGAGCAGTTGTACTTGGATTAATAAAAATGTGATAATTAAACTACGTCTGACAGCGTGTTCCTGGAAGATGCTACAATATGAAAATGTCGTTATTTAAGTTTGACGTTTTTGCTCCCTCGTCTAAGAAACATTCACAGTCGGATGATGCCGTGCATGTTAGACGTGCTACTTGCCGCCCATCTCATGTAGCAATGTCGGCATACAACTTTCGGATTTAACCACGTACCTTTCCCCATCGGCGATTTTAACAGGACAGCCAGAATGTTCCCAAACAGGAGACCGCAGTCTACCTGGGCGGACCTTTGAGCTCTGGCTCTTTTCTGGCTCTCACTGTTGTGCCGCCACTCTCCTCTCCCGCATGCAACAGTCAATTGTGCCCATGCGTAAGCTCGCGCTAATAAGAGGACCGAACCGAACGCAAGTGGACCGAACCGAACATGCCATGCCGAAACGTATTAATACACACATGTGTACCGTTACACCCCTAATGTTACATCACCTTCCCTTTCACAGCAACACTCAATGTATTTGGGAACTAAGGACACTAAGGCTAGGTTCACACCGCAGGCAAATAAAACAGATAGGATTTTTTTGCCCATTTGCCTGTATCTGATTTTTTTATGACAGTCTGAACGGCTCAATTCCGATTTTTTCAAATGCGACCTGGGTTGCTTTCATATGTGTTCCTATATCGGATACGTATCCGATCTTTTCCAATGCGTTCGCGGTCTGAACTGCCACCAGGGCGCATATATCCGACATTGACGTCATCCGGAGCCCAAGATGCGCTCCGCGCAGGGGGATCGAATCTGCAAAGTTGTTTTGAGTTTCACTCTTAACTTAATATTTTACTTTAATTTAATCCCACTTGAAACATGAAGCACAAACATTTATGGCAATCGTAGTAATTTAGCCACGGCTCAGATAGATTCATTTTTTACGCACGGTTAGGACGTGACGTCATCGTTAGTGATGTCTCCATGAAATTAGATATTAAAGCCTTGCCTCGCATTTATAATTTAATATGAACGCTTACACAAAAAAAATCATATTTTTTCAAAAAATCTGAATTGAGCATTAAGACCTGCGGTGTGAACCTAGCCTAATTGTCGACGTTTTGTAGATGGAACTCTTTCCCATTCCTGCTTGATGTACAATTTCTGTTGCTCAACAGTCCCGGGTCTCTGTCATAATATTTTGCGTTTTATAATGCAACATACATTTTCAATGGGAGACAGTTCTGGATTGCTGGAAAGCCCGTCTAGTACCTGCACTCTTTCCCAAATAAGACAAGCTGTTTTAACGTGCGGAATATGGCTTAGCACTGTGTTGCTGAAATAAGCAGGGACGTCCGTGAAAAAAATCTTGTTAGGATGTTCAATTTATGTTGCACCAAAATCTATATGTACTGCAACTTTCAGCAATAAATGAATGGTGTCTTCACAGACACTAACACACACCACAAACAGAATAACAGATGCTGGCTTTTAAATTGTGCGCTGGCAAAAATAAATCAGAATACTGTAGTGATTTTCCTCTTTGCCATAGCAGACACATGATTTCCCAAAACTATTTGAAACGTGGACTCGTCAGACCTTTTTCACTTTGCGTCAGTCCAGGTAAGCTTGGGACTAAAAAAGCTAATGGCGTTTCTGGGTGTTGTCGAAACGATATGCCTTTCGCGTTGCATGGTAGAGTTTTAACTTGTATTTGTAAATGTCATGAACTGTGTTACCTATGCTTTTCTCAAGAGTTAAGAATAAGAATGCCTTTATTGAAGCCCACAAGGAGATATCCTTTACACAATGATGCTGGTTTTTAAGGCAGTACCGCCTGTGAGATGGAAGGTCACCGGCATTTGATGTTTTTATTTTTGCTGCTGCTCATGTGCACAGCTTTTTCCAGATTCTAAGAATCTTTCGATGATTTTATGGTCACGTAGATGATGATATCCCTAAATTCCTTGAATTTATATGTTGAGAAAAAGCTGTTCTTAAACAGTTGGGCTGTGTCAAATCTGGGCAAAGTATGGCCGGGGGCCACGTCCGGCCCGCCCACAGTGACCATGAAGTCAAAGTAAAATGTAAAACATGCAGTGCTTTTATTTTGAAAGGTGTGCTTTTATTTTACACGCATGTGTGTAAGATAGTACAAATGAGGTAGCACGCAAGAGCTACAGATTGTGTCTGCACTGTTGTCAATTTATCTGCGTTTTTGCTAGATTTAGTGACTTTTCCGACCTCTCTTGCAACTACTTTAATAAATAGACTAGCAAAAATGACAACGTAACAATCTTTTGTTATCCCTGTACCAAAAAAAAAAAACAAAATAAAAACCATCAACGCTAAAGTAGATCCGTGTGAACAATAAATATCTTGCCTTTGTAGTGTATTAAATTGAATATAGTTTGAAAATTATTTTCAAATTGTTGTATTCCAATTTTATTTATGTATTACACAACATCCTAACTTCAATGGAATTGGGGTCTGTACTATCAAACTGGGCAGGATCATGCAATTCGTATTAACTGTAGAAAAGTCCTGTTCCGTTGCACTGAACAACATGGAGGAATGGCTGCATGCAAAGCATTTTTTGGGGAAACATTTTCAAACGGCTTATTATTTCAAAATAACAGCTTTTGTAACTATCAACCCCAAAATATGCGGGCGCTGCATTGCTTTTTGAAAAACATTCTACAACAACATTTAGAAAATTGACACACTATAACCTATGTCAGAAACACTGATACTTTTCTTTTTTTGCTACAACTTAATTGGTAACTTGGGTACTTGGATTCTTGGAGTCACGCACAACCTCCATTCTGCTGGTTACAGCTCAGCTTAGTGGGTTTTACATTTACATGCTTCCTGGAATGGCCTTGATGTCAACAGCGTGACTTTCCACAATTAAGCCTGAGGGTATGCAAGAGCATTATGACACCCCATACACTTCGACTTATCTTTAAAAAGTGAACACCTAAGAAAAACTCACAAAAATGACAGCGTTTCATAATTTTTTCATTTTCTTAGTTATTAATGCTTTTTCCACTAAGTGTGGGTTGGTATATTGTCAATGTATTAACTCCAAATAAGGACACTGTAATAATGGCAGAGGTGCAAATCTTCAACATAAAAAAATATCCCGTAACTATCCTTGACCTTTACAGGATTTCTTAAAAAAGTTTCCATTCTTTATCAGAGAAGCCTCCTTTCTTCCTTCACTCAGCTTTCTATCCTTGACAGGTTGACCTTGCACGTCGGTCCATGTCAGCAATTTAACAGGCCACCGGATATTCCGAACAGCTTCCTGAACACTAACAGAGCTGGTGGTCTGTGTAACCAGAACTTTGATTATTAACACTGTGGACTCCTAAAGGATTACAAAGCAAGTTAATGTTCCTTGGCACCCTTTGGGTAGCTTGCACAAAACACTTCCTCAGTCTCCATGAACATTCAATACTATAAAGCGAGGTTATAAATAACTCCCAGTAATGTTTTTTTATTTCATACATTGAAATATTTCAATGTAGAGTTGACATTTTTAAAAGCAAAAGGGTGAGAATAAGCGGTTTGGATAATGAATGGATGGATGGAAACATCCTGTAGGCGTACAAGCAAAACTGTAACTCCAAGGTGATTTGCTTGAATTGCTATCAAAGACTGAAAAGCACACAAAACAGAAGGTCAGAAAGATCTGTCCATTTTATTACACGGTTACTGTTACTGTTACACTGCCTCTGTCTAGGCTAGTGTCCAGACGCACAATTACAACTGTTTTATTTTTGAGATCTCTTTATTGGGCTCCAGGTGAACTCCAACTTACTGTGCCTGAAAGAATCACTGCATATTGCTGGTTGTCCAAGCTCAAGATGAAGTTTCATCTTGTTATTGCAAGACATTTTATCAAAGCTTAATAAAGTAAAATGTTACAAAAAGACACATGTATGTATGTATGTGTATATGTATGTATGTATGCATGCACCTCAGTGACACGAAATATCTTACCTTCCAATATCATAATCAGAGGCTGGTAGCTTGTACATAAACAATGAACAGTCACAAAAAAAGAATGTTTCTAATTCATTGAAAGTCTTCTTTTGCACTCTATTTTTCAACTTGCCTCCAATGTGCACTATTTAGCAGTGCTGATTCATTACATTTTTAGGCTGGGAATAATGCAACTGAAATAGAAATCACTTCGCTACCCTTTTTATTCTCCCTGGCAAAGGCACTCTGGGATGGGCTGAGAATTCAGGAAGTGACTCTTGTCATTTCCATGGCAACTCTGAGGTCAACTCAGAGAGGCCGGAGACCCCTCCTCAAACACAGAGGCCCAGAGTTCTGGATCAACACAAACAACCCATCGTGTGCACACACACACATACATACAAAATCAAGTTGTAATTAATTGCACTTAAGTAAAGAAGTGCTCTGAACATTAACAGTCCACACGATTAAAGCAATTTGACTAATAGAACTGCAGTGATGATGGCTAAGAATTATGTTGTTCCGCTGAACAAAATCTGACATTGTGTAACTGTCCCAAGTAGACAGATCATTAGTTCTCATAGTTGGGCTTCAGTTAGACCTTTTGGGGATTATACTAAACTTCCCCCACTGCGCCTTGCTAACCCGTATTCGGCTGGGAACCAAAGCAGTCATCGTCCCAAGGGAGGAAAGAGAAGAGACATGAACAGGCAGCGCTCCGAGGGTCACATTTTCTTATTTGGTTCTTTAAATTAACACGCAAAAGTCGACTTTAGAAAAAAGTCACAACTGATCAATCATCAAGCCAAACTAGCCTGAAGAGAGCTAACATCTATTAAAACAAATAAACAAACAAAAAACAAATATCAAGAGTGGTAAACAACCACTGTTTTTTTAAACAAACAAATTAGAATTGTGCTTTGCAAAATGTCAAATATAATATACCCTACCACCCTTGTCATTAACGGGAAATAGCTTTTAGGAGTTAGGAGAACATTTACCAGACAGCAAAAAAATGAATGAATACAACATGACAATTTATATTGTGTGAACTAAAAAGTGAATAAAGTATATCCAACACTTTTTAAAAACAATGGCAAAGTGCAAAAATTGTGACTAATTCCGGAGCTAACGTTAACTCACCATGACTACTGCACACCCGACAACAGTTGGAGAAGAGGAGCAGCTTTGCTTCAGTATAATTAACAGGATAGTATGGCAGTTTCCATTCCTTTCAAGAAATTCTTTGAAAGGGATTTTAATGTAAAGGCGCCTTTGACGGTCAAAAGCGAACTTAAGTCTTCTGTCAAAACTGTCGGTCACTTGTTCTTCACAACTAATCGTAGAAGGATAAACTGAGTGTTGTCGCGTATTTAAATCAAATTCTCCCGGTTACTTTAAAGCGATTTTCACATCACGTCTAGCCTTAGGCCAACTTCTTATCGGAAATCGAGTCCTCAAAACTGCCAAAGGTTTTTGTTCGTGCAAGAGTGGAACAGAGTCCTGCCTCTTCCTTCCTACCGGTGTCTAGTAGCGTTCTTTGCACCTTTAGCATAGTAGCTTCAAAGCTATTCAGTTTCCGGTCGAGATGGTTGTCGTCAAAATAAAATACATGTTTTTGTAAGTTGTACGAAAAAAACACACCAATTAATGGAACTTGATTCAATTATGTAACTGTATTATGTTTATTACTAGTTCTTAAAATGTGGTACGGTAAGTCTACTCGGTAAAATTTCGGATAAAGATCACTTTTATTTTTAAATTATTATGCTTTAATTTTACAGTCAGAAGACACGTTACTGTATATTAAACTGATACTACTTCCGGCAGGGCTGTATCACATTATAAAAACACCGTTTGCGCACAAATTTAAACCAAAATACAAATACAAATACAAATAATAATAATAATAATACGCTCGTCAGAATAATTTGAGAGACAGATGCAGTTTCCTGAAGACTGAAAATAAATAAAGACGAACATTTTCAACATTCAAAAATGGTATTTGCGTTTTGAATGAATTAATGATTTATTTGAACATGAAGAGAGAAAAAAACAATTATTAAAATAACAACGAAAATAAAATATGAAAAAAAAAATAATAACAACAATCAAAAATCAAACCAAAGTACACCTAACAAAAGTCTTCCATGATCAAAAGGGAGTGGGAAGAAGTCTAGACTTATTAAATCCCACCCCTTGTCCATTGTTTCTTAATTTATATCTCTTTTCTTCATCTATGGTTAAAAATAATGTTAACGATAATAATAATAATAGCTATAATAATAATGAACCACAACATAGTGCTAATATAAATTAATGATGAATACTTATCAGGTATATACATCATGATAAATCCACATAGACAAGATCCAAAACCCATCATTCAACAATAACTAAACACACAAACCAAACTATAGTAAACATAGTAATCTAAGTACAAATCAACAATACTCCTTAACACCGAGTGACTCTCTCCCACTTCCGTTACCTCTGTATTCCATGAATATATAACATTTATATTTCATTTTAAATTGATTTTTTTGTTTGCAAATTGTTTCAATCCCTCACCTAGACTGTTCCATAATTTCACCCCACAAAATGAAATACAAAATTGTTTTCATATTCGTGGGAATGACGTTAATTTTTAAATTGTATTCCCCCCTTAATTTATAACCCCCTTCTCTCTCTCTAAACATTTTTTGAATGTTTTGTGGTAATTATGGTACAGTACAGAATGCGGAGCGAATTGTAATCAAGTTTCCATTTTACTTTATTTAATACTGATATGCTTCTTGATAGTTATAGATATGTATATATTTCATATGTGGCTTCCAGCTCAATTTTTCTTCTATTATAACACCTAGAAATGTATGTTCTTGAACCCTGTCAATTTGCACCCCATCTATCTTTATTTGTGTACGTACATTTGATCTGCAATTCCCAAACACTATTATTTTTGTTTTGTTTAAGTTTAAAGATTGTCTGTTTCTATCAAACCAGATTTTCATTTTTTTCATTTCTTCTGTCATTTCACCCATTAGGTCCTTTAAATTATCCCCAGAACAGAAAATGTTGGTATCATCAGCAAACAACACCAGTTTCAGTACATCTGATACCTTGCAAATATCGTTGATATATAAAATAAACAGTTTTGGGCCCAAAACTGACCCTTGGAGGGGTATCCAAATAATATCCAATATCCAAATAAGATGAATAAACATCACCCAATTTCACAAACTGTTATCTACTCTGTAGATAGCTTTTGATCCAGTCTTACACACTACCTCTAATGCCATACCGTTCCGTTTTTTAATTAATATATCATGGTTAATTGTACCAAAGGCTTTCTTAATATCAATAAATATTCCAATAGCTTGCTTTTTTTGCTCTGAACCCATATTGACTATCAGAAAACAATTTGTGTTTAGCTATACTTTTAAGTGAATGACATCATCCTGCACCACAAGAAAAATATTGCATGAACAGTCAATCAGGAACCTTGTTCAGAACCTAAACATTACTTTTAGATTAATCTTATTGATTTGTCCTGCGAGAATAAATATACAATGAATGGCATATGGCTACTTAGTGTGCGGTCATTTCTTACATTTTACATGTGAAAACAAAAAGTTAATGGAATGTTGTCGGTGGGTCACCATGGTGCTGTGTCAACTAATCCCCACATCTAACTGATGCTTTCAGTGTAAACACTTTTGTCGTCCAGCCAGCGGTTTACTGTATTTTATCTGCTTTTAGTTCCTGATACCTGTAGGTTTGCAGTTGCTACTCAAAACAAAAAATACATAATAGAAATAAGAGGACGCAGGGGAAAATGCCCACTGATGCTGCGGGCCTAAGCTTATTGCGTCTATTGTCGAGCAGTCCAAGGGTAGTCTGCCTTTCACCCACAGTCCACTGTGATAGATTCCAGCTCCCCACGACTAGGGTGACCATATGTCCCATTTTGCGTGGGACCGTCCCGCATTTTAATGATTTTTGATGCGTCCCACAAATTGACTTGCTGTCCCGCATGTCTGATCGGTAGGCACCAATTTTCAAACGTGCGTCTAAAATCTTGTTTTTTATTAAATGCCTGTGTGCTGAGAGCAGACAACACACAGTGGTGGCTATTATGGGGGCGGGTCTCAGGCTGTGTGTGTGTGTTGGGGGGGGATATGGTGTCTGAGCGGGTGTGACTGTCTGTGTGCGGGACTGTGAGAGGCAGGGATATGCTGTCAATCAAACAACCGGGCGCACATGCAGGCAATAGTTGTTTTTAAAGATACGCCTACCAAAAACAAGCATTTTAGCGACGCGTTCCAGTAATTTGTGATGAATTAATGAAAATGGAAGACTCTAAGGAAAGTAAGAAGACTGCAAAGAAAATTAAATGCAGTTACAACAAGGTCTGGGAACTCATTGTCCATGGGTAAAGCCAGATAAAGTCAGATAAAGCTTTCTGTGAACTTTGTGGCTGCTGTTGCTGTTATGGAGAAAACTGAAAGACTTGAGTTGTGATGGACATAACCTAAAGTGTTTCTTCAGTGCTTTCCTTGCTTCTGGAAGTGCATAGTGCTGCTATGGTGGACACGTTTGTTTACAACTGAATTGATGGTATAGTTACAGTATTGTTATCTCCTGACTATTTTTGATATACTTCCTGTTTTTTTTTTTTCGTTTTATGCTGTGACTGTTTCATTTGAAAATAATTTGAATTGCAGTAATTGTAGTAGCCTGTCTTGTTTGGATTGTCTTTGTTACTGTAGTAAATTGTTACTGCACTTCATGCTCTACATGTTGACTTGAGTTTTGACAAGGTTTTATTGTGTTTGTGACTATTGTTAAAGTGCATCTACCTCAAAATATGATGAGACTGACTAATTTCAGCCTTTATTGTGAGCTTCTATTGCAAGGGCGGAGCTATGGCTGGTCCTGGGTGTGCACAGGCCCGCCCAGATTGATAGACTGCCCACCCAGTAAGATTCATGAAAAAAAATATATACTTTTACATTTTTTGAAAATTATTATGAAATTATTTTTGAATTTGTGTTTCATTGTGTTTTTTATTGTATTGAATATTAAGAATGGCATAATTGTGGTTGTCTAAGGAGGACATGAACTTCATATTATTCAGTTTGTTTTATTTGAATATACGATGTGTCGGGAGGATTGTGCTCAGTGAGAGAAATATTCAGGCCCACCCTGATTTTTCCAGGCCCCCCCATTAGCCACGTTCTGGCTCCGCCCCTGTCCTATTGATATTAATGTCTCAGATATTTACCTTTTTACTAGCAGTTTGTGTTGTATTTTTGTACCTCCAGATAATTTCAACTGCAATTTTGTGTTCTGTGTTTTTATTTGTAGATCTATAATTGTTATTTTTTCACAATTTATTATATTATATGTTACTGAACAGTTGACAAGCTGTGTCATATGCATTTTTGGTGTCCATCGTGAGCGTCAGCTGCGTCCCGCATTGTCCCCCATAAGCATACGACCCTTCACGGTATAGAAAATGGGTGGCTGGAAAACAGAGCTGTTCTTCCAATCATATGCAAAACAATAATGGTATCAAGCAATTACAACAAAAACAGCATGAAAAACAAATGCCTCTCAATATTTTATTTGTAATCTGATGTAATAAGTAATATATTTCCAGAGCTGGGCAGTCCGTCCCTGGGACGGACAGGTCGGACCCTCCGGCCCAGGCGGATGTCCATTTTTGGGGCGGGGGGTGGGGGCTGAATTATTTTTAAAAAGGGCTGGACTAAGCATGGTCGGAAGTGGATTTTAGTCCGGCCCACTAATCGGCCCTCATGCGTGTGACGTGCTCGCGAGGCCGCCAAATTTAATCTCAGCCTACTCGGTGAAAGGCTTCTCTTTAGGCTTCTTTCTACTCCCGCAACAGCGAGAGCGACAACTGCCGCATTGATTCACATGACCGACGCATTGTGCTGTTGGCGACAGGTCTGCAACACATGCCACGCACACATCAGGAATTGTTGCTGCTCTGAGTGGTCCATTATGTCACATGTTGCAATGACATACAGTTTACCACACGGAGGAGAGAATGCACCACGCAGCTCGTTGCTGCTACAAAGCAATCTAGTTTGGCAGCGGCGTATGTGTAAAAAGAAGCTACTCTCCCACATTCCACCTTAGCCGCCACCTTCCAGATTGTTTTCGCAATAAAATTAAATGCATCGTCTAGTCATCTCGGTCCCTTTATGGTTGTAGCAGGCACGATATCCATTGTTGTCGCTGTCTTTTTGAAGCGACGCCCCCCGACTTGGAACTCAACTGTTTCAAAACAACTTGTATCCGGGAGTATATTAAGCTGCGCGCAGCACTCAAAGAGGACGCCGGCACATCAAGGTGGAGTTCATGCACTTCTTCTGTCTCGTCTTCCCTACTTTGGGGAATACGCCATAGCAAATCTGCTGTGTATAGTGGTTTGCTGGTATGCTTTTATTTTGAAGGCTGGGAAGTGTGAAGGAAGTGAAGTGTGGAAAATAAGTAACTTGTTGACTGCGACTTCTGGCCGTCTGTTGGACCCAAATAATTATACATACAATACGACAAATCCAACCCCGGGGCTCGCAATGCAAGTAAGCACACACAGTTGGGTAAGTACTACTGGCGCATTTGAAGCGTGTCCACAGCGGCTTTGAATTGTAAACTAGCCAGCTAATGATCTTTAAAACGCCTCTGCCGTTAGCATCTCTCCCGCGGCGACGTCAACCACGGACACTTTTTTTGGGGGGGGGGGGGGGGGGGGGCGAATGGCGGAATGGGGCGGGGGCAGACAATGTTTATGAATATGGCCGGAGGGTCGTGGCCGGAAGGGTACCCAGGTCAAGGGTGGAGGGTCGCGGCCGGACCGGCAAAAAATGGTCAAGTGCCCAGCTCTGCATATTTCCATGTCAAGTAACAATATACGGACAGGGATATGCATCGAACAATATACTGTACTGTAATGTCAAATCACTTCATACTGCAGCGTTTTGTTTACATCAGCCTCCAGTGGCCACAAGCTGTAACTATCATCAATGTGGATTAAGCTGCAAAATTCATCAACAACGCTAAAGTGACTATACTTTCAAACTTCATTATGATTAAATATTTCTAATAAATTGATTCTGATTGTGGTGTTAATGCAAAGCTTTAAATGCTGTTTCGTATTGTATGCCCATAATGGAACTTCCAGGAAGACAGTCCATATATGAAAACCCAGAATAGACATAGTGATGGACAGATGGATACATTTTTGTGAATAATAATTTTAAACAAAGAAATTAATACAATAGATACATTTTTGTGAAAAATAATTTTTAACAATGAAATTAATACAGCAAAGCTCCCTGAATGCTGTGTTTTCTCTCATTTGAACATTTGAACTGTATTGAACTATGATATGTATTGATCTGTTTTCTTTGATTTTGTTTTTCATGCCTTTGATGTTGCGTTTATATGGTCAATAAATCAATCACTCAATCAAGGTTCATCAATGCTTTGGGTAAATTGTTCTCCGATGTACAAGCCGTGGTGTAGGGTGTCCTTTTGGGCTGCAGCCCAGGCCATTTGATGGCTGGTGAAGCGAGCAGCCCATTGACCCTGTGGATCCACTGTCACCACCCCAGCCAATCCCTGCACTCTGGACTTCATGTAGGCCAGGCCCAAGTCGGAGGCTGCCTCTGCTGACTGACCTGGTGGCAGAATGTTTCATCATCACAAAAAAAGCATGAATATGGTCAGTTGACAGGTCACCAGATGACAGTCTGCAAATTAATCTGATGCAGGATGCAGTGATTATTGCAATGTTAAGAATGTTTATAAAAACGTCATAGCAATTTTTTAAAATAATAAGACCTTCAAAATGGATGTAAAGGTACTCTAGCTTGTAAATGAGGATGGTGTTTATTAGTGACACGCAAACACCAATGTGGATGACCACTGTGATTTGCTATTGTATAAAAAGAGGCCGGTCTTCGAGTTATAGCGCAAAGATACAGGTTTCACATACCTCTTGTAAAAAATGAACAATGGACTATAAATGCTTACTTTCTCTCCAATAAACTACATATGCCAGAGGAGACAAATCCTGATAAGTATGTGTTTTGGGATGAGTGGCTACTAGGGGTGTAACGGTTTTTGTATTCGTCTCGTACCGTCTCGTTAGGGGCTTCGCGGTCCGGTGCACGCAGTCAAACGACGAATACGTCTGGTGGAAAAAAAAGTCAACGCCTGAGACCAAGCGATGGCCACATTTGTTGTTTGAAGAAGAAATAGATCAAAACAAATGTAGATGAAAAATGGCGAGTGCGGGAGAAAGCATATAGAGCTAGAGGAGCCGTCTGCACTATACAAATCAGCCGCTTGGGAACATTTCGGCTTCCAATTTGAGTACAACGGCGATGGAGTGTGAGCGGTGGAGCGAACAAGAGCTGTGTGTCGGCGTTGTTTGACCTCCGTGCGGTATGTTGCAGGTAACATTTCAAACATGCTAACACATGTAAGACGGCATCACCCCGATACAGATACCAGGGGTAGAAAAAAGAAAGCCGCTCGACACCAACAACTTATCCCCACTACTTTTAAGCAGCCTGGAGAAGTGAAAGCAGACAGAGACAAAGATATTAGTAATTACTGAAGCAATCGGCAAATGTTTATTAAACGTGCTAGAGCCCTGTTACAATGATCCATCCCGGGCACATATTAGCAAGACCGTGGTCACTGTCATATACAATTGCACAAGAGCCGAGGTGGAGCATGAGCTGTCCTCTGCTGCTCTTATAAAGGCCTAGATAGACCAAAAAGACGCTGGCCAACAGTGACAGCCCCCTGTGGCGTCCGGCCGGCTATCGGCACGTCACGCTGGAGGAATACACCGCAACGACAGACAACGCTGACCATTAAAGTACCTTCTGCGCATGCATAAGATCTAATACCCTTCCATACCATCGGCGGCGATAGTCACCATTTCTCATGGTTAGAAAAATCCAACCGGAAAGCTGTTGGCCAGGGGCGGATTATAAAAACGTAAACAATGCATTTAGCTCTATTCTTCGCTCACGATGAACTCCCACGCTAAGTAAACCATCATGTTCTTGACGCAGTATTGTGAAATACTTACATTGTCAACCCTCGCTCTTGTAATTGTAAGAAGATTAAGGCAGCGGAGGCGTGCTCCCTGTTTTTCCGCATTTGTCACTTTCCGATGGTGCTCCGAGCGCTGATTTGCTAGGTAACAGCCAATCAGAGTGACCAAATGTCACGACTGGCGACGCCGATTCAACATACGTAAACACCCCCAAGACGCTTACAGACGGGTTCTGACACTATGACAGTGGCCATTACACCAAAAAGACAGCGCATTCAGATGCCAAGACGCTTCACGACCCCCGACGTCAGTTTGGTCTATCTAGGCCTGTAATGAAGTTAAAGTTACTAGTTGGCAAGTGCTACCTGACTTTACCTGCAATCTCATTCTATCCATACAAGAAAGGGTGTTTTCCTGTGTTTAAACTTTATTATTATTTTTATTATTATTATTATTATTCATTCATTCATTCATTATCCATACCGCTTATCCTCACAAGGGTCGCGGGCGTGCTGGAGCCTATCCCAACTGTCTTTGGGCAGTAGGCGGGGGACACCCTAAATTAGTTGCCAGCCAATCGCAGGGCACACAGAGACGAACATCCGCACTCACAATCACACCTAGGGGCAATTTAGACAGTCCAATCAACTTACCATGCATGTTTTTGGAATGTGGGAGGAAACCGGAGTACCCGGAGGGAACCCACGCAGGCACGGGGAGAACATGCAAACTCCACACAGGGAGGCCGGAGCCGGGATCGAACCCTCACGACCTCTGAACTGTGAGGCGGACGTGCTAACCAGTCGACCACCGTGCCGCCCTATTATTATTATTATTATTATTATTAATTATGAACAACCCTAATGCGCAAGTTTTTGTTCTATTTTGTGCCTTTATAACAGGGAATGTTTTTTTCTTTATAGCAAATTGAATTGTAACTTGCTCTCTGTTAAAACTAAATAAAAAAACAACCTAGTCTTATTCATTTGAGACTTATTGCTGTACTGAACCCGTACCGAACTGTGACCCCATACCGAAGTACGTACCGAACCGTGACTTTTGTGAACCGTTATACCCCTAGTGGCTACGCAAGTTCACCTGCCTGAGGTATTCCACGAGGACAAATTCATTCAACTGCAAATTCTACTGTCAATACCCCCAACATGTGGGGTACACAGAATTTGCTGATGAAGCTGGCCCTGCTGGCCTAAACATTAACATTACATTTTAAGTGTTATACAGCCTGTATAACATGTTTGTTATATTCATGTGGTTTCAAAACTTGCACGAAAAATGTCAATTTTAAGACAATTAAGTTTCAGCATTTATTGTTAATGTATTTATCAGTAATACTGTAAAAAAATAAAAATAAAAAATACTTTTTTTTTAAAAAACTTAGAGGAAATTTGAATACAGTACCAGTATTTACTTTTCAAATCGATTTACAGTGTGCACCCTTCACTTTTCTGTTTGTGTCTGTAAAATTTAAATTAGGGACCACTATGCTCCCACATTAAAAAAAGTTAGTGTGGGTCCTGAAATGTCTTCTTTTACACCTGTTTGAACACAAAAACAACTTGTATAGTGCCGTTCATTGGTTTGACATGACTAACTTGTAGGGGTGTAACGGTATGCTAAATCACATTTCGTTTTGGTTTGTTTATTTGGAAACTTCGGTTCGGTATATTTTCGGTACAAAAAAAAAGATTCTTTTTTTAAAAATAAGTTTATTTTGAAAAGATGACAAGTAAATGGTAAATTTTTTAGAAAAAATAAATAAAAGCGAACCATTCGGGTGATACTCCAAGAAATTACACCAGAATAAAAAATACACTAACAATAAAGATCTCTTAATTTAGTAAATTATTAAGACACTGAAATCTTTAAACACTCAGCAGCAAAAGCCTATGACAGACCTAAGTATTCAAGTTAAAGACATTACAGTACATGTATACACTTTTTGTGATAAAAATACATACAATAATAGTTACAATTATTGGTAACTATATTTAAACTCTTTTTATAATGAAAAAAAATTAAAAAGTCTTTATTGTATAATTGTATACACTTTTTATGCATTGAAATCTTTGAATGTTCAACAGCATATTGTAACGAATTGGGTTATCTGTGTTGTGGTCGGATTTGTGTGTTGCTGAGTTGTGATGTTTCCGAGGTCCTTGAATGCATCGTACTGCAAGCAAGTGGAGTAGCGGAGAAAGAAGAGCGCGAGCAGTTGTACTTGGATTAATAAAAATGTGATAATTAAACTACGTCTGACGGCGTGTTCCTGGAAGACGCTACAATATGATAAATCTCGCTATTTGAGTTTGACGTTTTGGGCTAAAAAGACTGCTTGCTTCCTCGTCTAAGAAACATTCACGGTCGGATGACGCCGTGCATGTTAGATGTGCTAGCCGCAACATAGCCGCCGATTTCTTGTAGCAATGTCGGCACACAACTTTCGGACTTATCCACGCACCTTTCCCCATCGGCGATGAGGAACAGGAAAGCCAGAATGTTCCCAAACAGGAGACTGGAGCTCTGGCTCTTTCCTGGCTCTCTCTTTTGTGCCGCCACTCTCGTCTCCCGCATGCAACAGTCAGCGTCCGTGCGTAAGGTTGCGCTAATAAGTGGACCGAACCGAACGCAAGAGGACCGAACCGAACATGCCATACCGAAACGTATTAATACACCTGAGTGTACCGTTACACCCCTGCTAACTTGTATTCGTCAAACCTGGTGTGTGAACTATATGACACCGCATGAGTAAAGGTAAGGCTTAGAGCAACAAAAATATGTAGAAAAAAAAAAAAAACAATAGTGGCAAATGCAATAGTAATGTTGTATTTGCCATCTAGTATCAACATAATTCATGCTGGTGGGGTTGAGTATGACAGTTTTTATTTGTACATTTGCTTTCAGTTTGTAAAATCTTGGACAGAGTTTTATAAAAGCCAGTATGGAATGAACAGTTTTCATGTCGACACAAACATATACAGTATCTATTTTTTAAATAAATGTAATGATATGGATGAGTGTTGTGTGTATGTGTGTGCATGTGTGTCAGTACCTTGCTCCATGTGAAACAGAATGAGTCTGGCCAAGGTAACCTTCATAATGGCCTCTCCGTGGCCTGTGGTTGACACAGCTCCCACCTTATTATCAGCAAAGCCTCCACATCCTGGCACACATACAGTATAAACATTACAGAACTCTTGCTTCCTCTCTCTTTAGTATTATTCAATTAAACAAATAAAACAAATAAAGCAGAAGTCAAATATTATAGTCCCTTTTCCATTCATGCATGCATTCGCCTACAAAGAACTTCTACAGTCATGGGTAAAAAAATACATACCGTAATTGTTTTGTTCATATGAGACACAATTATTTTACTTCATGTGTAAATAAATTCAAAAGTAATGTCTGTTATCACATCTGAACACTAATGTTGTCCATAGGTGTGAATAGTTGTTTGTCTATTTGTGCACTGCGATTGACTGGCGACCAGTTCAGGGTGTACCCCACCTCTCGCCCGAAGACAGCTGGGATAGGCTCCAGCACGCCAGTGACCTTAGTGAGGATAAGCGGTTCAGAAAATGGATGGATGTCTGTATTGGCAGCATATACTGTACACTCTACAGTACAGAACAGTACAGTACAGTGTACAGAACATGTACCAGACCTCACCATGAAATAAACTCATCGCATGACTCCTTAAGTTTAACTTGCGCATGTGAAATGCACAAGTTTTTGGATAGTATTTTGAAAGATAACCGACCACCTAAATCACATATTAAGCAAGCTAAGTTGGCTGCAGCTAACTTCACATCATACATTAACTGCTAAGTGACTGGTGCTGAAGTCCATTTTAGAAAATCTTTACACAGTTATGTATTATTAATTAATCTGTATATATATATATATATATATATATATATATATATATATATATATATATATATATATATATATATATATATATATATATATATATATATATATATATACACACACTGTATATATATTTACATTAAATGCTTCCCCTGGTCTTCGCTCAACCTTGTGAAAGAAAAGCCGTTACACCTCATTTGCATAAACCTTTCAACTTCATTACTGCTTGCAGGACTAACCTATGCAGGGTGTGTCACCCACACGTCCCTCCATCTTGTTCAGAATCCCACCAGTGGAAGTAGCACATGCTACATTGCCTTCGATGTCAACTGCCACAGCCCCAACAGTGCCCATCTTTCCCCTACACAACAAAACATGATCTCAGGCAGTGAAGTGAGTGCGAGAGCGCAAGAGCGCGTAGTGTCACAGGACGGTCAAAGCATGTGGCAAAAATGTGGAGACGCAGACACCAACGTAGGCCAGTTGAATTATGTATTGTAAATAATAAGTAACTTTAAGTCATAAAATAAACCAAACAAAAGCAGGAACAAACAGAACTAGGAGTGTTTCCTGAGGGCAGAAAAGTGAGAGTGACTAATGAAGAGCACACATTTATGGTGGGTGAGCCAAGTGGCTCCTTTGCCTGCTTGAGGAACCGCCCCAGCATTACAGGGGAGGGGCTGTGACAAACTCTCAGCTCTAACCCTCAGCCCAAACTTGGCCAAGACTAAAAAAAAAAAATTCAAGTCCCATCTCCCCATATCTCCAAGTTGCGGCCCAGCATCCTCCATCTAACCATTCATCCTCCACCTCAGGAACTCTGGTACCTGAGAAGCAATTTAAGAGGAGGAGGAATAGACAGCGGCAGAGGGTAGCAGAGAAACAACATTAAAGAGCATCAGCAATAATATTGTCCTTAACACTGATGTTTCTTTTAGCATTAGCCGCTGGTTGGGATTTTGCAAAGATTTCAAAAAATGTAAACCGGATTATGGTCAGTAAAGACTGTCAAGGGAGTCAAACCAGAACCAACGTAGACCTTGAGGTGCTGTAAAGCCCAGATGAGACCAAATGCCTCCTTTTCAATAACCAAATAGTTTTGTTGATATTTCTTAAATTTCAGTGAGAAAAAAAAACTCACAGGACACTCAGTACCCTCATCATTTTCCTGCAGAAGCAGAGCCTCAGCACCAGTTTGACTAGCATCTAACTGTAACTTCAAGGACCAGCCAAAATTTGGTGTTGCCAACACCGGAGCAGAACACAGGAAACCCTTAACTGCCTCAAAAGCCTGCTGACACTGGGTGGACCAGATGAACTCCGCCTTAGCCTTTAACAGATTGGTCAGGGGGGATACTACATCGGAAAGGTTTTTACAGAAATCATGATAGTACCCCGCCATTCCCAGGAAGCACGTAAGTTCTTTCTTTGTAGATAGCTGTGGAAATTGCTTAACTGCCTGAATCTTTGCCTCCACTGCACGAACAAAATCCTTTGGCGAACTCACATTTTGCAAGGTTAACAGTCAACCTGGCCCACACCAGCTATTCAAACAAGGCTTGCACACGTTGGACATGCTCCTTCCAAGAGTTCAAATAGATGACAACATCATCGAGGTACACAGAAAACCCTTCCAGGCCGGACACAACCACATTCATCAGTCACTGGAAGGTGGCTGGAGCATTCCGCAACCCGAAAGGCAACACTGTGTAAAAAAAAAAAAAAACAGTTCAGAAGGTGTTAATATAGGCAGCAAACTCACGAGCTCTAATAAAAAGACGTAACTTCCAAATGAATATCACTTTCGGAGATCAAACTTACTAACATGCCAAGCTGAGCAAACTTGTCAATGTACTCCACCATTCTGGGAAGAGGATACAGGTCTGCTTTAGCAGTACCACTGACTTTACTATAGTCAGTACAGGGTCTCAGTGTTGAGTCAACTTTTTTCACTAAAAGACAGTCTGTCAGTATTTCAGCTCGAGTTGCTCAGCGACACATTATCAGAATGTCAAGCTTCCTTTCATGCCTTCCGCATCCAGCATTGCTCCGTTTCGTTACTTTATATTTTTGTATATTCAGACTTTTTACTTCTCCACTTCTGTGTCCTGTCTGCATCTGGGTCCGAAATGCACTGGTTGTTTGCACAATGTCTGTGTCTTCCAAGCATAACACAATTCATCAGAACAAATCATGTACGTAACATTCCTCACTTATTGGTGACAAGAATGTAAATAGGAAGTTAGGGATGTATGGACTAGTGAGTGCTAAGTGAAAAAAGCAGCACAAATAAACATGGAAGGGAGAAAAACTGATGTTTACTGATACGCAACTATAATTATTATCCGGGTATACTAAAAAGCTGCAACTATCAGACACCTAAACAAACAAGGCAGCAAATATTGATTAGGTATGCAGGTGCAAACTGCAAACATGCTAAACCCAAGATATATCAGTTATATCAACGGTGTTATCTATGCAGATAGCGATTTTTTAGAGTGGTGGGAGCATATCAATAATACCTTGCGTCATCCTCTTATTTGGCAATGCTATCAGTAATCTTGCACTGCTGCAAACATGTTACTTCGTAGAATAGAAAAGTAGAAGTGGCCATGGGTGTCTCTATTTTATTCCTCTTTTTGGGGGTGCTCAAGGACCCCTAATAATAAATCCCAGGACCTCTAAAACGTGACAGATTAATACATTGTTGTTTTTGGATATAACAACAGATGTTATATCCATTGTTTTTTGTTTTTTTTTCATCTCAGGCAGCCGGCTAAAGTAAAGCCTCTCCTTTACAACGACAGACAACTGACAGTGCTAAAATAGTGGTGATGAACTGTAAATTAGCGATGGTGGAAACGCGGTTAAAATTCAAATGATGGAGTGACGATGACAGTTTCTGTTGGAATTGAAACTATGCCGGACTGACGATAATGAACGGGTGGCCCGGCAAAATTTACTGAAGTGCCCATCTTTGTTAATTTGTACAAAAAAGTGAAATAGCAATTTTCCTGGCTGGGAACTTAGCACCACTAAACCCCTGATACTAAAATAGCACCTGGAAGTGGCTATAGTAGTTTAGGATAATTAAGGCACTCGTATGCAGACTGTAGCAGAATGAGGCCGGATGATTTACACACCAAATTGCACTAAAGTGCTTTTAGAACCGAACAGAAACCATCTCTTGCTGGAGGTCTTTGACCATTTGATTGGCAAACGTGACAGGATTTCCAAAAAATGGAAATCTGTCAAAATGCAAACTCTGACTGGAAAGGCCCCTTTAACCTGAGTGCAACACAACAAGAATTTTGAAAATCGGATAAAGCATTCTACAGAAATTGAGCTTTTTATATTAGAACAATTGCCTTTCTAGGGAAAGCTTTAGTGTTATATTGCATTGAAAATCTGGTCAAAATAGCATCTTCAGATTACAGTAAAACAGTATAACTTAATTATTTCTCAACATCTCTACAAAACTTAACATATTCATGTACTTGGCCATGGGGAATCTAATTTCGATTTTGAAGTTATTTCTCATGAAAATTCTCATTGAAAGGCCCTAACTAGCATGAGGTTAGGAACTACTTGATGGATTTGGCTGAAACTTTTTATGCACCTACCGAAGATGCAAAGTGCAACTATGAACTTTGGTGTAAGTAACAGAAGTAACTGTTACTTCTACTTGATGCTATATTTGCCTAAAGAGTCAAGTTCAAACTTTTCTTGAAAATATGTTCTATGCACCCCAACTAGTCTAAACACGCCATTCTGATTAATGTTGCGTTTGTAGAATATGAATTACTGGTAAGCAGCAAAATCCACCCATTTCCATCCATTTCAGGGGGCCACTATTTTTGCGACTTGCTGTCAAATAGCAAAATGGCCACACACTGAGATGGATAAAAACGGGATGATCAGTAAGTAAAAATTCTGGCCCACTGCCTCAGCTTAGCATTTTTTTGAATTTCTATTTCATTTTCATTTTTAAAAAGAAGACTTTTTTGTGGACGTGAGACTGATAGGGTGAGCAAACTGTATCATACACTAAAACAAAATATATAATAATATTAACACAATTTTTTTCCCACCACACCCCTCGCGGTTTGGGAGCAGTCCGTGGTCTACCAGTCAACCGCAATCTACTGGTTGGGCAGTCCTTCTATAGACTCCAGACGGCTCTCCACTCAAGCCCAAGGCGATTGCTAAAGTATGGGCTGTGATAGAATTTGATTCCATTTAATTATCAAGTCTGAATTAGAATGAGGTATCTCTGCTGAAGCTTATCTCGGTAGAACTGTACATTTTTATGGAAAAAAAAAAATACAGTTTGCAATTTCTGCAATGCATAAACACAAATGTGACTAATTAATACAGCCACCAGAAAATATACCATGTTTGTCTCTTCTTTTGGAATGGAAACATCTGAAGGGATTAAAACTGGCATTAGATGACATAACTTACATTTGGCACTCCACAGGATTGGCATCAGGTGCCATGTTTTTTTTCCAACGCATTCGGGAGTATTCAGTGATGAGTGATTCTTGTGGCACCTCAGGGACACCCATGGCCCGGGCAAAATGATTAGCACCATGTGCTGTCAGACAGTTATGAGTGGTCTAGAATAAGAAATCAAAGTTTGTAAGAGATTACAAATTGAATTTTGAACATTAAAAAATATTTGTCAAACATGTCATTTGGTTGTGTGTGTTAATAAATGGAGAGCTTACCCCAGTTAGCTTTAAATTTATACATGCATGTTTTTTTATGTATCCATCTATATGTTCAGTTGAGTGAGTGATTTATGAAGTGCAGTCCACGTTTATATACCATTTTTCATTAAATGAAGTGACGCGTAGGAAGTGGTAGAGCCACTAGATTATTATGATGTAATAATAATAAAATGTCTATGTACGAAGTTGAGTGATTAAGAGGTGCAGTACAAGTTTACATCATGATTCATGAAACAAAGTGACATGTGGGAAGTGGCAAAACTACTGATTTGTTTACATTATTGTTGTAATCTGCACTTGAGTTTGTGCCTTTGCAATATAGTATCAGTATAGTATATACTTATCGGTATAAACAGCATACCTGTGTGGGTGAATTATGTTGTCGTGGCTTTTACCTAACTGCACATCAAAATATTAAGGTTATGCCTCTAATTGTAATAGATAAAATGTCTTCCATATAAATCAATGCGGCAGCACAGTGTTCTACTGGTTAGCACGTCCGCCTCACAGTTCTGAGGTCATGGGTTTGATCCCGGCTCCGGCCTCCCTGTGTGGAATTTGCATGTTGTGCCTGTGCCTGTGTGGGTTTTCTCCAGGTACTCCATTTTCCTCCCACATTTCAAAAACATGCATGGTAAGTTGATTGGACACTCTAAATTGGCCCTTGGTGTGATTGTGAGTGAGGATGTTTGTTTGTCTCTGTGTGCCCAGCGATTGGCTGGCAACATAATTCAGGGTGTCCCCCGCTTACTGCCCGAAGACAGCTGGGATAGGCTCCAGCACGCCCGCGACCCTTGTGAGGATAAGCGGTATAGGTAATGCTTCATTTGACTTTACCTCAGTATTCTATAAAACATTAGAGATCTGAGATTGTTTGTTGCAATAAAGATTAATTATTGGAAAATACATAAGAAAGTACCTTGAAAAAAAATTTGCAATTCATATCGCAATCGCAATTATTTGGGAAATAAAATCACAATTAGATTACTTTCCATAATTGTTTAGCCCAAATTCATGGGATTTTAAGGCAATTAACCTTTGTCCATTAATACCATTAATCAATTTAACGGTGACATATAATACTGTCACCTTGTATACTACTGTTAAATAATGGCCTACGCAAGTCCTATTTTGACAAATATGTTTTTTGCCTTAAACATCTCATGATGCTGGCCACCCTGCTTAGATCAGATAAAGCCTTAGTTAAACAGATAATTAAATTAAACCACTGAAATGAACTCATCATATAATCAGTATTTGGCACAGTTTTGTGAATTTTCTGAAAAAAAAAAGACTTGGGCCATTATTTAAAAGTAGATAACAATATTTCATATTTGTAATCAACCGAAATATTTTCATTCAGAAACGATTTATACATTTCATTGCCTTTTTAACTATACTGCATTCATTTTTGACATCTCAGAGAAGCTTGTGAGCTGGATGAAATATATATGTACTGTATAAAAAGGTGAATGAATCTCAAATTGGTACTTGTACAAGTCAGATTGGTTAACTCAGGGTTGACACACTGGATTCTGTAAAAACACTGTTAAAAAAAAATAGATTGTTGCTACTAAAATGTATATTTCCGGGCAAGAATATTTCAAGCCCTCCTCAATACTTTAGTGCACGAAGTGTTTGATAACAATCGTGAATCCTCATATATTTTTACCTTGTCCATTACCAGTCTTGCTAGCTGCACAGGGTTGGCTATATTGCGTACAGCAGAGACAGCACCGTTAGCCAGAGTTTTCCCATCCATCACAATGGCATCCATCTCCACATTCCCACTGGTGGTTAACACTGACCCACATCCTAAAAATACAACTCCAGATGAATGAACAGAATCTAGACAATAGACAATAAAAACAGTGATGCATACAAAACTTAAGCCATTAATTACAAGATTTTACTCAAGTAAATATCTGTTAGCTTCGTAGAAAATTGTAATTGAGAAAGTGTTTGACATCTCGAATATATGTATATATATTAGGGGTGTAACGGTACACATGGGCGTATTGATATGTTTCGGTATGGCATGTTCGGTTCGGTCCACTTGCGTTTGGTTCGGTCCACGTGCAATATTGACTGTTGCACGGGGGAGAGGAGGGCGGCGGCATTAAACAGGAGCCAGGACACTGGAAGCCGTGATAAATAATAAATGCAAGGATAAATGGCATTATAATGTCATACGCAAACAAGCCAGAGCTCGAAGGACCCCCTACACTGCTGTCTCCTGTTTGGGAACATTCCAGCTTTCTAGTTAAAATCGGCGATGGGTAAATGTCCGTGTATAAGTCCCAAAGTTGTGTGCCAACATTGCTACATGAGATCAGCGGCTATGCTGTAGCTAGTACGTCTAACATAATAACGAATATGCGACTTTGAATGTTTCTTAGACGAGGAAGCAAGCTGTATTTTTAGCCAAAAACAAAGTACAACTGGTTTCTTCGTTCTCCACTGCTCCTCTCGCGAGCGGTACGATGCATTCATGAACCTCGGAAACACCACATCTCAGCAAAACACAAATCCGACCACAACACAGATAACCTAATTCGTTACAATATGCTGTTGAACATTCAAAGATTTCAATGCCTAAAAAGTGTAAATCATTTCATAAGGACTTTTAAAGTTACTGTATTTCATTATAAAAATAGTTTTAATACAGTTAGCAATCATTTAAACTGTTATTGTATGTATTTTTTTTAATCACAAAAAGTGTATATGTACTGTAATGAAAACTTGTCTTTAACTTGAATACTTAGATGTGTCTTAGATTGTTGCCGCTAAGTGTTTAAAGATTTCAATGTCTTAATAATTTACAAAATTAAGAGATCTTTATTGTTAGTGTAATTTTTATTCTGGTGTAATTTCTTAGAATGTCACCCGAATGGTTCGCTTTTATTTTATTTTTTCTAAAAATAAATGTACTATTTATTTGTCATCTTTCCAAAATAAACATTTAAAAAAATATCTGGGTTTTTTTGTACCGAAAATATACCGAATCGAAGTTTCAAAGAAACCGAACCGAAATGTGATTTAGCGTACCGTTACACCTCATATATATATATATATATATATATATATATATATATAAAAAAAAAATATATATATATATATATATATAATACGTATATTTACATATGTATACATAAAAGATCAAGATGCTGCACAATGCTGTTAGTTCACCTGCATTGAAGCTGGGGTTATTCTCCAACTTGGTCACAGCTTCAACCACAGCATCCATGCTGCTTCCCCCACTCTGGAGGACAACATAGCCGGCTCGAGCAGCTGCGCAAACCCCAGCCTTGGACTCCATAGATTTCTCTATTGGGACGAAGCCAGCCCCTCCTTGGACCACTACTACAGGAAGCATGTCAATCACCTCTGCAAAAGCTGGGGCGAGAACAAGTACGTATAACATGAGGCTCTAACTCCAAGTATTATTTGTATCGTAAAAGGATTTTTTTCCACTCAATCTAAAAAGTAAACAAAGTGCATTGCAAAAGAGTATCCGTCAACTGAAGTATTAATATATTTTGTTCCCCTGGGATAAGTGGAAATTCTTGATCTGGACTCAAATTTATGTTGAAGGGTGAACAGGATATTTGCAACATTTTGTCTTGTTGGTGATATATGTTTGGTGTCTGATGCGTAGACAGATAAGAACTGACTTGTAACAGACAACCAGTGATCCAAACTTGTCCTGTCCCTTTCATTTGTGTTTCATTTTACTGAAATCATAAATTCTTGTACTGGTTGACCTTTATCTTCTAAAACAAACTACCTGTATTTGATTGAGATCCTGAACTTTTTCCAGAGCCTAAACTGTCAGCATCACGACACCTTAACTATGTGAATTTACAGGCAATGCTTAAAGTTACAATTTAACAATATTTTTAGTTGTGAGAATCTCTCACCACAATTCACATCTGTTTGATTTAGAGGGCTTTGACTATATTTGATTACAGATTATCAATACAGCTCGCCTAATCAGTGCATGTTTTCTATACATTTATTTTCTTCTTCCCGTGGGACCACTTACCACATTCAACAGTGTTTATAAATGTACTTCTTTGTCTCCCTTCCATCGTTTATTAAGATTTCACAATTTTTCTAGCATAAATAACTGACGTTATTTAACTTGGTCTACTTTGACGTTTATTACTGAGTGCACCAATGATTTCTGACTTCTTCAGGACAAATTGTACCAAATGGCTGTATGAGCTATTTTGGTATTGGTATATCAGTGTAAGCGGTGTGGAGAGGAGCTGTCATGTTTGGTTTGTTTTGGTTTTGGGATTTCTTTAGTTTCATGTTTTGCTCAGTGTTCTGTGTCTGTCTCGACATGATTGTTGTGTCCACCTGTGTGCCCTCCACTCCCTAGTGTTGGCCAATCAGCTCCCTCCTACCTTGTGTCTCTTGTCCAGGTGTTTCTTGTTGTCTCGTCAGTGTGCTTGTATTTAAGTTGCTAGTGTTTGTTCAGTTCTTGTCGTGTCATTGTCGTGTAGTCGCTGTTGTCAGAGTTGTCCTTGCATTTGTTGTATTAGTCTGAGTTGTTGATGGTGACAGAGTTGCCGGTTGTCGTCACCTCGCCAAATCAAGCTTTGTCACCACTTCAAAGCCAAGCCTTATAACCACCCCAAGCCTCAGTAACCGGTCAAGTGTATTTCGTTTCATTTTCATTAAAATATCATAAACAGTCCTCCTGCCTCGCCTCCCTGCATTTGGGTCCACCTCCATGCCAAATCCTGACAGGAGCATTTTATTTTGAAAAGGTGTAAGACTTTCTGGTCTGTAATAATAATCAATTTGCATGTTAGGAAGATACTCAAAGACAAAAGGAGTCCAAGTAACAGTAACTTATTACACTGATGCCTTAGAGCTAATGACTGAAAAAAAAATCAGTGGAGTATGACACATGCACATGTTTGCCTGGCCTGAAATAGTCACCACGCAAGAATTAACTAATGTGGAACATAATTTGATCGTCATTAGAATTATTCTAATTCGAATCCGATCACGTAATCGAGGCTGATCACAATTTTTTTTCAGCTGATTGGTATTGGGAGAAAAAACAATGTTTGTTTGTGAGTTTCTGTGTGACAAGTGTGCCTTAAGACACGCTACATTAACATCGTAAGTGAGCTACGTCAACGGCAAATACTCGTTTACCGCATTGCTAGTAAAGACAATGCTTTACAATGCAGATAACAGCAGTGTGCATTCCTTAAATACTGCTTGTACACCAGAGCTGGGAATCGTCTATGACGTATGGTCCGTATTTCCGGCCGATGCACGTGGTACCAGTCCGTCCCTTGTCGGCGACAGATAATTGGCGTCGAGAACATAATGTTCACGTCACACGCAGCACAAGTAGACACGGCGGCAATTTTTAAAAAATCAAATGAAAACAACAGACACGCATAGCGTGGTGATCAGCAAAATAAAAACAAAATGGGGCACATGTCATTGCATCAGTGGGACTGAAAGGTATACAACACTGTTTTATTTATTTATTTTATTTAGCTGCGTGTCAGGAGTGCGGCACCTGCGTGTGAAGTGGCACCAGTAAGTCCATTCTCGATGTCGTTTGGCTGACTAGGACCGACCGGGTGGGTCTGAAATGTAGACGAGAACTCATAGATGGACTAAAGCTTAGACGTATGTCCACCTCTGTTGTATGCCCAGATATTTTGAATGGTATTAATTTCACTGGACATTTGTGTTTTGTTATTTCTTTTAACCTTACTTACCATACTGTATATCAACAACAACAACAACAACAACAACAAGAACATGTCCATATCGCAGAGCACTACGTGACACACAGTACCAAAAATAAGTGTTGCAATAACTTTGGTGTTCATTGTTTGGAGTGGAGTTAAGCACTTTAGTTTTACTTCCTTTTGCATTGTGTATCATTGATTCATTGGACATTTAGGACTGTAGACTAACTTTTTACACTGATTGCACAAGCGCACACAACTACTCTGCGTTGGTGCAACAACACAAAAACTAGATGCACCCAAATTTTCCACTGCATCACATTCAACACCACACTTTTATAGGTTTAAAGGTCACTACTTTTTAAAACAAAATTGCTGCCTGTCTTTTCAGGCAGTATTCACACGTAAATGATTAACTAACAACCTGTTCTTCATTTGAATCACAATGCAACAACTCTGCTAACTCAATCAAACATATTGGTGATTGAAGTGCTCTGTGTCAAAGTATTGGTTTGGACTTTTGAACAAATCAGGCCATAACTTTAACTTTCAAGGAGTTAATCATTCTTATTTTATCATCCACAGCTATTTCCACTCAATCTGATGGGTGTGGGTCACTCACCAAGTCCTGTGACAATGACAATTTTTTTTACAATGATATATTATTTTCAGAAACCATCATGATTTACGATAATATCATTGATGTTTTTTTATGCAGCTGACAGACCTGTCGCCATGGGACATGAGAGGCCGTGCTCCCCCATTTGAGGCATGGATATCATAAATAAACTTTATTATTATTATTACTATTATTATCATTATAATTATTTTATTTGATAATAGTAGCTATTTTTGTCATGTGGAATACCAATGTTGAGTTGCATATCGCTTAGACATTAAAACATAAAGAAACAGCGGTGTGATTTTTGTTTGATTGGTGGCCAGTATTACCTACAACAGGAAATCACGGCCTTCCTGAAAACAATGTTTTGTATACAGGCTAATACGAAACAAGATCTTTATTCTGTTGTTACAATAATCTTGTATTGAAATTCAAGTAATTTCCGATATTTTATTTTTTTTAGATTTTACACTCTTTATGTCAGGATAGTTAAAAGTAATTTGTCTGCATTATTAGTTTGTCTATAAAAACATATTGTTTACTTGGTTTGAACTACTGTGACACCCATATATAATGGTATCGGGGCTAGGATACTTTATTTCATTAAAAAAAAAAAAAAAGACAGTTCAGACAATTTGGATGTGCCATCTGAATACCTTGCCCTGGTATTACATCTGGCTCGGTATAGGAAGATACTAGTGACGAGAAGGGTACAAAAATATTATAATTAAATTAAATTAATGTTCCCATTCTGAGGATAAGATGTATACCGAGGATGGATGGATGGATGGCTGATACTGCAAATAGCTCATTTTTTTATACATAAACAAGCTGACGTCCCTGAGGCGTGAAAAAAGTTTCTCTGTTTCAGAAATGTTCAATTGTAGGCATGCACCATACAAAAATCTGAACAATACGTTTGCTGAAACATCATTTGCTTTTGACGATCGTGGTCAGACAAAACTCTTGAATATGCCAGCTACCATTAATCTCTTTACACAGCCGACAGCAGAAAAGCATCTTCCTTTTCAAAATCACAGTACGATCGAAGAAAATGCATGGGTAAAAAGTAATAGGTTAGAAAAGGTTGCTGGTTTACAACGAGGCTACCACTTGAACTACAGATTAAAAATGTCGCGTATAATCTGCACCTTAAAATATACACCACAAACTGAGAAGAGAAAAAGAATATGGCAACGGGGTGGCTAATATATGATACTGTTATGACAGCAATTGTCAAATTTATCAACAAGTCCGCGGCTACAAAACGTAAATATAAATTTAAAGAAAAATATATCTTTTCAGACAGAGAAGGAAGGCAAACAGACAGATACAGTATGCACAGAACGGTGTATTAGGTAAGAATACGAATTGTAATTGTCCAAAACGTCACATGACCATATCTTATTTATAACGTACCATGTTGAAAAAGAATAAGAAGCAGTACCTACCGAAAAGTATCTTGACGCAATATGGATACTACTATTGTGACATATCTTGAACTATCTCGCTCAATGCCTGTGCAGTTCCACCTTACTCAGCAATCGAAAAAAAAAAAAAAACATTAAAAACCAACATGGAAGGTGCATGACGCCCTCTAACGGAGGGCATATCACACTAGACAGCAGCTGGACTTGACAGCCATATAGTCTCTTAAGCGTCAAACAGAAATGACACAGAATAAAGGAAAAAAGATCAAGTCTTTTATTTAAATGGGCCTGTTTCATTGAACACAATGCTGACTGAAAGCCATAACTTCTTCTGTTGTATGAATAGCAACAGCTTGTACCTTTTGCCATGTAATGGAAGAGCATTTAATTGCTCTGCCTGTAACGACGATACATCACTGGCAGATGAACAAAGATATATTTGCAATGGATAAATAATATTTTTGGACATATTGAGTGATATTAAATCGTTTCCAGCAGCAACCCTGCATGATGATCTGTCACGGCACACTTTGCTGGCAGTCACTGAAGTCTACAATATTTAACTGAGCTGGGGTCAGTCTCCAAGAAGAATAAAAATGATCTTTTTATAACATGACATACATGCATACATGGAATATTTACACATTTTACCTCTGTGTATAACCCAGTAGCAGTTAAACCAAAATGGGTAATAAAACCACTTTACACACACTTTTTTTTTTTTTTTTTAAAGAATTGTAATCTCTGTGTCCTTTTCTGAAAAGTTCTGTCTCATATTCTTTGACATCTGTATCCCCTTTTCTTCTTGCTTAAACATGTTAATTTCCATTGGGTATCCCTCAAATATTGCCATTTATCTATTTATTTATATAATTCTATGTATTTATTTATTTATTTTCATTTCACTTTGTTGCTTTCTCCTGTGGTCACTGATGGTGTCGCGGTACACATGCCTGAGTTGTGTGCAGGCATCGTGGGATTGGTTCCCGATCAGTGACGGTGTCTGTGTGTGTCCCCTGCGACTGGCTGGCGACCAGTTCGGGGGGTAGTCTGCCTTTCGCCCATTGTCAGCTGGGATAAGCTCCAGCATCTCCCCACGATCCTGTCCAGGATAAGCGGTGTGGAAGATGACAAGGAATAACATGCTTTCTCCTGTTTTGGGTGTAATTGTCAATATGCTACTGTGACAATCACATTTTCTTTCTATCTATCTATCTATCTATCTATCTATCTATCTATCTATCTATCTATCTATCTATCTATCTATCTATCTATCTATCTATCTATCTATCTATCTATCTATCTATCTATCTATCTATCTATCTATCTATCTATCTATCTATCCTTAATCCATCTTTTTTATCTTTTTTATTTCTCGTTTTTTGTTTTTCACCTGCAAAATGAGCATCCGTCATAGGCGGCTAGACTGACCGGTCCGTCGGCTAGGTGGAATGCCCAGCTCTGATGTTTGCACAACGATCGACAAAGGAAACATCGACAATAGCTAACTTAAGTATGACTGCAGGCGTTTTTAGTTCCAAATGCAGACAGACACTATGACTATCTGCACATTTTTTTTCTGTTAAATCTGGAGTCTGTAGCTCCGGGTCTGTTAAATTGAGGTTTGACTTTAATATCATAGATTTGTCATTGTTCATAGTTAAATCCCAAGACAAAATGCTAAAATTAATTTCAAATCATTGAACAAGAATATCTTGTTTAAAGAGGAAGTCAACCCCCAAAAATTCTTTAAAATAATATGTTCAATCAATCAATCAATCAATCAATCAATCAATCACATTTTATTTATATAGCACTTTTCATATGTGAAAATGCAGCTCAAAGTGCTGTGCAATAAAAACATTAAAATCCCACATAAAAAGAAGACCCGCTCCCTCCCTCCCAACATACACAAAGACATATATCCACAAGCACATCAGCACTCACACACTCACACAACACACACATAAACACTACCTGATAAACTTATTAAAAAGACATGGCAAGGCACAGCGAAACCATATTAGGAAAGGGTGCCCAAGGGTAGCTCATCCACGCTGAGAGGAATGACAGCCCACGGCCACAGGGAGCGCCACCATCACAGAGACATCACAGATTAATCGGGCAGACCCTACACATAGTGCAGGTACCCCGGTCACCTGGACCTAAGCAGTCCCCATGGGGGCGCCCCCCGTGGGAAGGGCAGCCACCCCTCTCAGCACGGGGCCCGACCCATGAGGAAAATACTGGAGATAAAAGCTAAAAACAACAAAAAACAATGATACTAAAAGACAAAACAATAACAGAAGCTAAGAACGAAAAACAGTAAGGTAAAGTAAAAAGAGTTCTAAATCAAAAGAAAAAGATACATTATTTAAAAAACATTTATGTTTTGAGCCTTCGCTTAAAGGTGAAGTCAACCCAAACATATTTTTTTAAGAATATTTTCTAGGCAGGCCCACTAGTTGAAATACGGCATTCTGATTAATATTGCGTTTGTGAAATATGAGTTAAACAGCACAATCCACCCCTTTTTAGCCATCTCAGAGGGTGGCCATTTTGTCACTTTTGGCGACTGAAAATTACATCACAACTTTTCAGGGCTCAGCTCACCTGTTTTCTGAAGCTGAGCCGTGATTGGTCGTTATCTGAGCCCTGAGACACTTTGATGTCATTTTCAGTTGACAGAAGTGACAAAATGCCCGGAGATGGCTAAAAACGGGTGGATTAACCATTATTCCACAAATGCAATATTTATCAGAATGCTTTGTTTCAATTAGTTGGCCTGCATAGACCATATTCTTGAAAAAAATATGTTTGGGTTGACTTCCCTTTGAATATCAACAGTCTCTGCAGACCTAATGTCCTCTGGCAGGCATAGCCGTGGACCAAAATGGCGGAATGCAGCCTCACTGTGTGTTATGGTTCTCAAACTTCTCACACTAGGAATAGTTAAAAGGCCGGTGCCAGAGGACCTCAGGATCCGCGAGGGCTGACTTGATAAAAGCAGATCAGATAAATAAGATGGCCCAAGACCATTAAGATATTTAAAAACTAATAAAAGCACCTTAAAATCAATCCTGAAAGACACCGGGAGTCCGTTGTTCACCATCCATCTGCAGCGTGGGTTCTATGCAGCCCCACTGCATTCTAATTGATATTGTGTTTGTGGAGTATGAGTTAAGCAGTAAAATCCACCCTTTTTGTCCATCTCAGAGTGTGGCCATTTTGTCACTTGCAGCCACCTGAAAATGACATTGCTGCCACCTTAAAATGACATCACAGTTGTTCAGGGGTCAGGTAACAAACTAATCACGCTCAGCTTCAGAAAACAGGTGATATTTGAACAGAAAGAGTGACTCACAGGGTGGCACGGTGTTCAACTGGTTAGCACGTCCGCCTCACAGTTCAGAGGTCGTGGGTTCGATCTCGGCTCCGGCCTCCTTGTGTGGAGTTTACATGCTCTCCCCGTGCCCTGCGATTGGCTGGCAACCAATTAAGGGTGTCCCCCGCCTACTGCCCGAAGACAGCTGGGATAGGCTCCAGCACACCCGTGACCCTTGTGAGGATAAAAGGTATAGATAATGGATGGATGGAGTGACTCACAGTGACTCTCTGCGCCACGGAATCCTGTTTATAGCCTGGTCCCTCACTTAAACCTGTCCCCCAAGCAACAACAACTCAGCATTGTTCCTTGCCGTGGCCATTGAAGCCTCGCCGCGAAAAATAGACAATAAAGACGGACTATAGACAAAAGACGGATTAAATACATGGTCTTGGGACTATGCTTTGTCCATCTATTTTAAAAATTTTACTTGTCATGCGTCAACCATCAGCAAAACGGGCGTCCTTCACAGGCGGATAGATGGACCGGTCCGTCACATATAGACGGAATGCCCAGCTCTGGTAATGTCAGGAGTTGGCCTCTTGGCCTCTTTCCTCCACTGTGCAGGAAATAAGAGCGCTGCTAATATCGCTAACTGTTGTCATTTCTGCTTGAGTCTTGTTTTCTTTTTTTTTTTTTTTTTCTTTTTTTCCAGTTTCTGGAGGGGTTGGAAAAGTCACTAATATATTGCGAAAACATTGCTGAGTTGGCAACATGGCAGACACAAGTTGAGGCTCTTGCTTGCTATCTCGCTGGGGCCAATAATAAAAAAAAAATCCCAACTTTCAAAACAAAAGCACCCCATGTTTTATGTTTTATTTGGACTTTTATTGGACCTCACTGGATGATCTCTGTGAGGGCCAGTCAGCTGTGGTTGGGCCGGATGTGGCCCCCGGCCATACTTTGCAAAAGTCTGTTTTATAATGTTCATCTTTGGACATATTTATTAATATATATTGTGAGATGATAAGTTACGTTTGTTAGTTTTGAAAACAAAAATTACATTAAAAAAAAAATGTAAACACAGAGGGATCTGCACCGTTACAGCTGTTTGTACAATTTTATCTTATTAATTTCTTTTGCTCTTTCTCAGTATGTTTGAATATGTGTTTGTTTGTTTTTTAAAGTGTGTTTAATTAAAGACCTTTAAAAAAATGAAGTACCGTAACTACGGTAAAAACAAAACTAAAAGTATGGGATCACAAGATTTCACTTATTGCAAGGGTAGTCAGGAACGTAACCAAGGCGATGGAGATGGGTTTACTGTACTTGTGCTCATGTAGACTTAAGCCAATGAATGTTGTGCTCCTTTTCATGTAAATGACAGGGCAGTCTTGAATAGTGTGATGCTCCTTTACAGGATTCCTAAAGCTGACCAATCAGAGAAAGTCGTTCTCTTGCGGGGGACGTTTAAGCCTTAAAGAGACAGGAACCAAAAAGAGCAGAAGATGATTGAGCAGCCTACATGAAGTTAATAGGAAAAATAAAGGTTATTCTTTAAAAGACTTTATCTTGCAGACATGCATTGCCTTATGGAGCCGCAAAACACTTGAAAGTTATTGATGTACCGAAGCTGTGACATCACAGTCAGTGGGGGCGGGAAAACCTGATATCTCGCCCCTGAGGAAACCCTTTATTTTCATACGTGCGACAGGCAGCCGTGAGCGCGCATTTTCCCGGCGAGTGGAGCCCCCCATTCTCAAATTAGGGCGGCGCGTTCCTGCTGCAAGAAAAGTGAACGCGCTTGAGGGGCTGCGGTCCCATTGACGGCTCTGTCTCCTTGACAGCAGCATCAGCATCAGCATCAGCATCAGCAAGAAGTGTCTGCCTCGCCTTGCAGCGACGCAGCCAGGCCAGTGGTCGAGCGGAGACCGCCTTCCGTCGCCACCTCCCTCTCCTCTGCTCAGCCGGAACCCGGATCATCCCCGTGTGCCAGCGTCCGCACCGACCGCCGGAGAAATGGGCACCCCGTGAAAGAGAGGTGGTGGAGGGGAGAGGTGGGCGGGTGGGGGGGCAATGGGGGTTCGACACCGGAGCTGCAAGAGGGAAAAGAAGAGGCAATAACGGCAATCCGGAACATTTGCGCTACCACAACTACCATCGCTGTCATAGCTACTATCACACCGCCGCCGCCGCCCTCGCTGCTGCCGCGCCGGGTGCCTCCCCCCAACCGCCATGGGAACTCCGCATCAGTCTCTCCTTAAACTGCTCCATCCGCAGGCCATGTCGTGATCCGTGGGCTCCGCCAGCGGGTTTTCGTGATCCGTGATCCCAATCGAGGGTAAGGAAGAGGAGGGTGGTGGTGGGCAAGATGTTCGCCTCAGCAGGCCCTCGGGGTCCACCCGTCGCTCAGGCCATCCCGGAGCCCGACTTAAGCCACTTGACTGAGGATGAGAGGAAGATCATCATGGCTGTACTGGCTCGGCAACGGGAGGAAGAAGCAAAGGAGGAGGCCATGCTAAAGTAAGCTAAAGAAGATTTCTGTGTGTGTGTGTGCGCGCGTGTGTGTGAGAGAACTCCTCTTCCTCTCTTGTGTAACTCTTGCTTCATCATCAGTACCACAGCTCTTTTCTTCTGTATCTGACCATGCATGTGTGTGTGCATGGCACCGGTGTGAATATTTTGCTACTCTCTCTCTCTCTCTCTCTCTCTCTCTCTCTCTCTCTCTCTCACTCTCTCTCGCGCTCTCTCTCTCTCACTCACACATGCATACACACCCACGCACATACTGCAATAAAAGAATGACAACAAGTGAAAACAGGCGTGGATCAGGTTTCGATACCGATGTTGGGCTATGGGTAACTTCAGGATGATGGTTGGATGAAGAGTGTGTCACTACACAGCGCATCACCAGCAGCATGACAATCCACTTACTCTCTTCTCTGAGAAATAGAAACTATTTCTCATTTGCACTTGTCTCATTAGCATCACCACCATGAGTCATGCTTATGCTTCAGTCAAGTGGACTGAATTTGCTTGTAACCTGAAGTATTTCATTGACAGATGCAGCGGGAAGAGGGCAATGGAATAGCAGAAAGCTCACTGATGCCTGACACGGCACATAGTAAAAGTAAAATCCTCCCTGTTGGCTTTTATCTGTGCAGCATCCATCTCAACAGCTGCTGTTCCCAGCTCTGGGGTGCGGTTGAGCCTTTCCCATCCTTATGCACGATATGTAGGCCAGAGCTCTTGCAAACAGCCAGGCTGTTATAGAACCAGTAGGCCAATAACAGAGTGGGGAGAAGGTGCCTGTTTAATGTCATTTTCAATCAAGAGTGACTTGTATCCACTGTGTGCATCCACCTCTGTCTTCCTTTAGATGGTCTCCATGCATCTATGAATAAAGGTCCGATGTATATTATTGCAATCAGTACGGACATCAACCCAAATGCAGCCCTTTTCCCCACTACCACATAATCCATGAAGTTGAAGCCTTTTTTTTATAGTACCTGCACAATGCTGCACACATAGCCGAGCAGATAGGATGACCCACCTAAGATACACGTTCCTCAAGCTGTACGATTCTGTTCTATTTTAAGCACACTGCGTGGACTGATAGCCCAGCACTGGAATGGAGGATCGATTCAATGCATCTAAAGTAGGAAATGTCCGATATATAGCTCCAGCTCTAAGTGGCCATGTATCATTTTTTAGTAATGTTTCAGAAGCCAAGGATTCAGACATGTCATATCATACAGTAGATGACAGGAAGACAGGAACAAGACATGTAGGACACAGATCATATAGTCTGCGTTGCTTTAACACAGTTAACTCACAGCTGGGATCTTTTACAAGTTGCGAGTTTGTGAGTTCGGACATATCTGATTTGGAGGGCCTTAATCACAGTTGAAGAACAAGGCTCTGTTTGGACCAGTCAAGTTCACATCAAACTTATACAAGCCGTCGTCTGTGGTGCTTACTTGCGGTGCAATGAGGCACAGTCACACTGGAACACAATGGGAGCGAACCCCCAAAATTATCACAGAGTTGGAAAAAATGCTAATGAATTACAAAATAAGGGAAAGGTTTTTTTTTTGCCAAACCTTCAAGAAATTGTGTCTAAATACTTTAGCCATATAGTATTAGTGTACATGGTCAGTGAATGTACAGAATAACAGGGTTGGTATATTGATCTAGAGAGGAAAACTTGAATACTCTGTTTCGGCAACTTTAACAGGATGTCAATAATTATTTCAAAATGTTACTTTATTTTAAATGTACAGAAACATATCATTGGCTTCATTAGATGCATTTATTTTCCTCCTCACAAGGGCACACAAACCACATAGAAAATGTTTCTTGGAAGAGATGGATTGAGTGTACAGTAATTTTTAGCGAGCCTGTGATGTTTGTGTGCATTATTCTACTGTATAATTTTTCTACAATAATATGCAAGTGCTGCATATTTTGAGCACATTATGTGTCATGTATTTTAAGCATTGCCAATTATATAGCAGTATGCATTCGAGGAAAAATCTAACGAGATTACAGGCTTTGACACATACATAATTGAATATTTAAATCACACATTAAATATGAAAATTTTTTGAAAACGATCAAGCTAGGGTAAATGGTTCAAACAGTAAACCCAATAGTTGGGCTTTAATCAATTTGTCTATAGACAATGGTCTTTTGTCTGAACCCACATATACCACCAGCGTTGGGCACTTGACCCTTTTTTGTCGGTCCGCCCTCCATCCTCCGTCCGTAACCTGGGTACCCTCCCGTCCTCGCCCTTTTAAAGCGCTTCCGTCCTTGCAATTCGGTCCGACCACAAAACCCCCATACAACAACCCCCAAAAAACTCTGTGCACTGATAAACATTATTTAAAAATCATAAACGGGCTAATTTTCTGTGCACATCCACTTTCCGGCTGGAAGTATAGTGAGTGGATTGAATTGTTTACAATTGTTTAACCAAGATAGCATTTAGCTGCAACATAAGCCCGTCATGATGTGATGAAAATGATGATGCCGACTGGAGCGAACCACGTGATATCAAGAACATATTTAAGATTGAGAATAACGCAATAGTTTTATTGCAAAACGTTTGCGTTTTAACTTGAGACGTTTTCATTTTTTATGAAATAATTATTGCAAAATAACGCAAGGTTATTTTGAGACTTCCACTTCTGGGTCGTTTAAATGTATACGCTGGTAGAGATTTTTATGGTCCCACACAAGGACATAGTTCGCAAGCAAAGGGATAGGGTACTAAATGTGAACAGTTAGTTAACAAAAATATCCCTGATTACACACACAAGACAGGCTGGGCGTGTTTCCGTCAATGAGGTGAAATGGCTGACTCCTGTGGCATTATCCATGGTATTACATGTGTTGAACCAATAGAGGGCAGAATATTCATGTGAAATGTGACTACTGGGAAGCACATGAAAAGCGATGTGCAGGCAATTAATGAAGGCGGCTCCGTAGAAGAGAACATGATGTGACTGAATATTTATTTGCATTAGCTTTAGCACAACTAAAGCAACGTATTCCTCCAGCAGCGGACAGTCAAGCGACATGCTAACGTCACTCGCCGGTGTGCTAGCTCTGACGCTGCTCGCGCTACTGGGTCTCATCACTTGTTGTACTAGTAGAACTCGTGCTGTATCTGCTCTTGAAAAATCTCTTGCACAGTTGGGTAACTAGTGGCGCGTTTGAAGTGTTCTGATGCAATATTTGTCATTCGCCCATTTCGCTGAGTCAGTTGAGATGAACTTTGGCCGCCTCGTTACCACGTCACACGCATGATGCACGATTAGTGGGACGGACTAAAATCCACCTCCGCCCTTGCTTAGTCCGACCCTTTTTTAAAACTTGTCACCCCCGTCCCCCGTCCCAAAAATGGGAGTCTGTCCGGGGCGGACTGCCAAGCTCTGTCAGTATCATTTTTAGGTGACACGTTTAATGAAGGAATTGATCAGTTCAACTCTTACTGTTAAATATGAAACATGTTGATTCAATTTTACCATGTTTATGCAATGTTTCTTAAACATAAAATGACATTTGAATTATTGACAGTAACAAGTTGTTTTGTCATGCTGAAAACCTGTTGGATTATGCACATCAACCATTATACACAATCCAAATTGTTTTAGTCTGAAAATCAGATAAGATCAGGAAAAAAATACAAATGCCTTACAGGATGTGAAATAGTAGTCCTTTTAAAATCGTAATGAACTGTCAATAAACAAAAGTTTATATGTTTAGTACAGCCAAAGTCATAACCTTTTCTTATTTTCTGTATTTCAGAGAAGAAAAGCCAATTCAAGCGAGAACAGTCAACTTGGTTGGGCAGAAAAAACCTCCGCAGCAAAATGATGTCCGGTGAGTGGCTTACTCAGTTGATGGGACTTTGAAACGGAAAACTAAGAAGTCAGTCTAGATTTTTGTATTTGTCTTAATAACTGTCTGTTCTTTTGTTTCACATTTGTTGTGAGATCGATATTACACCTTGGATGAGTCACAAGGATAACAACTGCAGCTGTAAGAATTATATTTCAGAGAAAACGTGTCAGTTTTGAGATTGACTCGTGTATGTACAATGCAGTATATGTCACTCTGTCAGGTGATTACTACAACTGCTTCCAGCATAATGATGGACATTTAAATTTAAATTAATTTGAAATACGTGGTAGCCAAGCTTAAAACACTGTTGATGTTGAATGACAATGTGAATGTGCACATTGGAAGACAACAATATTCATGGTATTGTTTGTTGTTTTTAGGGGAAAAAAATATATATTTTTAAAGAATCATGCACGGCTGTTTACTTGAGACTGTGATTACATGACTGTCATATTGAACAAAACCGAAAAAGTGTACATTACATTATTTACAACGGATATGATGACACTGCGTTATGTGCAAGCAGCCTATTAAGGGTTGTGAGGTTCATCCTTGGAAATGGTTGGTAGTGGAGGGTCTGTTGAGATTGAGATTATTTGATCCATAGATTTCAAATACATGCATAACACACACAAGCCACTTCGTTGGTTCACAACTTCAGGTTATGGATTTTCTGTTCCAAACACATTGGTGTGGTGCCTTTTTTCCCCCTGTCTGGGTGTGTGTGGGTGTTGTGCATATGTGCTTGCATGAGTTTTTTTGATCATTAATACAGACCTGAATTGCCAATGTTACTTGAAACAGACTGTCATCTCGCTTTGAAGTAATATAAGCATCTCCATTCCTCTCGGCTTATTTGTGTTCTGAAATTCAGGTTGCCTGTAATTCGGCATGACTTCTACAGTGAGTAATGTCTTTCTTTTTGCCATACAATGATCAAAGGATAACACTTGTCTATGTTTTACCCCTGCACACTTTATGTGTGGAGTATGTGTGTCGTTGGGGCAGAGATTGATATGGAATTACAGACTCAGGTGGGGCACAGCTGCCTCTCTGAATAATCTAACAGTAGTGCTGTCATTTATAACATTATACTATTTGTGTCTTTCCGCAGGTGCTTTACTTCTAAAACCAGAACGATATAGTCAGTAAAATAATCATACTGTTCACGTACAACCTCTCATTTTCTATTTTAGCTGTGGTTTACAAAACTGTTAAAAATGGGGTGACAATATAAGTCAATTTCTGTACTTCAAGGTACATTCCACATTCTTAATATACAGTATGTATCCAATGGGTTGATTATTAGATTCAAAGGCAAGGCATCTTTATTTATATAGCACATTTCATGTACAAGGTAACTGAATGTGTAATCATTAAAAGAACAAAGTACATTTAACAGCATTCAAAAACAAAGAGTTAAAGAAAGTTAAAAAACAACTACAGAAATGTCAAAGGTAACTTGTACATTCTTACTCATCCAGGTCAAGTTTGTCTTGCTGTAATGAAAGGCACCTGGATTTTGTAAAACCTTTAATACTTTCTTTAGTGACAAGTCTTTATACCCCTCAAGTCGTGATGTTAAGGTCTGTGTCGAGTCTTCGAAGTGACCGGACCGATGACAAACGAGGCCTCGGTTTGTGTGGAGGATTTCTTTGGTTCATTCGACCTATTGTTTCCTCATAAAGCTGGAGACCTCGCGCTGCTTTGTAGTGATCTTGAAGTTAACAGGCGAGTTAGGAAGTCCACACTGTACGTTCAAAAAGAATACTTAGATTGCTTAAGTAGTCTAGCAGTTTTCAGTCATTTTTTCTTTGTATCTACTTTTTGCAGTCACCGTGTGACACAATGAGTCACACGGTGGATAGAGTGATGCGCTTTTAAACATGGAGTTATGGGATCAATCCTCCTTTGATCTTGAGTTTAAAATTTATTTAGTTTTAATTATTTCTTTATTCATAAACATTGTACGAATCATATTATGTTTGTTACTTACTCCATGTTTGCACACACACCTACTTAGGTGATCTTTTTAGTCCCATCCCCTGACTGAAATACTGATTTATTTGTCAAATGGATCATGCAGACGTAGTTTAAAATGGAAGGATGTTTATACTTTACATCACCAAATGTGGAAGAGAAATCTCCCCGGTACCATGGCGATGGCCCAGCAGCCCTGTAGTGTGCTGTGCTGTGAGCCCTGAGATTGGCAAGGAGTCATTTCCTGAGTTCCTCCAGGGATTGGCTGTTATCCTGGTCTTCCCGTGAGTTTCTGCCTGAGAAGGACACGTTTAACTTAATCTCTGTTTCATATCGAGATGTCTGAGAGAGTCCCATTTTACCATCATTTACTTTAGATGGGCTGCTGGATTTTGACAATCTTAAAGCTGGTGCGCTTGTGGCTGGTCAAAAAATGAGCAGGCCCATCAGTCTTCTTTAAGAAGCCTTGCATCTAGGGGCGTGGTAGAGTTGTGATGACTTGTGAGATGCAACTGCAGACTTGTACCAATAACTGACTTCAACACGTATGTCGCTATCACAGCAATTCTTCTAGAAAATATCATTAAATGTTTCCTTGAAAACATCCAGATCAGTTTTACATGAAATTACAGTATGTCAGTTTTAGGAGTCCAAATTCTCACGTTGTTACCAGTTTCTTGTTACGATTATTTTATGCCATTACTCTTTGTTTTTAGATACATACAGTATTCATTTGGTGGAGGCGGTGAACCAAATAAATGAACAAAATAGACAGACAGACAAAATGCTGTACATTGTTGGTAAGTTTGTTGTGGTTTGTGTGGGTTACAAGTGAACTGAAATCAACATATACATACATCATTGTAAGAATATTTATGTATTTTATTATCCATGTGTTGGATTCCTGTGGACAAGGCCTGTTAGCTTTATTAGCTTGTGGCTTTTTCCAAATCTACGCCCAACTTGCTTGATGTGCTTTGCCTCCACATATGTATGCTAATGGCTCACACACACACAAGCATCCGCACACACCTACACACGCACCCCCCCCCACACACACACAAGCCCCCCCCCCCCACACACACACACATAGACAAAACAAGTTCATAATGTTCCACCTTTGTAATCAGGGACTCCGAAGAAAATAAAAAGAGAGTGGGCGCGGGAGCCGGGCAGAGGGTTTTAGGAACTCTAATCGTACACTTCCCTGCGCTCTCCTTGCAAGTGAAAAGACAATATTGTTGTCGAGTGTCTTCTCTCCTCATTGTGTGCATTGTTTACTAATGTCTCACTTGGTGTGAACTTGGCAATCATTAATTAGATTAATTTTCTTGTATTTGTATTTGGAATTTACATCCAGTGGAATTTCCCTGCACAGGTCCAGGTCGTCATTGCACATGAGAAACTGTTCTCAATTGCTTTACCTGGATAAATCAAGGTTCCATCCCTCCTTTCTCTGAACCATTTATCCTCACAAGAGTCACGGCGTCACATTCACATCTACAGACAATTTACAGTCTTCAATTAAATGTTTTTGGAATGTGGAAGGAAACTGGAGTACTCTGAGAAAATGTGGAAATATGGGGAAACACCTACAAAACAGAAACTCCCAAAAAATAGGATTAATAAATCAATTAAATTATAGAGAACCAACAAATTAACTATTTATCAAAGCAAATACTCAGAAATTCTATGACCTAGTGGAGTTCAAAATAGCACAAATAATGTACAGAGTAACAACAATCTACTTTCATTACATTAATTACATTAATCAGAAGCTGTTCGAAATGAGGGAGTGTTACTAAAATGTAAGGGGTTCAAGTGTCTATGAAAAATCCAAAACAGGAACAAACATCACGCAAAGGTGTGATGTTTTTTTTAGGTGAACTGAAATCAATTGCTGTGTTTAAAAACAGGTGTAAATACAACATGACATGCAAAAAAAAACCCATCACACAAACAAACAAAAGTTATAGAATTTCTCTTAGCATTAAAGACCTATTAAACTTTTCACATTTCTCAATAAATTGCATGAATCTTAATGACAACATTCTGGCATACAGTAAGCAGGACATGATATCTATAGTACCATGTGTTACAGGTTGGTGCTGATCCAAATTAGAATTGTTTGGCCTTGGCAGAATAATGTCTGAGGATTTATTATACTGTTTAACCTTTTAAATAAAGTGGTCCACAAAGTCACCCTTGAAGGGAATGAAGGGGGGTGGGCCTTCCATCTCCTTGAGGTATTGTACATTGACGTGTATACATGCTGTGTCTGTGTCAGGCTGTGTATGGCATTACCAGGCCATATGGAGCCCTGTATGGGGAGCACACTGCCCACTTCACTCTGCTGTTGGCTCTGGTGCTTCCTCCATCTGCCTCCTGCCCCCTCTCTCCTCTCCGCTCCTCTGTCAGGTTCTTCTTTCTCTCGTTGTATTTATTGTTAATGATTTATCTAATCTTAAATTAAAATCCCCAAACAGACATGTATGTCTTTCTGAATGTTTTTTTTTAATAGGGATTGACCGATTTTGATGAATATTGGCATCAGAATTTTTTTTTTAAATCTGATGGTTGATAATAAATGAATTTAAAACTGTGTTGGAATCAAAACAAAGATATGTGAAAGTTTAAAATATCTGTCATTTTGAAATTTTGGAGGAATTACCTATATGGACCGATTGTTTGTTTTCATTTAACTTTTTAAGACATGCTGATGACCCTGGGTGCCCCCTGAACTTTTTGTTAGAATTTTATAACAAAGATGTACAGTATACAGTATACAGTATATTGATAGCGATAATAATGATAAAAAAAATCAACATTATGCAAATCTGAAAAAAATGTTCAATAAATGTATGCTTAAAGACATTTGAACTACCGTAAGTTAAGAATTTTACTTTTTAAAATATTTTGATATATCAGTTATTGGCCTCCTTGACTACTAATAATCAATATCGGTATCGGCCCTGAAAAAAACATATCGGTCTATCTCTAATTAATACACTAGCTATGACAGTTCAGGCCTGCCATTTACCATAGTAATTTTTTAATGCCTACTCAGCTAGTAATATTGATTATGAGTAATGTGAGTAATTCCAAACCAGTAATTAATATATTAGGCTGTTTTCTCCTATAAGGTGGTACCATTTCTAAACCTTTCAAAGCTGTTGAAATGGTTTCTGGTTCACCTTTTTTAAGTATAGGCCGACCTGTGATCACTGGCGGTAGAGGGTGTCAGTGAAGTGGCAGGTCCAGCAGATGGTGCTGTTTTTCTCATATCCAATATGTAATATATATTTAATACAGAGTACTGATAAAAATTGTTTGGGCATTTCAACAGCTTAGTGGGTTTGAGTGCTATAGTATATGCCTTTTTTAATTGGACTCTGAGATGCAAATGATTGTGCTTTATAAATTTTGCCAGAAACAGGTGTCCACACAAATGTGTTTCAATGATGGAAATGATCAGGGGTCCACTTTCCTCTCATATTTCAAAAAACTGATGATTGAAAAATAGAAGACTCTAAGTTGTCCACAGGTGTAAATGTGTATGTGAATGGTTGCACCCTGCGATTGGCTAGCCTCCAATTTAGGGTGTACCACGCGTCTTGCAAAGTCTGCTGGAATAGTCTCCAGCTAACCCAAGACCCTAATGAGGACAAGTGGTGCAGAAAATAGATGGACGGATGTTGCTAAAAATATATCTGCTGTGAAGTTCTTACAATGAATTATTCATATATTTACAATACGTCATGAGAAAAGAAATTCTAAAGACAAGAAAGATGATTCTGTTTCCTGTCATTACTTTTACTTGGCATATGCCACCAGCTACCTTCATTACTTATCTACTATGAGATTGTGTGGTTTCAATGTTGATGTCACACTATGCGGCAAACTGAACAAAAATTCTGACATGCTAGACTTTTGTTGTCGTGGTCATGAAGCATCCCAGATGCCAGACGACCAGTCTAGACTGGATACTACAAGACGTTGAATGCTACGAGACACTACGCTTGTCTGCGACATGTCTGTCGACCCAAAATTGGGCTACATTTGTGTAGTCGGACGTCATCATAACAGACGCAAATGACTGCACACCTTGATGCTGACAGCCTGTCGCAGTTGCCGTTCGTACTGGTCACTTTTGAACAAACTAGGCTTACTCAAGTGTGTTGTTTTAGTCTGCAAAATTGTAGTCGTCTCAAGGACAAAAATATATGGGGAGATTTGTCTAAAATCTCACTGTTTCGAGAGCGGAAAATAGTGTGCTGCTATGTACAGTTTAAATTTGAGTAAAAAGTGTTGATTATCTAAAAATGAAAACCAGTTGGTCATTCATTAATAACTGAAAATATGTTTTTGGGTTCTGTATTTATAACCAAGCAAAAAAAAAAAATGTTTTTATTTTCATCCAAATACCCGATTATTGTATAGAATTTTCAATAAGATATCCGAATACCAAAGTATTCGATTGCTGCAGCCCTAATCTCAGCAAAACTGGAAAACACTGTATGTACTTCTCATATAACAAAACAGAGCAATAAATGATGGATAGGCCAGGAAAGATGAAGGGGAGGTGAGAGAAGCAGAGAAAAGAAAATATATGAATTACGGACACCCAATTTGGTGATGTAAAAGGTTTCTAATGTATACACTTGTATAAAATGAATACACTTGTATAAGATAAACACATTTTCCACCCTCCCGCCTGTCTCCCTTTTACTGCATGTGTTGTGGACAGCGTTCCCAGAGACAAACACACACTTCAAAGAGTGACCATCGCCTCAAAAAGTGAGTAAACATTGAAGGGAGGTTGGAAAGGTGGGTCGGCTGTATTGGGTAGTGAGGACTACACACAAGCAACCCAGCAGGGTAAATTCTGTAACGGATGTGAGGGAAGTTGGAATAGCGTCCCCTGTCTCCTGTCTCAGCTTGATAGATCAAGCGAGAGCGCCTGCATGTGCCTGTTCCATATGGCCCTAGCACATATTATACAGTATGTACAGTGAAACCTCTAAGGTCGAAATCTGTTCTGAGGCATCGGCCGACTACAGATTTGTTCGCATTTTGGAACAAAAATTCTATATAAAACAGAAATAGAGTCCACCATAAAACCGTTATTAATTTTAGAGACTTCTTTTAAGTACAACATATCGCTCGTAATGGTCAAACAAGTGTAACAAATAAACTACTATCAATATTAAAATGCTCAAACATTACAATGACACATGCTTACTAATGACAAAGGCGTTATGTAAAAGTGAGTCACATCACAGACACTTGCGGCTTTATATTCGTAGACAGGCACACGTGCGCTCGGCGTATTAAACTGGTACATCTTCATTTTCGTGCTGAAGTCTAGTTCTCCGTGTTTGTCACTTTGGCTGAATGTGTTGCACCATGCTGGGTGTTCCGGTGGACCGAGGTCATTTTCTTTTACATGCTTATCTGACAATATGGTGACAGAAAAAAGACTACACTTTGGACTAGGTGAAATGAAGGGCAGGTGGTGAATTTGGTCAAAGTGCCAGCAGACAGATTCTGCGCTCCACTGATATGTGTGGCGGTGTCATCATATTTCATTCATAAATATGACAGCAGCATACATTGAACTCCCTGAATCATTGTTGAAATCATTTAATTGAGCACATTAGCATTATCATCATGTTTATTATATTTAATTCACTAATAATAAAAAAAAAACACATATGATGGGGAATTAAAATTACATTTTAATTGCTTGGAAAACAAATACAGTGCCAAGGATAAATGAGTACACCCCAACAGGTTTGTAAGAACACCTTTAGTTTACTTTCAGAATCAAGATTTTCTGTGGGATACTACTCCCACAAACGTGGGCCATTGAATGCAAACAAGTTTTGCTCATTTGTACACACGTCATTTTCTTCACAAATTTATAAGGGAAGTAGACCCCGAAAAAAGACTGACAAGTTGTTCATTCCAGGCCTAGGAGAAATGTTGCTGTCCCTAAATATCATGGAGGTCATACAAAATACTAGGTATAGTCGTTTTTGTTCTGGGCTGCATTAATTTTTCGCATTCATTAAATTTATTAAATTTAAGATTTTGTAATTTATACATTCTATTATCAACCTTGTTTTCATGTTATGAGTTAAACACATATTGTACAAAACATCCATCCATCCATTATCAATACCGCTTATCCTCACAAGGTTCGCGGGGCGTGCTGGAGCCTATCCCAGCTGTCTTCGGGCAGTAGGCGGGGGACACTCTGAATTAGTTGCCAGCCAATCGCAGGGCACACAGAGACAAACATCCACACTCACAATCACACCTAGGGGCAATTTAGAGAGTCAAATCAACTTACCATGCATGTTTTTGGAATGTGGGAGGAAACCGGAGTACCTGGAGAAAACCCACGCAGGCACGGGGAGAACATGCAAACTCCACACAGGCAGGCCGGGGCCGGGATCGAACCCACAACCTCTGAACTGTGAGGCGGACGTTGTACAAAACATATTTTGTCAAAATTTTGGAAATTGTTCGTATGTTCAATGTTCAATCTTTCAATTTTTCAAGGGGGGTGTACTCATATATGCTGAACACTGTAGGTCTCTGGGGTGCCTGCCAGTCCATCATGTGTGAAATTACACAATCAAGTTAATCTTTGTTAGTTGCCTTTTTCCAAACAACCCTTCCTGAATTTTATTGAAATGGGACTATGCGACAACAATTTATAATGTCATCCCATATCAACTAACATACTAAAGAACCCAATATTATCACATCGAAGGCAAAAGTTAAGCAGGGCTGCAGAGAGTGTTCTTGGAAACCAATAATACCTATAAGCAGAGGTGGGCATTCTGTCAGACTGACGGACCAGACTCCCATTTTGCTGACAATTGACGAATGACGGGACACCTTTTAAAATAGACGAACTGACGTATGAAGGAAATGGGTTTTCATCTGTCAGTGTAATCGTCACTAACCATGTCAATTAGTAAAGGTCCGTCAGTGCGTCACTGACGGACCGTTAGTCCACCACAGGCGAACGTCCATTTTTCAGAGTTTTTTGGGGGGACTGATTGACAGACCAATGGACTTCTGATGGAGGAACTGACTGACTTAAATGACGGACTGTCTGACAGATTGACAGACTGACTATTACAATTCAGTTCGTCACGAAAAATGACGGACTGAAAAAATGACGGATGGGTACCCTGGCCGCTGACGGATGACAAATGGCGGACCAGCAAAATGTTGTGAATTGCCCACCACCTGTGTGTATAAGCGTTAGTTAACAACCAGCAATCAGTGTCAGCTTCTGACAAGTGGCACATACTCGAATGTTTGGCAAAACTGTTGACTATTTGTGAGGGGTTTGTGTTTGGCTATGTGTCCCAATTGACAAGAATTTACATTTTTTAAAAATCTGGCCTCTTGGTTCTAAAGTGCAACATCCTTGAGTAAACATGCTCACTTTTTTTTCAGACCCATTAACTTCATCATGGTATCGAAAATGTATGTGAATTGAGTGAGAAAGACCACCCTATCAAACAGGATGACTTAAGTGAGGCGAAAGATAGAGGGTTAAACTTGTACTGTAATTCTTGAGTCATTTTTTTAAACAGGTCACATACATGTTAGTAAGACACCTGGGAACTGTTTTGAATTGTGAAAAGAGACAATTTAGCTCCTTTACGCACCAAACATACAACATTTGCATATTCTTCTACAATATATGCTGTGTCTATTTAAATGAAATGCCCATTTTTTCATGTAGGGTTTGTGGATATTGTATCAAAATGTCAAATGGGATTATTTTGTCGATTATAACAAAGATAGATAATAATTTTAACATATTAAAACAATATATAAGCATACCCATCTGGTGCAAATGATCATGTGGAATGTGTGAAATGTGGTGTGTCATAGCACAATGCAAGTTTCAAAAGTCCAGATACTTTTTCAAAAAAGGTGCTAAAGTATTTGCAGCAAATAATAAGGTGCTAAAATGAGTGTGGGTGGATGTGCTTTGCATGCATAAAACGCTTAGAGACAGACACATTTTAAGACATAATGGAAGCCTTCTGAAAGTTGACGTCAAATGTAAAGTGGAACTACTCGCATCAGATGTGGTAACGAACTGATGTGAATCAAATATTTATTGCACTTTTAATGGGCTAGGACACGTATGTCCAATTTTGGAAACTTTTTTATTTTCACAATCCGGTGTCTGTAACGCGGAAACACCATTCATATAAAAACAAGAAAAATGAAAAAAAAAATGGAGATAAGTGTTTTTCACAGGACAGCAATGATACAGTATGTAGGTTGTTAATGGCAATTAGGTGAATTTCTGTTTCACAAAATCTTCACGTTTTTTCTTTTATTTGCGTCTACTTCCTATTTGAATGTTGATCCAAGTACAAGGGGAATGACTCACATAAGCCACAGAGGACCAAACCCCAACAGGGGATAGCTGAAGCTGGCTCTGAATCCCATTGACATGCCAACGTGCTTTCTAAAAGCTAAGGACTGTAGACACAATGTGCCAGTATTTGGCTTTGTAGCAGTAATGAACCTCAAGGACTGAGTGCTTTGTCTTTTATTTCCCTTATTTTGGACACAAGTACTGAATGCCAAGCAGAAGGTCTTCTCCAATTGTGTTTTTATCGTGATTGTGCTATGATTGAGGTTCCGGATTCTCATCCAAAACCATTGTTGGAAACAAATGCGTTACTGTTTTTGTTAACTCTTTTGTTAACTTTTCATGGACAACTAACTGAGAGATGTGGAAGGCTCTCACGGAGATGATATTCAATAGCTGAGAGAGAATTTGACTAGGTAATGGTGATAAAGTTTCACCATTGATATGACATGTTAGAGAGCACAGCAACAATTATTCGTTGTTCTTATGCCTCCACCATCTTCAGACTACAATATTTCATGCACAGTGAGAGCCATGGATCCGATTGTAAATCCTGCAGTGCAGCAGCAGCAAGTGACCTCTTTGTGACCTTTGGCTATTGCTCCTTGAGTGTAGGGGTGGGTGTGCCGGTGTGTTATGTACAAACGTGTATGCTTTTTTAGGTGTTATGTGTGTTTAAATGGGAGGTTGTAGGGCCCCAGGCCCCAGGGTCTTCCTCTCGGTGTATGTGATAGGACACACAAGAGAAAGCGGATATATCCCGAATTTGTACATGAATATAGTGTCTGGATTCATGCGGGAAGGAGGACCCAATAGCAGGCGCAGGCTAACAGCAGATGTTTTGAAAAAATACTTGTACAGACCACTCCCACAATAAGTGAAATAGAAATATCCTATTTAAACACTCTCTACGCATGTTACTATAGCATATACAGCACTTATTTTTTTAGGCCTTGAAGTATTCTTTCAAAAGTAATACAAATACATTTAAACACATATAATATATTGAGAGAGAACAAGAGCAATGGGTAACAGAAATACTATACAAACAGTGTCACAGGGTACCGATCCCTCTATGTGTTTACAGTAAATAAATTCATTTTTTTTGGTCAAACTAGCAAACTTACCATCTGACAATATAGTGTACATAAATAATCATGCCCAAAGATGTACATTATAAAATGCCAGTATAAAAAACAGGTTAAAAGAGAGTTATTAACTGTACAAAAAAATAAATCCACCTGCGATGGAGGGGGGTTTACTGTATTCTGTTGAGGAACGGGCCAGGGGAGTTAAAGGTCACAATTAAACTAAATATTTGGATGAAAAAGACTTCTAGGCATTAAATACAAAAAAACAACATTTAAAAAAATAAGTATGGTGGTGATTGAGCATGTCTTGTTGTGCCCCGTGATGTCAAATTTTCACGGCGCTGTACAAATTCATTCATTGTGTGTCATTTGTAATCTCAAAAAGCCATGCTAATAGCAAATATTTGTATTAAAATACTTATTGGCCATAAGCATAATGGTATCAAATAAAAATACAATAACTTTGGTCGTAACCGAGCTGGCTGTCTTGTGCAATGTCACAGAGGGCCGCCTGTATAAATAACCCGTATATGTAGAAAAATGAAAATCAGATTGTGATTCAGGTACTGAAATAGAACACAGACATGGGGTGACGAGGTAACAGCAACATCTTGTTATACCTTTGTTCTCTCTTTTTTAAATGTTGTTAAATCCTTTTTTTACATTTCCTTCATCCTTTTAAAGCCCTTAGCTGTTTGTTATTTGTGCTCTCCTCACTTCCTTCTTTCTAGAATTCTTCTTCTCTCACCCACTCACCCGGCTGACCTGTTTTCTGAATCTGAGCCGTGATTGGTCGTTGTGAGCAGTTGTGACGTAATTTTCAGGCGACAGAAGACAAAGATGGCCACTCCCAGAGATGGCTAAAAACGAGTGCATTTTGCTGCTTAACTTATATTCCACAAACACAAAATTAATCAGAATGCCTTGTTTCAACTAGTGGGCCTGCTGGGAAGATATTCTTGAAAAAATATGTTTGAGTTGACCTCCGCTTTAAGCAGCAAAATCCACCCGTTTTTAGCCATCTCAGCGGCCATTTTGTCACTTCTGTCGACTGAAAATGACATCACAACTACTAAGGCTTTCGCTAACGACCAATTGCAGCTTAACTTCAGAAAACCGTGATTGGCTGTTACCTGGGCCCTGAGTAGTTGTGATGTCATTTTCAGTTAACAGAAGTGACAAAATGGCCGCCCCCAGAGATGGCTAAAAACGGGTGGATTAACTCTTATTCCACAAACGCAATGTTTATCAGAATTCCTTGTTTCGACTAGTGGGCTTGCATAGAACATATTCTTAAAAAAATATGTTTGGGTTGACTTCGTCTTTAAAGAAAATTAGCAATTGTATTGCATTAAGTGGCATCTCATGGTTTCCAGCTGAATGCGTGCCTGTAAACATCTCCCTCAGTCCTCTTTTACATGTTCCTACATGTTCATCCAGCACTCACTAAACATTTTATATGTCCTAGGGGCATCCAGCAGCAGCTTTCCAGCTACAGGGAGACAGTGATCAGGCAGGCCACAGCTGCAGCAGGCTCAGCAGTTCACCGAGATGATGCTCCAACCTGCGGCATCTGCCAGAAGACCAAGTTTGCAGATGGTTGTGGGAACTTGTGCTCGTACTGCCAGACCAAGTTCTGTGCCCGCTGCGGAGGGAGGGTCTCGCTTCGATCCAATACGGTGAGATAAAGAGAGAGCATTCTATTGCTTCTATTTTCCATGGACGTTTTTAATCAAACAGTGCCAAAGTGACATTCTATTCTGCCATGTCACAAAAACAACAACAACAACAACAACAACAACATATTTTTCAGTGACACAACTTCCTCCATGCCCCAAACAGAAACAAAAACATAAAATATTATTCTTGAAGGTTAATATGTAAATGAAAATTTTAAATGCAAGACATCGATAATAAATTGTCCTGAGTAACACAGCAGTTTGGATAGACTTAGTTGTGATCTCTCCCATAAGCTTGTGTCAGTATGCATTATTATCTGCAAATCTGCAAAGCAATTAACTTTCAGTTGAGACATCTCCTTGTATGAGATCGTCAGTTCAATAAATGTGCACTGTAGCCCAACCATATCCTCATAGACTGGTCACTCTTCATGATGACATCAATATATTGAAACCAGAGCAGACAAAATTCTTGCCAAATAATGAACAGCTTTATCAAGCTAAAGGGATTAAAACTCCTTCAGCATTTGGAGTGACTCAGTGTGAACAGCCGCACATAGGATAATCCAAAACATACTCTTGTTTTTCCTCATCAAAATTTAGAAAACACCATACAGTATGGTTAAGGCCACACCAACACCACCACTAATATAGTACGAATGCATCTTTTTTTCCCGATAGGGTTAAAACTAACATTGTCTCGGCAGCTTGTTACACAGTTTTATTGGATATCATTGGATTGTGCCATTGTAGCCAATGAAGTGGCCAGCAAGTGCATCTGTCAAGGAGAAACATTACATGCATCCGTTACATTAACATTGTCAAAGTCTGTTTCCAAAGGGAACCTTTATTTGGAATAAATAAAATACTGATGAAAAATTACAATAATGTCTTTTCTGCTATTAAGGTACAAACTCTGTGAATATCGCACAGATGCACAGTATGTATTGGCATTACATTTTAGTTAGATATTAAAAATATTGCAAATAGCCCAAAAAATGTGGACATTTTGATATTTATACCCCTTTAACAGTGTCAGAAACAAACATGAAGCCATACATTTTGATTCAGCACTTGTAATGGACCTTCTTTGTATCTGTACCTAATGTTGTGGCAGGTGAAGTGCAATGTGCAATTTAGAAGTCACAATAACTTGTATCAAATAGGTTTTGTAAAAACGTTTTGTGGGTAATCACAAGTCAAAGTCTCTAATATATTGCAGTAAACACCTAACCTAACCCTTACTTGCATCCGGAGCATTTTTGGGGTGGGGGGTGGGGGCTGACAAATTTTTAAAAAGGGCTGGATTAAGCATGGCTGGAAGTGGATTTTAGTCCGGCCCGGGGGTGATAATTTTTATAAATAAGGGCGGTGGGTCGAGGCCGGAAGGGTATTCAGGTCAAGGGTGGAGGGTCACGGCCGGACCGGCAAAAAAGGGTCAAGTGCTGAGCTCTGCTTACATAACAACGTCAATGCGCCTGACCTCACCCATGTGCCATATGGACTGTATATGTGTTTATTGCTGTTATATTGTATATGTTACAGTATATTTGATATAGTCATGCTGTTTTTTTAAGTGTGATCCCACCACAGTGTCAATACACTATGCGACCCAGGCAGAAGCTGCTAAAGGTTAATTGGGCATTACACTGAGCTGCTGATGGAGGGGGTAGTCTCCCATTCTGTCTGGGTCTCCCAGGGGTGCAGAGGTGCCCTATAAACACGCAGCGGGGGAGTGGTGTGTGTTAGTTAAAGGCGTTACAACTTCCACTGACATAAGTGGTGTGTCCTTTCGACCCCTCCCCTATGCTCCCGGTGTGGCATTTAATGATCGCACACAGACTTAAACACACACCCAGAAGTTTACTATTGCCTACCATGGGGTCCCAGGTGGTATGATTGGGTGGGCGGCAGTTTTATTCATTGGGTGAAAGTCCACTGTTACACACTTTGCACTTGGATATTGGTAAGACGTATGAACCTATTAGAACCACATAAGTAACTTGTATTTTTGTTATTTGCCTAAGATGTGTATCTATTCTAACAAGAAACAAACAAATAAATCAGTTAGTAAACCAACTTTCTATGCGCTACATTGAAGAGTCACTGATTTCAGCACCCTTACTATGTTTCTCACTTTCTCCCATTGTACATGTATGGCTTGACTGGACTGAAGGAGGACAAAGTGGTGAGTACTGACGTTTTTGTTTAAAAAAAAAAATGTGTGTCACATACATGTTGAAGTAGGACGTAGGATTGTATCAGTGTATCAGTCTCACTGGCATCTTTGGTACTTAAATGCATCCGGAGCACATTCACAATACAGTGGTACCTCTCTCTACTTACAAAATTAATTGGTTCTGGAAGAAATTTCATAAGTAGAACATTTTGTAAGTAGAGACGCGTTTTCCATGTAAATGCCCTAATCCGTTCCAAACCCCCCAATATTCAGACATAAATGTTTTATAAAGCATAAAAATGCATGAAAACATGTAACAAATACATGTTGCAATTAGATTATTGTACAATAAATTAGAGTTGTACATAATGTAAAAAAACCAAAGAATAGAGTAAGGAATAAAAATGATGGTCGTTTACCTTTTAATTGCTGTCCTCGTCGCTTTTTGCCCTCTTTGGTTCATGTTCTCTCTCAGAAGTGTTTTTTGCCTGGCGTTTTGTAAACAACTGATTTAATAACGTGGCGACTGTCGATACATTACGGTCATATTCTTTGGCGAGATCAAACAAACGCATCCCCCTTTCATACTTTTCTATTATATCTTGCTTTGTTTGTATGGACAAAATACCTCTAAAAAGGAATAATCTGTTAAAAGAATACACTCAAGAGATTAAAGCTGGAATTAGAACAAAGCACTTTACTCTACCCATATCACCAAAAGCAAAAAAAACACATTTTAAGATGATGAATAATATCTACCCGTGTGGTGACTTTTTGAAACAGAGATTTAATGTGGAACAAAATTGTTGTGTATTTTGTAATTCTGATATAGAGACTTTGGAACATTTATGTTTTGATTGTATACATATCAAAAACTTTTGGGAAGATTTTCACAATTGGATGGCTGAGAAGGACCATGACTTTATTCAACTGGAGTACAAGGACATTAGATATGGGACAGAAAAACACATGAAACAGGACGTGTATGACGTTTTGATTATAATGGCGAAACAGTTCATTCATAGGTGTAGATTCTTAAAATATCGCTCTTTGTTTTTGATGTATGTAAAAGAAATGGGACATTTTGCAACGATATTGAATAGAATTAGAACAAAGAAGGCTTGTGTCATACATAATATGATGGGTTTATTTTCTGAGTAGATTTAATATTATTATTTTATTTATTTTATTTTATTTATTTTTTTAAATATTTTTTTCTCGCTTTTATTTTCATTTTTGTTATACTACACAGTTCAAGTGTATGAGTGTGTTGTGATCATTTTGTGGTTCTATGTTGTGAGTGAATTGAGATTGACATTTTTAATAAAGACAAAAAAGTTTGTATGGACCAAAAAACGATTTTTTTCCTTTTTTTCTTTTCCTCGTTTTTAATTCACGTAAAACTATTGGAAGACCTCATGGCCCGAGGGGCGAATGACGAGGACGCTGCATCTATCTATTTACCTATCTATCCACACACACATAGAGACATACGGAAGAGGTCCCTCTTAGCCAATGGGATGCCAGGAAGATGCTAGGCTAGTCAATGGCAGAGCAGCTATGAGTATGTTACGTTCAGGAAAATCCGGAGCAGCCCGTACTGCGAGTATCACCCCATACGTTTACTTTTCGTATTCTGAAATTTCTTTCGTAACTAGAGGCAATATTTTCCTGTTGAGGCGTTTCGTAACTTGAAAATTTCGTCTGAAGAGACGTTCGGAAGTAGAGGTACCACTGTACTTCAGTTTACCATATTTTATGTTACAGCCTTATTCCAAAATGGGTTTCATTATTTCCCCCGTAAAAATATTATGCACATGCACACAGCACTCCTTAATGACAATGAAAAACATCTTTCTTTTCAAGATTTTTGCTAATTTATTTCAAATATAAAATAAGAAATTACACGCCTGCTCCCACTGACTATCCTTAAGCTGTTTCTACTGTTTAATTGGAGTCTATATTTGGTAAATTAATTTTTGTATGTGATTTGAAAAGGCATACACCCGTCTATATAACATCCCACAGATAAACAGTGAAATAATGTACATATAGTATGTAATATTATTATTAATTTTTCATGGTGTTCATTCCCCATCACCTTGTGGTAGTTTGCATTGTTTTTTCTGGCAATGCCTCTTGATATTGAATTCCTTGAAAACAGCTACATTCCCACAGAAAATTAGGCCGACAGTTGTTTCGTTTTCAGTGGTAAAAATATGCCACTTTCACTCTCAACTTTGCTTTTCTTCGCTACAGTCTCCATTTTAGAAATGGGCCGGAAAGGGTCACACAAGGATAATTTGCAAGGAGTGTGTTCGGAAATGCACTAACACGACGAGTGGAGAGGTAGAGTGCGCTCTGAGCATATTTCCGAACGCACCGAGAGTGCGGCCACGGGTCAGCTGCAGTCCAGTGAAATAGCTAATAGTTTTTTCGTACCTGTGTATTTTTAACAGTATTGACAGGCCACACATTTTTATTTTTATGCCAGAGGTTGCAGGCAGGTGGACATTTGAACATGGGCCCACAATTGAAAAATCACACGTAGGCACACAGTGAAGATGCAAATTCCACACATGAAGGCCGGAGGCCGGATGCAAACTCACAACCCCTGCACTGTGAGGCAGACTTGCTAAATAGTCGACCACTGTACCGCCCTCTTTTAGGAACAACTCTACTTCTTTTTTTTTTTTTTAAATTGCAGCCTGGGCGTCCTACTCTTTATGTTAATGAGTAGTTAACATCTTCCGGTGTAGCCTCTTCAAACAGGATGAAGTCTTCTGCAAACAATAGGTTCTGAGGCCTTCACTGATGTCCTAACAGTTGTTTTGGGGTCTTTCGTTACTGCTGTTATTTTCCCTGATTCATCCATTTAACGGATGTTCCTTAGTAGCCTTGTGGGGCCCTGTTTTCGTTCCCAGTGCAAATCTAGTGCGGTGCTTATGGGTGGCGTTTACTGTCTTTTGGTATTTTGCTAAAGTTTTCCAGGTAGAATTGGATATAACCGTGAGTCGGCAGCGTTGTGGTATGGAAGTAGCCTTTTCCCTGCCAATTATAGTGCCATCTCTTACTTACATTAAAATCAGGGTGGTCGGAGCGCAACACATCCGAGTACACGTACTTGACATTTGCAGAAACAGAATTAGACTTGCTGGAATCCGTGCATGACATTGGCAGGTAAACTGCAAGATCTCCCTTCGAGGATGATGTAGTCTGCCAAAATAGTACCTGTCTATAGGCCGGACTGCCTCTAATTTTAAACGGCTGTCCTTTGGCGAGTCCGACTAAACTTTCACTGCAAACCTCGGCAGGGCCAATGCGAAACGGAAGCCTCTGTTATAGGCAATCGTGGTATTGCCCTCCCCCTCTTGTAATGGTATGTCCCAGCAGCAGGGGGGAAGTGTGGGGTACATGAAGTTAGAATGAGAAAATACAGGCTTGAATGCACACTACTGTCTCGTGTCTCTTTATACACAAACAGCCTCGCCACGGCCATTGAAGCCTCATCGCAAAAAAGGACTATCGACGATTACTTGAACAGAGAGAGTGACTCACTGTGCCATGGCAACTGTTCATGGCCCTGGTCCATCACTCAAATCTGTACCCTCGGCAACTAAAACTCACTATCGTTGCTTGCCCGGCCCTCGAAGCCCCGCCACAAAAAATACAGCAATGACAGACTACCGACGAATGACGGATTAAATAAAGGGGCTTGCGACTATAATTAGTCCATCTATTTTAAAATTGTACCTGTCATTCGTCAAACGTCAGCAAAACGGTAATCCGTCAGTGACGGATAGATGGACCGGTCACTTAGGCGGAACGCCCAGCTCTGGAAATTAAGACCACATTGTTTAAAAATACATTAAAAATAGGCATGTCCACGTTTAACAGTTGGCCAACCTCCCAGCTTTCCGTTGTTTGTATCAGGGAATGCGCGGTGCATGGTTCCTACAAACTACCGTTGGCTAGCTGACGTGGCTAAACAAGATGCGGGGCCACAAGTTCACTTTGCGTCTAGTGTCAACACAGCACAAGTCATTAATCATTGCCTCTGTGGCAGCGAATAAGATACACTTCTAACTAGTAGTATTCTCACGAAGAGAGAAAGATGGAGAAGCCTTGCTAATTGCTAAGCTATCATGACAGACATGTAGATGACAAACCCCAAAATGAGTGATTGAGTGATAACGTGTACTTGTCACATAGTTTTGACTGTAACCGCGTTGTACTAATAAGTAACCAACGTTGAATGGCAAAATAACAGGCAAATTAGTAGGTGTCTGGAGACAAAACAATACAAAATAATTCTACACAGCTGCTTTACATAGGACAGGAAACAAATTAGACGGGCCTCTGAGGTTACAAGTATATTAATATTATTAATATCAATATTATGATATTATTAATATTAATATTATGATATAAGATAAGATAACCGGGGTGGCACGGTGGTCGACTGGTTAGCTCGTCCGCCTCACAGTTCAGAGGTCGTGGGTTCGATCCCGGCTCCGGCCTTCCTGTGTGGAGTTTGCATGTTCTCCCCGTGCCTGCGTGGGTTTTCTCCGGGTTCTCCGGTTTCCTCCCACATCCCAAAAACATGCATGGTAAGTTGATTGGACACTCTAAATTGCCCCTAGGTGTGATTGTGATTGCGGTTGTTTGTTTGTCTCTGTGTGCCCTGCGATTGGCTGGCAACCAATTCAGGGTGTCCCCCGCCTACTGCCCGAAGACAGCGAGCCTTGTGAGGATAAGCGGTATAGATAATGGATGGTTGGATAAGATAACCTTTATTTGTCCGACGTTGTGGAATGTGAAGGACATTGTATTAATTGGAAACCAAAATTTTGTCCGCGCTATCTAATCCAGTCCATTAACAATGTTATTTTGTTTTTGCAAAATAAAGTGCAGAATTTAAATGTTGACTTTTGAGATATGATTAATCTGATTTTAATACACTTGCTTTGTTTAAGTTGAAAACAGAATCAGTAAAGTCTAATGCATCCATACATAGATTTATTTGACAATGGCACGCTGAAATCTCATATACTTTGATTCAGGGGTGATTCAAGGATGATGCAATTAATACATCAGAATAAAAAAATATGTAAGATATAATTTATTAACGATTATGGTTATCGAGTAACTACTATGTTGTGCAATTTAGCAATATGCATAATTTCTTATCCCATGGTAATTTTCTTGAAAAAATGTAAAAATATGGAAATTTGGAGAAATTGTTAAGGAAGTGAATTTGTTTAAGATGGCAACTCGAGTAACAGAGAGAGACACAACCGAGCACCGGTTACTAGCAAAGAGGATTCACCATTCTCTTTAGAAAGTCAATTTATCAGGGTCAAGGAGGTTGTATCTTAACAAAAGCACACTATTAGATTGGAAATGCAATGAAATCAGGAAAGTCAAATACGAAACAACAGTTTACATTGGAATATACATACTGTAAGTGTTGAAACTTTTTTGTCAGTGGAGTGTAACCTGTCTGTTCACAAAATCACTGAAACAAAAATTACCTACTCCTACTGCTACAGTGCTGATCTGTTCAATTGGTTTCTCAACCATGACTGGATGACTAACCTCTCGGGTTGACAAAAATTAATCTAGTGGTGACAGGAATGTGCTATTAAATACCCCCAAAATGTATTGCAAATGTCTATTGATCCAATTCAGAAATGATGTGCTGCTTTGTGTCACGACACAACACAGTAGAAAAATCTGAGCGATGTGCCATATCCTGTTAATGCCACAGCGACTCATGATTACTATTGATTGCCAGTCTCGCGAGTTGCGTCCGCCTCAAAGTACGTCTCTCATTGACTGGTCTTAAGGGGGCTATCTTTCTTCTCCCTCTTGCTGTACATTTCCGTATGATTGCAGAAATATACACATACACTAGGAAACATACAGTATGGTCTCACTGTGTGGTGCCCATCGATAAATATCTAGGTATACACCAGGGAAAGTTACAGACAACCTAAGGGAAATTCTATTTCCAGGTTGCTATATGGACTTTCCAAACAGCACCCTGTTTCAATGTGTTGGGCTGTCAAAATAGAATCAATAATTTATAATTTTTTTGTTGTTGTTTAACACAAATGTTATTTACTGAATAGCATAAAGATGGTCAAGGGCCATAATTACGAGTAGTAAATGGTAGTAGTAAATATATACGCTCTCCCGGGTTTAGTTGTAGACACGCAGATATGCGTTCCCGGCTTTAAGATTAGAACTTGGACTTGCACCCAAATCCCCATTCCCTAATTGTGTTGAGTGCTGGTTGGACTCGAAAGTTTCACCCCTAACGACTGAAAAGTTGTTCTTTTTAGTGTAAAATGGCTTAATTAGATTCCCGTGTCGCATTGTGCCCGAAGGTAGAATCCTGATAGGTGCTGTAAACCCTTGTTGTGGTGGAAGGAAGCCGCATGCTAAGATAGCAATACGTCACACATTACTTGCATCACTACTAGTACTTCTTCTACTTTCTTTTGGTGGCTGGCAATTACTTTTGGTGCATTACTGCCGGCAGGCAGCGGTGATGTGGCCATGTAATGGCTTACTGTACAGTATACTGTATAGGGATGAGTACCAAAGACCGAGCAACGATTCACGTGAAACCCAATGATCATTATTTTGGTTCTGAATCGTGTCTTTCTAAGTTGTGACTGAGCGGAAGTAGAAGAGTTGTCGATTTTCCATGGCGCGCATGAATGCAGCATTTTACATTCACCAGTGTAATGACATCACCTACATCACCTAGGGTTTCACATGCAAAAAAAACCCCATCATTTTGATCCAGAATATATTTTTTGAATTGGCGCCAAATGATGAATTTGACGGCAATTTTTATTTTTGTTCTTATTCATATCCTCTTCCAACTGTCATTTTGCTGATGTATTCAATCCAAGGTGGGTTCGATATCATCGCGCGGCATGCGGTAGGACTTGCGTTCTTGAAAAATAACTGCACAATGAACGAAGATAACATTAATAGAATTATTTACCTTCGTTCCTTATATTAGTGTTTAGCTTCATTCCTTGTGTTGTTCATTGCAAAGCACTTTGCTATGCACTTTTTTATTTCGTAATATTAATTTATTGTTTGCATTATTTATACTTTATTAATTGTGAGATGTTACACCTTACCTTCAGACAGTTTTATGTCTTCCTCTGGCTCATTTGTTTTAAATGCTTGAGGTTTCTTTATTATTTGTAACATTTTATACATTGAAAAATAATTGTTAAATTGGAATACAATTGTTAAATTTGAATTTTCTTTCACATTTTATTATTAAATAAATTACCATTTATTATTAACAAAAAACTGAAAAAAAGTACAGAAAATTGGTACTGATGAGTACCTGTATCAATTCCCAGGTACAGAGAATCGGAACCGAACCTGTTCAAATGTGAAATGTGGTACCTATCCTTTGACTTATGTTTTTTTTCCTTCATGATGAATTTTTTGACTGATGCGATTTATATGCTGGAGCGACTTGTAGTCCGAAAAAATGGTAGTGCCACTTTTACCAGCAGAGACTCGGGCTGGATTTACACTGCACGTTTCAAATGACCTTAAATGCCAATATAAATGTTTGGGCAAAACTGGGTGTCATTTTTGTCAAGCAGGGTTGTCGGTATCTGCTGAACGTAACTGTTGAAGTAACTTGTGATCTAATGTAGTTAATTTTAAAATCTAGTAATCAGTAAAGTAACCATGTTACTTTTTCATGATAACTGTGGCAACACTGTTCATAGATGTGCAAACCATGCATTGAACAGTATTTCTGGGAATGATTTGTTTGAACTGTTGTTACTGTACTGTGTTACTCTGTATTAGCCATCAATGTCTGTGAATGTGTACTGTACATGTACTGTATGTGTGTGTGTTTTGTGTTGCGAGAGAGCTGTGGTGTGCTGATGTAGTACCTCATTAGCTGCTGTGGACACTAATCTCCTTTGTGGCAGTCTTTCATCCTTAGCTCAGGATTTATAGACGCCCACAGTCGCATGCTGCCGGTGCCATACGTCAAGCTGTCATTGGCTGCTACTACTTCCTGTTCCCACCCCTCCACCTCCTTTCTTGCTTTTGACCAAATGTGGATTTTTTTCTCTTCCGATAAGTGGCAAGTATTTGATGTGTTTCTGCTTGATCAAATGCATTAGTAGAAAGTATAATGTAGCCTGGGAGTGTTATATGACAAACTGTCTGCTTGAGTGGATACTGGATGTTGTTGATGACTCTGGTGATCAATACAGTAAGTGACGGACTGTGACTGCAGGTGATAGGAACTTGAAACTTGATCATTCATACTTTATAAAAGCATTGCTGGATGTTTTACTGCAGTGATAAAACAGGACTGATATATCTGTATGGCGCAAAACAGGGGCAATTATGACTTATGGTTAGCTTTAAAGAAGGCAGCAAATGTAGGAACTAGGGATAGAAATCTGACCAATTTTTCAATACAGTATCAGCAAATTGATTATTCTTCATTTTCTAATTTTAATTGTTTTGTTAACACAATTTTACATGATAATTGTCTAAACAAATGAATAAATGTATTTTCAACCAAAATAATAAAATTGAACAGAATGGGAAAGCGAAAGACTGTGAATGAGCATGTATGTATCAGCTGGCATTGGGCAGAGGTCGCCAGTGAGCAGGGCACATGTAGATAATAGGATTGTAAAAATACATCAAAGTCAAAATACAAATGTTTTCCTCAATTTCAGACTTGCTGCACTGTCACGATTTAGGATTAACATGGTAAATGGAGGACCAAATGCAGGCAGGCAGGGAGGCGAGGAGTGTCAAAAAGAATTAATTCTCTAAAGAACAAAAATGGAGATAATCAAACGCTTTAAATCAACAAAGTCCAAAGCAAATACAAGATTCAAAATAACGAACAATGGGCATGGACTCGCTTTAATTGGGAATGTGACAAGGTTACACATCTATCTAGTCGATGTATCGATGTGCCTGCGCCGCGATCTTGCTACGTTGATAGGCACTGAACTGGTGCACATCGATGCCGGCCACATATCGACAAAGCACCTTTTTTTTCTAAGTCATCGATCGATTGAATCAATATAACTACAGAGTCATTTTATACTCAAAATGCTCTTTTATTTTTAATTCAGGCTTGAAGGGTATTTTTAATAAACTTGTATTAATTTTTGCGTGTGGCTTAATCGGCGGCACGGTGGTCGACTGGTTAGCACGTCCGCCTCACAGTTCAGAGGTCGTGGGTTCGATCCTGGCTCCGGCCTCCCTGTGTGGAGTTTGCATGTTCTCCCCGTGCCTGCGTGGGTTTTCTCCGGGCACTCCGGTTTCCTCCCACGTTCCAAAAACATGCATGGTAAGTTGATTGGACATTCTAAATTGCCCCTAGGTGTGATTGTGAGTGCGGATGTTTGTCTCTGTGTGCCCTGCGATTGGCTGGCAACCAGTTCAGGGTGTCCCCCGCCTACTGCCCAAAGACCCTACTGCCCAAAGACAGCTGGGATAGGCTCCAGCACGCCCCGCGACCCTTGTGAGGAGAAGCGGTACAGATAATGGATGGATGGATGTGGCTTAATCTCTGGTCGGCGCCGGTATATGATGTATACGTGGGTGTATTCATACATTTTGGTGCGACATGTTCGGTTCGGTCCACTTGCGTACCGTTTCTGATCAGCTTTTATTATCAACGCGAGCTTACGCGCGAGTAGGCGGGTTTTCACACGGACAAGTAGGAGAGTGGGGGCGCAGATGAGCAGGCAGTACGCCAGAAGCCGTGATAAATCATAAATGCATGGATTAAATGGCATTATTATGGCATATGCAAACAAGCCTGAGTCCGTTAATATAGTTGGCATTGTAACTATTATGTTTTTTTTTTCATCACAAAAAGTGTATACATGTACTGCAATGACAACTTGTCTTTAACTTGAATTATTGTGAGTGTATTTTGAATTATTGTTAGTGTATTTTTTTATCCTGCTGTAATTTCTTAGAATATCATCCGAATGGTTCGCTTTTATTTATTTTTTCTACAAAATGTACCGTTCATCTTTTCAAAATGAAGTGGTTTTGCACCGAAAATATACCGAATCAAAGTTTCAAGAAACCGAGCCATGATTTAAGCGTACCACTTGACCCCTAATATATATATATATATATATATATATATATATATATGTGTGTATATATATATATATATATATATATATATATATATATATATGTGTGTATATATATGTATATATATATATATATATATATATGTGTGTATATATATGTATATATATATATATATGTGTATATATATATATATATATATATATATATATATATATATATATATATATATATATATATATATATATATATGTGTATATATATATATATATATTAGTGCTGTCAAGCGATTACAATTTTTTAACTAATTAATCGCAAAATTATCTATAATTGATTGCGATTAATCGTGGTTTTCAACTACATTTTTTTACAAAGCTTGGAAAAGATATTTACATAAATCTTGAGAAACTGTCCAAAGACATCAGAGACAGAATTGTGGCAAGGCACAGATCTGGCCAAGGTTACAAAAGAATTTCTGCCGCACTTAGGTTCCTAAGAGCACAGTGGCCTCTAATCCTCAAATGGAAGAATTTTGGGATGACCACAACTCTTGCTCGACCTGGCTGTACAGCCAAACTGAGCAATCGTGGGAGAAGAGCCCTAGTGAGAGAAGTAAAGGAGAACCCAAAGATCACTGTGGCTGAGCTCCAGAGATGCAGTAGGTAGATGGAGAAAGTTCCACAAAGTCAACTATCACTGGAGCCCTCCACCAGTCGGGGCTTTATGACAGAGTGGCCCGACGGAAGCCTCTCCTCAGTGCAAGACAGATGAAAGCCTGCATAGAGTTTGCAGAAAAAACACATGAAGGACTCCCAGACTATGAGAAATAAGATTCTCTGGTCTGATGAGACCAAAATTGAACTTTTTGGTGATAATTCTAAGTGATATGTGTGGAGAAACCCAGCCACTGCTCATCACCTGCTCAATACAATCTCTGCAGTGAAACATGGTGATAGGAGCATCATGTTCTGGGTTGTCGGGGTGTTTTTCAGCTGCAGGGTCAGGACGACTGGTTGCAATTGAAGGACAGACAAATGCGGCCAAGTACAGAGGTATCCTGGAGGAAAACCTCTTCCAGAGTGCTCAGGACCTCAGACTGGGCTGAAGGTTCACCTTTCAACAGGACAATGACACGAAGCGCACATCTAAAAAACAAAGGAGTGGCTTCAGAACAAATCTGTGACCATTCTTGACTGGCCCAGCCAGATCCCTGACTAAACCCGATTGAGCATCTCTGGAGAGACCTGAAAATGGCTGTCCACCACCGGTCACCATCCAACCCGACAGGACTGAAGAGGATCTGCAAAGAAGAATGGCAGAGGATCCCCAAATCCAAGTGTACAAACTTGTTGCATCATCAGTCTGTCAGTCAGAATTCCATCAGTTAGTCCGTCAGAAGTCCGTCAGTCCGTCAGTCTGTCCCCCCACGCGCTCGAAAAACCATCAGTGACAGTCAGTCAGTCAGTCCACAACGGTTAATAACGATTACACTTATGGATGAAAACCCACTTCCGTCATTCACTAGTCCGTCATTTTTAAAAAGTGTCCCATCATTCGTCATCAAAACGGGCGTATGTCAGTGACGGACTGACAGAGCGATCCATCAGTGTGACTGAATGCCCACCTCTCCTTATTTCATACACATGCACATACAACACAACGATGTGGAAAACATTTTATTAAGTAATTGCTTTTTAAATTCATACCACAAATTGTGCGTAAAAATTGCATTTCTCTACAGGAAATACACAAGCACCACATGTTTCATATAATGTACATATGAGCACTGATACACATACTGTATATGGCTGCAGACCTCCTTTACCCCCCGTCACACACATACGCGCACCCCAACACACATGCACACCCACCCACACACACATGCGCACGGACGCACATATTGGTGCACACAGGCACAGATGCTGCAGGACGCCAAACAAACACACACGGGCTTTGTGTCCTAGTTTCCATCTATGGAGAAGCTATTCTCTCTGTAGTTCGCCTTCACTCACAAACTGATCTCAGGGGATCTTACTACGGTGATGTGACACGCTGCTGCTGCAGTTGTGTCAGCATCGTGTGTGTGCATGTGCGCGCATGTGTATGTGGATCACATACCACATATGCTCATTGTTGCCTGTACATGTATATGTATTTGATGTTGTCACCATTTTTTTTGTGCATGTGTTTCTATTTGTGTGCTTGTATAGTTCTGCCTCACCATCGATGTAATCTACAATTTGGGATTACAATATCCATGTCTGCAGCATTATGGTCATTTGTTGTGTGAAATACTCCCTACAAAATTTTTCTTCTGACCCACTGTAACTGTCAAAAGATTTTGGCTTTCTTTGTGGAGTTCACATTTTTTCCCTTTGCTTGCGAGAGTTTTCTTAAAAATACTGCGGATTAATCCCACATCCCCAAAACCTGCTTTTTAGGTTAAATTAACATTCTAAATTCCATGTAGGTGTGAATGTGAGTATGAATGGCTATTTCTTTGTATGTGCTCTGCAACTGATTGATGACCAGTCCCGGGTTTACTCTTCCTCAGTTGGATAAGACTCTAGTTTGTCCGCGACCCTAATAAAGATGTATAGAAAATGAATGGACGGATCACTCTCCCTAATCACATTGATATTTCTGTCGGTTACTCCTACTCCTGAACTGATCGCATTTGCAAATAGCCACCACACATGCAAACAGAATAATCAGAAGTTAGAAGACATAGAAAGTTAAAAAGAAAGGAGTAGCATGTTTTTGTAACACGTCTTTTTCTCCCAAATTCGTTCATGTGTCACTTCACTGGAAGTCATCATAGGGTTGTGATTCACATTCAATCACTTGTTGGCTTTTTACAACAGATGCAATAATTTAATTTTGCTTGTGAGGTTTGTTCACAACACCTAAAATGAGAATTCCAGCAGTCAACATGAAGTTATTCAAATTGTTATTTAAAATAACTACTGTATACTAATACATTTGATCAGTATGAGCCAAGGCACATATTCCACATTGGAGAAAATCTCACGGGACTCCAATTAAGCAAAATGATTCACAAAAGGTGGATGTACAGAGTCATTATGTATCTTCTGTCATCTTGTGGAAGAACAGTTTATTGTTTTGCCTGTTTCTATACGTGATTGGTATATATAAATGAACAAAATTTTTTTTTTAAATTAGAAAACATATTTTTTTGTCAAAATAATTGACATTTGATCATTTCCCGCGGCGCATCTGATGATCTCTCACAGCACTCTAATGTGCCACGGCATACTGGTTGAGAATCACTGCATTAGACATCATAATGAACACAATGCAAAGTTTCATGTCATGCAGCAATGAGCTTTTCTTAACATCCATCATCAAATATTGTCCTGCTGCGTAATATGCAAATATTCAAAAATATCATCATTAAAAAATTTTAAAAATCACAATCAATTTTTTTTTGCCTTCAAGTGTACAAGTTGATATTTTCTCGAACACATTTAACCAATTGGTGTCAAGTATAATAAAGACAGACAATATCAGTTGGATGATTCAATTGAGAAAGCTTGTACAACAGAATGCTGGGAAAAATTTGACATTTTACTGAAATGAATATTGATACACTACACGTTTATATTACCATTTTCTGACTATCCTTCCTCAACCTAGTGTGCTTTTTCTGCTATATTGCGGTTTACCACTACATACATAGCACATTTTACATACTGGTCTGCATCACAAATCCTGGCTGTAAGAAAAGAGAGCCAACATCACCTATGCACTTTTCACATTTTTTTTTTCAAAACTGGAACAGAACAAAGTGGAACGGTTAAACACATAAACATAATGAGCACACTCACGCAGCAGCTGCTCTTGGCCACAGCTCATGTCCAAACACTCACACGCAGACTTATAATATTTTGAGCTCTCCAGCTCTGTGCTTTCCATCGGGCTCTGCCTCTTGAAGACCAGTGTTGCCGCATTTACCTTGAGAAAAGTGACTGAGTTACTTTACTTATCACTTGCTTTAAAAAGTAGCTTAGTTACTTTAGACTACTTGATTTTAAAAGTAACTAAGTTACATTATAAGTTACTTTAATAGTTATGTTCAGCAGATACTAGATAAGAATGCAGGTTTATATTAAAAATACAAGAAAGACAACCTTTTTGACTTACTACAATTATTTTTTTTAAATAAAATGTTACATGTTATTTCTGTATCACCGATTTCCACTTATCGCGGTTAAGTCTGGATCTCCTGTGATGAACGTTAGTTCACTGAATATTTTTTTGAATCAATGAGTTCCTGATACCCTCCCTAGTAATTCAAACGTATTAAAAATATTTCGATCCGGCAGGCATACACGTCATAAATCACATGGAGGATGTTTTCAACAAATAAGATATGGTGTCCCACATGAGGGTGCGTGTGCGTGTGCGTGTGTGTGTGCGTGTGTGTATTTGAATACACTTTCCCGTTTTCCCTGGTGGTGCTGGGCTGTTTGGCAGGATAAATATAGCTGTGGCGTCGGTGTAAAGCTGTTTTCTCCTCAGCTTTTGTAGCTTTAATCAAAAGCAATCTGGAGGAGGGAGACGTGAAAGAGAAGGGGGTGAGAGAGAGCGTGAGTGGAGGGAGAGGATGGGGGGAAAAGGGGTGGTGTGTATGGCAGACGGCAGAGTGTTTTATTTTAGTTCTCTTTAAATAGTCATTGGGGAGTGTTCAGGAGTAATGAGAACCCTGGTGGCTGGAGAAGACGGACTGACTCTAACCTCCCATCTCTCTCCTCCTCCATCCTCTGTGTGTCTGTATTTCACGGCCAGCCCCACTTCCTCCATCACTGAATCTGATATAAACGCGGGCTTATGACTATGACTGCGCTCATGTTGCAGGGCCTTCGTGCAGCACTTCCTCTTTTGCACAATGATTCATCATATCTATTCTGGGATGGAATCACATTCGTCGTCAATATCAACTGTCAATGTTGTAACTAATAGCTATTGATCTGTCACCATTTGTTTTCTAAAGGAATTAAGTGGTCTACTCTGTCCGATGTCAGACAATGAAACATGCCACTCACAATCCCTCAAAACTGACATATTTTCAACCTGCAATTTAATGCTGTAGAAGTTACTATGTAAGTTGCTGAAACTATTGAAAGGCAGACAAGTGAACTAGAAACTTGAAAAAAAAATGTCAGATCATTACATCATTTCACAGGTCTGTAACTTGCCTTTTTTTAAATCTAAGCAGGCTAATAAAACATTGTGGTTTCTTAAAATTAAATGAAATATTAGACACCAGAAAGAGAACAAATAATTGACAATTTCCATGTTTAAGTTTGCAGCACACATCTGCAAAATTGATTTCATGCAATGTAAATCCTGTCAAAACAGGCACTGATTTGACAATACTTTTTAATTTTGCAGTGGTACGAGAACTGAATTGAACCATTATTCGAGTGGTTCCAATAACTTTTAAATTTGGATTTTATTTTTGTAGTATTGGTTCTCATTCTATTCTTCAAGTAAATGTGTCCACAAGTAAAATATTTTAGTAGCTTTCAACTAGCTAATTGTAGGCCGTGCATTGGATAGTCCAGGGGTCACCAACTCCGGTCCTCGAGGGCATCTGTCCTGCAGGGTTTTCAATCTCTCCCTGCTGTAACACACCTGTTAAAATGATCAGGATCGTTATCAGGCTTCTCAAGAGCTTGCTGATGAGCTGATCATTTGAATCAGGTGTGTTACAGCAGGGATAGATTGAAAACCTGCAGGACAAGTGCCCTCGAGGACCGGAGTTGGTGACCCCTGGGATCGTCAATCAGTCACATGCGTAAGTCACAAGAACTTCAAGCCCCAGGCCTAAACGTTTACCCTTTATCATTTACCCCAGGAATGAACCTGTCGTCAAATGCGAACCAGATTAAAACCTTTGTCCCTCTTTCCAATTTACATTTTTCAACAATCGCATTCCAAATTTCTATTGCAGTTTTGGTTTTTAGTCCCAAATGACTACTTAAAATTTTCAACAGATCCTTGTGTGCAATTACATTGTAACAGATTTTAAAAGCAGGACAAAGTGGCCGTAATTCCCTAACTCAGCGTAAATTATTTGGTTAAATGTTGTTTATCACACATGGGCCACTGTACCTTTTGATGTTATCTATGGCTAAGCCAATCACCAGGGCTTGTGGGATGGCAAGTAATGACATACGCTCTCTGCTTATTGTTTGTTTATTTACCGGCAACTTATTTATTCTTTTCAATAAACCGGTGTTGTAGTCATCAAGAGTGTGATCCTTGACAGAAACACACTGAAACATAAAAGTTTTGACACTCACTTTTTGTAAAAATTGATCTGAATTACACGGGGAGCAGAGGGCTCTGACTTTTTTTTGACTGAGCCAGCCAAAGTGTGATCATTTGCGTTTTTATGCATTGGTAGCAAAGGCAGCTCAGGCTGCCTGAACTCATGTGAACTGCACACTCAGCGGAAAGAAATGTTCCTCTGTGACAATGATTACACGGCATCATGTGTGCTCGCCTTGCATTCCAGTCTCACTTTTTCGTTACATTTTTCTTTCAATCTCCATCAACCACATGTGCCAAATAAACTTTTCACTTTCTTTATATGACAAGAATATGAAAATGCATTTACTTAATACAACACGTTTGCTGTGTGCAGCGCACATGTGAAGCAAGAATAGGGGGTCACTCATACGAGGGTAGGTAATTAATAGCGATTCGTGAGGAATGCCTGCATTACTCCCGATCGCCTCTAGGGGTACCACATCAAATTTTGGTTTGTAGGCTTGTCCAAACTTTTTGCAAAGAGGGTCAGTTTTGGTGAGGTTAAAATAAGTTGGGGCGGACTATTCAGCTTCAAGTTTCTTTAATTTTTTACAGCGTTCGTTAACAGTCACCTTGTTGTAGTTTGCATGTTTTGTCTGATAGTGACTCTTGACATTGAATGCCCTGCAAACAGCCACAGTCTCTGAGCGAGCTAGCCAGAAACAGTTGTTTTGAAATTCAGTGAAAGAATATGCCAATTTCCACTTGTCCTGGAAGCAACGGCCCTCTCTGTCAACTTTCTTTTTCGTCACTACAGTCTCTGTTTTAGAAATGGCCTAGAAAGGGCCACACAAAGGTCATGTAGCGACGGGTTCACTCTGACACCTAACACAAGTTTGAGAGTGGTGTGTTCAGAGAGGCAGAGCATGCTTGGAGCGTATTTCCGAAAGCACCCAAAAGTGCGGCCACAGCTCTGCTGCAATCTTCTTGTGAAATATAAAACTGTAGTCAACAGCCAGAGGCTGTGGGCCAGTGGAAATTTGTACAAGGGCCGCGTTTGGCTTCTGGGCCGGACTTTGGACATCTCTGGTTTAGAGGGTAGATGACGAAAAACCTTGTTAAATCAGTCTAAAAACATGAAGGGGGCTATAATAAAATGAATTGGGAGTTCTTTTACCAAAATCGAGGTTAATACGTTGACTCCAACACACACACACACACAAAATTCATGCTGGACTTATGTGTATGGACAATGTTTTTTAATTACTGTACATCTATTGAAACATACTACAAGATCCTATCCTTCAGCAAGCCTAAATGAAAGTGTGAGAAGGTGGTAATGATGACTATAATGAAAGGTGGAGGACTTTATGAAAAAGTTTGCTACTGTTCATTAAATTTTCGTATTCACCAAACCGAAGCCTTAATGGGCTGCAAAGCTAGACTTAAGTTTGGTCAGTGGAGTCTCACGTGATGAACAGGTGGAAGGTACTTAGACTTGTTTGCAGATGAAGAATATGAAAAAAAAGGAAAAAGGAGGCAGCTGGAAGCAGGAACAAATTCTCTCATTAGTTGCAGTGCAGATAGGAAGTGCAATGTTACATTTTCTCTTTGTCGTTCATCTGAAGCTTCCATGATTGGTAGTTGTTTTACAGTTCTGTAATGACATATTTTTGCAAAGTTATATACAGTATACATTGAATATTAAAAAAAAAAATGCTATTTGCTAATTGCTAATTGCTATTTGTGTGTAATCTCTAAATAAGACTGTTACTTTTGCAGGTCATCTGGGTTTGTAATAACTGCCGAAAACAACAGGAAATACTGACCAAGCCAGGCGAATGGTTCACCGGTCCGTCAGGAAAGCCCACTGGTCTTGGTTCAGCCATCAGTGAGCCATCTGTGTGCCAAACCCTTGGTGAGAAGAAGCTCCGATCCCACTCCCAAGCCCCACCGGGCTCCACAACATCCCTAGACCCCAACCCAGCCAGTGCACCCGGGAGCACAGCTGGAACAGATGTCCGGTCACGAAGTGAACCACCAAGAGACACGTACGTTTTGCAACCAAACTGCATTTAAAACCAATAACAATGCCAAAAGTCACTTGAGAATCTTATAAATTTTAAAGGAACAAAGCTCGATTTTCTGAATTTATATTTTTAACTCCTGTCAAAGTAGCATTGCATCTCATATACTGTATAGTATACCCGTGGTGTGGATCCCTCCAATAAAAGAGGAAACTATATCTATCTTGATACATGGGTTGTGATACTATTCAAGGACGCTTCATTTTAAAGTGGAGCGATTTGGTTCAATTCGGTGGAATTACAATTCGATCATGGTACGTTACTATGCAATGAATTTCTTTTTGTCATTTTACAATATGAATTAACTTGCAAGGGTCCAGATGAACCTTTATTGCTCGGAGCGCAGTGGCTCTTACCTTGAAAATTTGAGGGCACTAGTAGAAAATTTAGGGGCGCACACTGTAAGTCAACGTGTAAATTAAATGTTCATTCCATTAATTTTCACTTTCATTACTAATAAATGAATTACTGTATTGTGGAGCAGAGGTTTGTCACCAACAAAAAATATTTAAAGGGACAATGTGTAGAATGTTTAGATTTTTGAATGATCATTCATTTTAAAAAGCCACTATTCATTTCAACAAAATGCAAAAAATATGCTCTATCACATCAACGTAATTATTTTTGTATAATCGTAGGTGAAGTAATCTCTTATTATATTATATGGGGCGCGCCTCCCCTACAGGCGGCTGCCATGTTTCGCTGCCATCTTTGTGCTAAGGGGACTCGAAGGAGATAAACTTAGCGAGCGTAGTTCCTAAGCATCATGACTACTGCATGTGTAACAAATGCAATGCACTTACTTCATGACTTGAGGGCATACTAGAAGTCATTTATGATGACATTTTTCTTGCACCTCTGCTGAAGAAACTGTTGGTAGGCTTCTGATGTGAGGTCTCTCGGAGGCACAAAATGCACGCGCTTCCATTTTAGGTCGTTGTATTCTATTAGTTGACCACTTAGATGGGACGGAATCCTACACATTTAAAAAAATACTAATAATATTAAATAGTAATATGAAGAAAAAATAAATCAGCAAATTTGCATGGGTGTGAATAGATGAAAAATGTACTAGCACTGTCTCAAATCTGAGGAGCAAAATGCCACCATTGAGAGGCAGTCAAGAGCCCATTCAGAGATATATCTCTCTCCAATAATAGAGAATTCAATATGTATCTTGATATATTTTAAAGTGGAACGGTTTCCTACACATTGTCCTTTTAAAAAATACTAATAATATTAAATAGTAATTTGAAGAAAAAATAAATCACCAAATTTGCATGGGTGAGAGTAGATGAAAAATGTACTTGCACTGTCTCAAATCTGAGGAGCAAAATGCCACCATTGAGAGGCAGTCAAGAGCCCATTCACTGATATACCTCTCTTCAATAATAGACAATTCAATATGTATGTAAGTGGAACGGTTTGATTCAATGCACTTTTAAATAAAAACTGATTTTCTGATTCAGTTTTTGTTGTTGTGACACCCCTGCAGTATGCTGTACATTATTTAAGCAAATCTAATGTGTGAAACAGATACATTTTGGTTTCAATTTGGTTTGTATTTTCGTCTAGTCTTTTGAAAAATCCTTACAATATCTACTCGGAAGAACTCCGGGATCTTCCCCAATTAGTGACAATGGTTTTTCAAGATTTATGACTGGTCAATGCAATGCTTTAACAGCTGATGAACTACCTCAATCCTCATGTGTACAAAAAAAAAGACCAGGTCTACATCAGGGATGACAGTTAGTTAGATAAGAGTCTACAAAACCCCCAAACATGCTTTTTCGTTGATAGTTTTATTCTTTTGGTCTCCTTGCACATATTCATTCTACTAGGAGAAATGGAAGAGGCGGTGGAGGAACTGGTCGGGGAGAGCGCAGGTCAGGCCAATCCATGCTGCAGACCCAGGTTTCCATGGACCGAGACCTACGGGGTGAATCCAGGGAGCACAGAGAAAGCCGGCGGCTCACAAAAGGACGTTCTTTGGAGATTGATCCAGTAGGAGGAAGTGGTGGGTTGAAACGGACACAAGAGGGGGGCTACCAACACATGGGCCACAGTGGTGGCCCCCCTCATCAATCAGGGCCAGTCCCTTCTGGAGGCCGGGGCCTTGCTGTATCAGTACAAGGCATTGCAACAGGAATTATGGTGGAGGTGAGGGATGGTATAGTGTCTGGACAGAGGACTGCCGGTGGACTGTGTGAACACACCCTTGTGCAACAAGACCACACCCCTCAACTCAGAGAACCTCTGAGTTCAGGGCCTGGATCAGCTCCTGATCAGGGACATGTAGTGAAACGAACCAAAAGGAACAAGGCTGACAGCATGCTACGCAATGATTCACTCAGCTCAGATCAATCGGAATCTTTACGTCCACCACCACCCAGACCCTACAAATCGAAGCGAGGGCTGGGGGCCGGAGGCAAGAGGCAGACCAGTGTCAGCAGCTCAGAAGAAGAGGGAGGGACCACACCTGAATACAGCAGTTGTGAGGATGCTGAGATCGAAAGTGTGAGCGAGAGAGGTGAGACTTCTTCATTTGTGTCGTTAGTGTCACCTAATATGTGTGACAGCCAGAAGTGGGATCACTCATGATTGAAAGGACAATTAAAACCTTGCAAACAACATTATCAGAAAGTAATCTATATTCAATAGTAAATATAATGAACTACAATTATTTTAAAGTCACTGTATAAAGACAAGCCTCTCTAACAGCTGTCCATTCCTTCTTGCTAAAATGCCTGAAGCTTGGCTACTTAACAAACTTGAAAGAAAGTTCTTCTTTCACATTTCTAATTAATTGATCAAACTCAGTTACAAGCTGTTCTACATTAAATTTATCTTAACTACACTGAAGCTACTCACAAGCCAAATGTAGGCCACAATAAAAAAGCTAAACTACAGCTGACCCCCGCATACTCACGGTTTGGCACCATAGTCGCTGACTTTTATTTTTAATTTTTCAATATTCTTTTGTATATTTTGGGGGGTGAATACTAAAAATGTGCGGTCTGTTTATCTTATCTTAACCAATGAAATGCTTCAGAATATACATGTGACGACGTCGTGAGCCCACGGAGGATGTTCCAGAATTATTTGGAGTCATAATGGAGGATGCCGTTGATCGTGGGAGTTCTGAAATGAGTCACGGCAGTGATATAGTCGACGCGCTTGTGGACTTTAAACCATTGGAACCAGTCGAATGTGATATATGGTTAAAATATTTTGTTGTAGTTTGTATTGTTTGTAGACAAAGACTATCAATGTCTTTGTAACAGAAGAGAGGATGGTAATTACCACTTGATTTTTAAAAATTAAAAATAGCGCTTCTCTTGCACTGACACTTTATTTTTACATATTCGATTGAAACAGTAAACTCGAGCCTGTGTGAAAAACATGTCTAAGCTCTCAAGTTCTTTTGGAATGATGTTTCTATCTGCTACAGGAGCTGAGATTTTGCAAGTGTTGAATTTCTGGGAAAACTTCAGTTTTTCAAGGGTAATTCCAAAGATGACCTTAGGTTTTGGGGAGCTGTTGAGTCAGGCACTTTAGGCTTGAATGGGTTAAACAGGCTTACGTTTGCATTTCCGTCTGCAAACTTCGACCTTACCTTTTAACCAAGTTCGAATGGGTTACTACTTGCAGTTTTGCAAAGAAACATGTCATAAAATGAAACATCCAATTTTATCACAATGGTAAATGGTAAATGAAGTGCACTTTTAGAGTGCTTTATCTACACCATATGTTGTCCAAAGCGCTTTACCAAACCGCAAAATTACTTTTTTGAAAACATTCCAATGCCCTAACCCAGGGGTGCTCCAGTCCAGTCCTCAAGAGCCCCTATTCAGCCTGTTTTCCATCCCTCCCTGCCTGCAACACACCTGATTCAATTGATCACGATCATTATCAGGCTTGTGCAAAGCTTGCTGATGAGCGGATCATTTGAATCAGATTTGTTGCAGGCAGGGAGAGATGGAAAACAGGCTGGATAGGGGCATTGAGGACTGGACTGGAGCACCCCTGCGCTGGCTGCAATGCAGAAAAACTTTAAGTTTAAACTTACTTTAACCTCCAGGATCCCTCACCGTCCACTGTCGAACCCAGAACCCCTGGTGTTCTTCCAACAATCCATACATCCATTTTCTGAAACCTTTTGGACCAATTTTAAATCCAGGCAGTCGTCATTTTGCCGTGACCGGCAACTCAGCATTGTCCAGAAAGTAAAAACCCTGCCACAGTTTGGCTTTATCAACTGATCTGGTTTACCTGCCGGTTGAGCCGAAGCACCTGTGGCTAAAGCCAAACTGTGGCAGGGTTTTTACTTTCTGGACCTGGATTTCCCATCTCTACCTTTCATGAAAGCTAGTGTGACATGAGTACAAATGTCATGTTCAACCTGCAGATGATTTTAAATGCCACATTTATTCTCTGTCCATCTTGTTTGTACTGCAGTGCTTAGCACATTTGCTGGGCTTTACACACAATCTATGCTTCAGGCCAGCGCCAGCAGCCTGACTGTCATTGTGACCAGTGTGCATGTTAACAAGTGTGTGTTAGACTGTGTGTTTTAGTGTGTCTAAATGCTTTGCTGAGTGTCATATGATATTGTTTTCATCTTGGCCCTAAGGGAGTGAGTTGGCGGTGACAGTTCCTCTGAGAGTGTACATGTGTGTGCATGTTCGTGTGTTTGTGATACATCCGTTTGACCCCATTTGATTCCATTGTTGACCTTGTGTGGCCTCACATAGCAAACTATGTCCTCAAGCCTAAGAAGACATGGCTGTTTACACTCTAACATTGTTATTTCCAACTGGGGTGATGTCACATCACTGCTCATTCATCATTCTTTAAAACTACAGCTCATTGCTGAGCATTGAACAGCAATAGCACGAAATGAAACCATATCATTACTAATTTTAATAATGCTTCGAAGAACCGGGGATGTTGCTGCTCATATAACCGATCAGTCAGTTCTCAGAGAAAGGCTGACTCTTGTGTTTTAGAAATATAGTGTGTTGAGCTGTGTAATGTCTAATTGTAAGTAGTTCAATGTTTTTAGTATGAATTACCTTCAGAGCTTGTTATTTTGATCAGACCGAGGAGTGGCTTACAAAGTGTTTCAAAAGCCTCTAAAATAATCATTAAGCTCCTCCCTACATTTAGATAAAGTACTGTAAGTACAAATGATATGCATACTTAAACTTGCCATTTATTGTTTTTGAAAGTTTGGCTTTGATTGTGATAACAATGTATTTTTTTGGTACTGTATTTCTTACATAAATTACAATGTACAGTAAATTCCATACCACTTGAATAATAGCGACGAGTGTCCATCACACAAAATGATACGTTTGAGAGTCTTTTTGCCGGTCTTTTGTTTTAAATAGACAAGCTCCAAATACACCATCCATTTACTTTTTACTCTTTAGGGTGGCAGGCTAGTTGAAGCCCATACTTGCTGACTTCGTAGCCAGCCAATCACAAGGCACATATGGACAAACAATTATTCAAATTCACAACGATGATGTGGAAGCCTTCAAATTTACTTTCTTTTCAAATGTTCTGTTTTGAAATTCAGGGGATTTTGACATCAGAAGTTCCACTGCAATGGCATTGTTAGGCCACTTAGGTTGGGGGGGGGCTGAAGCTCAATGCATAAATTCACACCATTAAAAAGGAGCTGAGCTCATTCATTTATGGTCGTCATCAGTGGATGATAATAACAACAACAATGATAATAATGGACAAATAATATCAATCCTCCATCCATATTGAACTACAGGAATCAGTAAATGAGTTGAGAGAGCAAAAAGCAAAGTGATATCTACAAGACTAGAAATGTGAGTCAAAAGGATTTCACAGATGGAGCCGTTTGTGATGCAGAAATCTCTAGGAATAATATCGAACTCAATATGGATATGAAATATGAAACATTTCAGGCAAGGTGCATCATATTAGATTTATAAAACATTAGATTATTTTTAGGGAAGTAATGAGTAGAAAGAGGAGAGATCCAAGAGATAAATAGAAGATGAATTAGCCTGTTCCAGACATTTTTAAGACTACTAATTGAATATTACTGTTATTACCGGTATTAAATTCAAACATCATTGAGTAATGCTTTTTTTGAATCATTTAGGCACATTTGTGCCAAAATATAATCTGCGACCATTGGGGCAAATAGGCAAACGCCAGGGATTCCAGGGGCCGCCAAAACGGATATTGGGGAGAAGAAAAAACGTTTCAACGTTTTTTGTTTAATGTAGCTGGGTCGCAAAGGAGATCTTAAAATAATTTCTAGAGATTAACTGTACTCAACATGGTGTCTACTTTAGATTCCCTATGTACGCTTTTATTATTTGTTGATAGCATTTACATCTGACAGGCAACGTTTTTTTTCCTGCTATTAATAGTCTAATTCACTTTATAAATAGGGTCCTGATCCTAGTTGGATGTTGTATTGGTTAGAATTGTCTAAAGCATTTAATGAGTTTAACCTTTACATCACACGTTGTTATCAATATTAGCATAATCATTATTATTATTATAAGCACTAGTAGTATAAATACTCAAACTTTTGTATTATTACCATATCATTTTAAACTGCCGGTCCGCTGATAGTGTAGTGGTACACACGCCCGAGTTGTGTGCGGGCAGCGTGGGATCGATTCCCGCTCAGTGACAGTGTCTATATGTGCCCTGCGACTGGCTGGCGACCAGTTCGGGGTGTAGTCTGCCTTCACCCATTGACGGCTGGGATAGGCTCCAGCAACTCCCCGCGACCCTGTTTCGGATAAGCGGTTTGGAAGATGACATGACATGACATTTTAAACTGCAGTAAATTGCTAATCAACATCCCACCGACATTCAAGTGTCCAAACTAAAAACGATCGTCATTAGAAAAAAAAAAAAAATGGGGTAAGTTTATGTTTAATCACGGACAGATGGGGGTGCCATAGTAGAACCTTGCCCTGTCTATGACTTCAAAAGTATTTCGGAGCAAACATTTATTGTGTTGTGAGCCAAAGTCATGTTTCTGTGCAGAGTCACAACATAGTAACAGACCAATTTGCCACCTTCATAAACAGAAGGCATTCTTTGATGCTTCCACCCACCAAGTAGCTGGTGATTGCAGCTGTTAATTCAATTTTGATTACATGATGAACTTCTCAAAGGGAAACGTTTCTCTGTAATTTTTTTGTTGATCGAATACATTTTTTTGTGTGGTTAATGCTGTACACATACTTCCTGTGTTTGTGTACTGTATTAAAAAACAAACTGAAATAACACTTCTCATCTGATGTTGACTTGTACACAGTGTTATCAGTCTTCATTAGCTGCTTGTGAAACTTAGTGCTCGCGCTTTGCACTCACTCACATCCTGTACATCCCCTGGGGGCTCAGCACCCCTCGTCCATAAGACCTAGTGTCGCCCCTGTTCCACTGTATATTCAAGATAATGCATCAATTTACAAGGCAGAGTCAATATTTCAGGTTACACAAACAGTGCCGACTTAAACATGCCTGCGACATCCAAGTCAAACACCGAGTATTTTGACATTGAGTTTTTGTCAGAGCAGGTTTTACTGTATACACTCCAACAAGGCAGCAAGACACTGCTTCCTTTTTTAGCTTGAGACTAAGACAGGATCAATTATGAGATGCGGTTGCTGGCAGCGGAGAGGCACGCAGGCTTTTAAATCATTTGACTTTTTAAAATCATTGTGAGATCACAATGGAAACACTCACACGCACACTCAAATATGCTGTCAGTCTTATATTGTCAGTATAGCGCCTGCTATGTAAAAACATCTTCTTAACCACTACCAGGTCAAACACTGAAAAGCGAACATTGTCACAGTAATTTGAAGATTGGATAATCACTAGTGATCTGATTGTATATTATACATATTTGCATATATTAGTAATTTACTTGTATCTCCAACCATGGGGTCCTGACTCTATGTGGCCGGGCCTTTTTACGACTGCACACGTAACATTCTCAACATTGCGCAGAATTACATTCATGCTTGAGTTATGAAACTGAGAACATAGTTTGTTTTAAGATTACGTAATGCCACTATAAGTTGTCACAACCCATTCTCCTCATTGTCTGCCTGCTCCTAGGAATGCTTGGCTCTGTTTTACCCTTATTTTACTACATGTCATAACAATGGCGTTGAAGTGCTGCACACATTTCAAAAACGCCTCCCTGCACATGTGTACAGAAGAAAGTACAGCTGGAAGAATCCCTGAATAATATTTTTCTTCAGTCTGAAATATTATATTGAATATTTTCTTTTTTTTATTTTTTTCAGAGCTTCTCATGCCAATTGACAAAAATAATCAAGGCTGCTTCAATCAGTAACAAATAGCATGATTTGTTTCCCTTAAAGGGAAGTCAACTAATAGTCAAGTCAAGTAATATGTTGTATTAGCCTCCACCAGTCAAAACAAGGCATTCTGATAAATATTGCGTTTGTGGAGTAAGATTTAATCCACCCATTTTTAACCATCCCATGGGGTGGCATTTTGCCACTTTGTGTCATCTGAAAATGACATCACAGCTGCTCTGGGCTCAGGTAACGACCAATCACGGCTCACCTGTTTTCTGTCATTTTCTGTCGACAGCAAGTGGCAAAATGGCCAAAACTGATGGGTGGATTTTACTCCTTAACTAATATTCCACAAACACAATAATAATCAGAATGCTGTGATTTCACTAGTGGAGACACATAGAACATATTATTGTAAAGAACATTTCTGGGTTGGCTTCCTCTTTAACCAGCAATGACATAGACTTTAATGGTTAGCATTTTTTGGACATTCTGTGTAGACTGTGCGTCAATCTGGTGACTTTTCAAGTTTATTTGCTCACATTTACATGCAGTGTAATTTACAATTTTTCTAGTAAAATATTTACATTTTTACTGTTGTGTAAATGTAGTTAAACCCATGTTCCTAGTAAAACAAAAACAAAAAAACAATATAACATTTACTCCAAAATTTAACGACATCCGACAAAGGTAACTGTAAAAAGAAGTTAGCTCTGTCCGGAGGATGTTACTGTACCCTCCTTTCGGGGTCACCAGAGCAAGACCATTGAGCTGGGTGTCAAATGTCAAATTGGTGTCTGGTTTGTGTTGGCACTTGATCCTAGATGTTTGACCAGACAAGAGTATGGTTCAGCAAGGGTCAACATAAACAAAGGAGGCCTCATGAGGTGTGTCCTCCTTTGAAGCTTGTACACAAATTTATTGAATTTCTGGTGGTTAACTGTGGTCATTTGTCAGTGTAATGTTCCCATTCCCGGGAGGGGGTTCTTATCCCCCCGCCTCGGAGATGTAGCAGACTCCCTGGTACTCTTTGGAAGGTGACCACAAAGGAGTCCTTTTGTGTCTTAATGGAACGGCAAATCCGGAAAGGTGTTAGTAATCGCTACACTAAGTATTGCGTAATAAAGTAAAGTGCAATTGTCAAATGACTGGTTAACCTTCCTTCTTCTGACTTACAGCAATACCAAAACAAATACATTTGAAAAAGCTCATGCATGATTTTGCCGAGGATGAAAACTAATGACGTTTTCGCTATAATTACAGTTATCTTTATAAATGACACTGTAACTTCAGTTAGCTATTGTCTTTTATTTAAAAATGATAATTTTCATTATTTTATTTCCTAAATTTCTGTTTTCTATTTTTTTTTTTCAATTTTATTTTATTAGTTGCGTTATCTGCAATAACCTTAGTTGTGACTTGGATACAAAGTAGTCATGGTGAATCAAATAACCCTTTGATGAGAGTTTCTTCACTGTATTTATTACTTGAGCCATGTTAGAGTAATGTTCATGATGTAACAGTGATTATTTATTCTTTTTTTTTGAGTAACAAGCAGCTCCTAAAATGGCTTTCTCACACTCCATGCAAGTTACAATACATAAAAGTACATATCTAAGACTGAATATTCAGTGCATTGTAATCCCATTGATAATGTATTACAAGCAATGTTCTGAATTTGGCAAGAATGACTTAGGATTTGCTTTTGTGTAGGTTTTACCCAGTTCGGTAGGCCTATCCACACTAGTTAAGCGTATATTGTAAAGGTTGTCTCACCGTCACTTTATCGATTTTCATCTTCCTCTTGCAGGCGACTGGGAATGCTACCCTCATGACCCCACTGTGTGGCATGTAAGTATTTCTACACTGAACTCAACTTTATTTCTAAAGCAATATAACAACAACCACAGCTATAACAATGTGCTTTGAATAGAACACAAAAGACAATAATCGAAATAATATGCAATCATAGATAACTAAGTAAAGTATTATTTTATTATTAAAATGCATGCGAGCTTGTTTTACATTTACCTTCCACGTACAGGGGGTGGAGAGTTGTATTCCCTCTTGTTACCCAATCATGTTGCGTGAAACTGTTAGTAGATGAAAGAGAGGCTCATATTGAATTTCTCCAATGACCATTAGGAGGGAACAGAGAGCGCATATGACTATGGCCAGGATACTGAAATTGTCTCGCAATCCTAGTGTGCATGACAGTACTCACGTGTGCTTCAAGCTACTGCACATGTGAATGCAAACAAGCGCAGTTTGAATGTAAACAAACACCTGCAATTTTCAGTTAACACCCGATAGTCCATCTATTGGTGAGTAACACATATACAGAAGAATTGGTTCAATTTTCCTGTCCTATTTAATCCTCTCCACATATTCTCTGGGAATGCAGTTTTCGCTGGGCGAAGCTTCTCGTGGGTTTGACATTGGAGACATTTTTTATATATATATATATATATATATATATATATATATATATATATATATATATATATATATATATATAATAATTCATTTAAAAGACAACAAGCCGAGCGCCAATAATTTACTTCAAATTTCAAATTAAAATTTACATTTTTGTCCAATTCTATTTTGAAAAGCATACACTGTGGTATTAAGCATAAGAAATATAGTAGTGTTTCTCTATTGTTGACATGTTGCTTATTGTTACTATTTAATGTATCTTAGTGTATCATCTCACAGTTCTAAATCCAGCCAGCTCCTGGTTTTTGTTTCAGCATCCTGTAACCTGGCAACCATCCAAGGAGGGTGACCATCTGATTGGCAGAATCACCCTTAGTAAGAGGAGCACAACCATGCCAAAAGAAGCTGGGGCTCTGCTGGGATTAAAGGTCAGGGTGGAAACAAACAGTTACGGCATACACACTCACAAGATAAAAGTTATTGCTTAAGGAGCCTCTACAAATGCGTTTCATATATTTCATGTTCCTCATGGCATGCCTGCTTCTCTTTGTAGGTGGTTGGAGGTAGAATAACAGAGTCAGGGAGATTAGGTGCCTTCATCACCAAGGTCAAGAAGGGCAGCCTGGCTGATGTGGTAGGACACCTGAGAGCAGGTACACTGAAACTTTGAGGCCTTAAAAATACAAAAAAAGCCCAATTAATCAAGTCTTCAGGATGCCACCAGATTATTTATTTATTTAATATAAAATACAACTCTCAGTCGAATTGAAATGCACTATAACAGTACATATACAATATATGTATACAATACATATATTCAATATTCCTTGCAATTACTATATGCTTTGCACATAACACCATCTGACAATATTTACACACACTATCAAAATGAAACTGCAATTTCAACATTATTAACATCGGTCATGATTCCTTTTAATTTTCTGTTGTTGTTGGGAATTTGTAGTTTTTACAAAAAAACTAATAATGTGGGTAAACTGAAAAATGTCTTCAAAATGTACAGTGCATTGCTCAACTTAGCCTTTTTAGAAATGTTCATCTTATGCCATGATATTGAAGTGAGATTTAACAATCTAATACTAATTCTGGAATGCTAATCACATAAAATCACTTTCACACCTACTATTACAAAACATTTAATTTCAGGGGATGAAGTTTTGCAGTGGAATGGGAAACTGTTACCAGGAGCCACTATGAAGGAAGTTTACAACATCATCCTGGAATCTCAAGCAGAGCCTCAAGTTGAGCTAGTTGTATCCCGGCCTATTGGGTAAGTTGTATGTTTCTAAACTAATGGGATTTTTAAAGACAGCTCATGTGATAGAATATGTACACACAAAAACACAATTCAAAGATAATCACTCGCTTAATACCTCATTTGGTACACTTGACTGTCGAAAAAAAGAAAAACTGTATTAAAAATTCTACATTTACAATGACACTAATGCCCAGCTTTGATTGATGAATTTTTTTAATTTATTAATAATTATAATCAGGATTTCATTCCGTTTTTCAAGTTCTATAGACAACCGAAAAAATTACTTAGGTATTATTTGAAATTCATGATTAACAATAACAACTAATAGCAGACATTCAAATTCAGTTATTTTCAAGGTCATTGATATTGTTTCTATTGATATTGTATTAGAGGTTTGACAAGTTATTTTCAATATTATTGATATTGCTTTTAATAATGTTGATATACAAGTTTGCTTTTTTTGTAACACAAGTTGAATGTATTAATTTCTCTCCAAACACTCACAAAGGGTGTATAGAAAATATCAGTAAGTAATCTTACCATTTTATTAGGACCTTTTTATCCTTCATCCTTATGGAAAAATAAGTATCATATTGCTAGTGACATTTTGCATCCCAAAAAGAACAGATGAGCATATGGGCAAATTGGCTTCTTTGAAAATCGCTGTAATTGTTTATTCAGTTATATTTTCTAACTCAAAGGGCTGCAAAATGGGAGTTGTCTATTAAAGTAGAATTGTTTTCCACAAGCCAAATAAGCCAACATTCCAAGAAGAAATCATTTGATGCTTTTCATGCTCCAAACTTTGCTAACCCAGCTATTTTAAATTTTGGCTGCTGGATTTGTTGAAGCACGATTTGAGTTGATTTTAATGACCCTTGCTTTATTTACTTTTTCTATATGTATGTTGTGTAATAGTGATAATCATCATCATGACGGTAATAATAATAAGAAGAATAAGAATAATGTTATTATTACTATTAGTAGTTGTAGTAGTAGAGGTAGTATTGACCACATAGTTTCCATCACCCACCACTACCACTTATAGTTATCGGTGATACAGAGATCAATATATAAAAAAAACCCGATATCAATTAAAACGACAAGAATGCCAAAGTTCATGCAACAAAGAATCTTGAACTTCGTCATCAGGGACAAGATAAACACAATGATACAAAATAACATTATATCATATGCATAGATCCTCACATAACCATGCTTTGTTTGGTTTTGTAAAGCTTGTGTTTTAATTTTTAGTGCTTGTAGTATTAGCTTGATGATATAACACCATTTAGTGCTGGAATGTATGAGTACTCAATTTCAACACACTGTATTCATTTAAGAAATGTCCGCATTCCATGATGATTTGTTTTGCCATGTTTTGTGACCGTGATATTTTAGCTTGAACGTCTAACCACTTTGAATACTTTCTGAATCAAGCATGTAAGCCTGTGCATCCACATAACTACTAACTTTACTGCATTCAAGCCAGCCAGTTGTAAACATGCAAATGGATCATGCATTTTGCTTATTCTTTTTCAGTGATATCCCAAGAATTCCAGACACATCCCACCCGCCATTAGAATCTAGTAGGTATCTCTTATGTTATACAGTGGAATCTCCAAAGTTGAACCCCATCCATTCTATGATGCTCGTCAACTTTTAATTGTTTTAAAATTGAAAAAAATAAATAAATGAAAAACTCACACTGAGATAAATTAAAATTAGATACACTATTCCATAGTCAAACCACTGCCTCATTAAGTGAGCAGGGGATTTTCTCAAGTTATGTTTGACTTGTGTTTACCTATCATACATGTGTAAATATGGTCCCCTCCAATTGTGTTGGAATGGCAAGTCCAATTCCTTCACCTTTGTTGTACACTGACGACTTTTGGGTTCAGATCAAAAGATGATGAGACAAAACTTCAGAATTCCAGCTTTCATTTCATGGTATTTACATCTTGACGTTTTGAATAACTCAGGACAGAGCACCCTATATATGAAGCCACCCAAATTACAAAAGTATTGTAACACCTGACTGATGTGTGTTTCTAGTCGCTCAAGTGTTACATAAACATTAGATCGTGCTTTTTTTTCCTCTTTGGGTTTCACTTGTAAAAACTGAATTTGCTGTTAAGCAAACGAAAAGACCTGAAAGCTGTCTATGGGAGAAAAGCAAGCCAATTTGACGCTTAGAGAAGAGGAAAAATTGATCAAAGCTATTGCACAAACATTGGGGATAAAAGAATACAACAATTTGCAATGTCCTGAAGAAGAAAGAAACAACTAGTGTACTGAGCAACATACATTGAACAGGTCGACCAAGGGTATCAACAGCAGTTAATGACAGAAACAACAGTCAGTGACATTGAATATATAATAATATATTCCTCTGGTGTAAAATGATATCTGTTTGTATGAACTGGCGACCAGTCCAGGGTTTAACCCCTCTCTCTCCCAAACTCAGGTGAGCGAGTCTCCTCGTGAGAATAAAAGAGGGATAGAAAATAGATGGGTGGATGGAAGGATGTACTGAGCATCATGTTGTTCCAATTTTCACTGTTGTGTGACATCACAAATGATGTTGGTTTAAACTCCACTTCAGAAACATATTCTTCCCCAAATTGTTGGTCCAATTCCAGATTGTTTATGCCGTTTCCCTCTATTCCAGCAGATTTCCCAGGACCTTTCTTATATGTATGGTTATTTTTCTTTGAGTTAACCAGCATTTTTCTGGTCATCTGCCCATACAGAGTGGGATATATTCTTTTGTTCTTAAGAAGCATGAACAATCACAGTGTTTTTATTATGGATAGGCCTGAAATAACACAGCAGCCATCTGACAGTTTTCACAAGCTACTTCATCCAAATAGAGAAGGTGCTGTACTGTCCATTAAAAGCACTAACACTCAAGATGCTATGCACGCAGTGTGTAATGCCAAATATATATAAATATATAGTATATCTCTGCAGCTTCTTTTGCCTTTTTTGACATTATTATTTGTCAAACAGGAGCAGAACTGTTTTGATTGATTGTGTCACTTTCTGCCATAAAAGGTGTATGTTCCAACCTTTAAAATCCACCACGTTGACACTAAGTATGGCTGGTTTGTGAATATAGTGGTGTATTTAGCAGCTCTCCAAAACTGACCAAGGGAAGGCACTTCAGATGAAAAGTGTTTATGAACAATTATAACTGCATTCTCACGCAGTAATTAAATGTGTTGTGTACCAATGGTAGTAATAATAGTAATCATTTAGTATTTTTCATTATTGTTAGTTTTCATTTCATTTTGGCTTTTGTTTTTAAAATTCACATAATTTAAATTAGAGTTTAAGGTGAGTTTGTTTGTTTTCATTTTTTGAAAATGCTCATTTTAATTTAGTTTTTATTAATTTTAGTACTGGATTAATTGCTTCTTTTTTAATATATAGAGTATTTATTGAGTGCATGTTTAAAAAAAGTTTTTTTCAATTTTAATTTGACTTTTTTTGTTAGTTTTCGTTATAGTAACCTTGGTACACACTCAGTGAAACGGGTACAGGTCCATTTTTATTGTCCAAGGTACACATTTTGGTTAAGTACCTTGTAGGGTTCACAATTGAACCCCTAGGTACAAATGGAAGAAAACAAAAAAAATACTCCAAAGCATTGCAGGAACTCTAAAAATCCTGTCATTTTCATGTTTTATTTTCATTTCCCATTAACACCTTCAATTCCTGAGATTTGCAAATGATTTTCTGTTTCGTTTTGCTTCATAGCAGGTTCAAGTTCATTTGAGTCCCAGAAGATGGAGAGACCATCAATAAACCTTTTATCCCCCACCAGTCCGAGAATGATTCTAGACGCTCCACAGCTAATGCCAGGAAAACTTTCTGTGAGTGTGTATGCACGTTTATTCGTTATCTGTTTCACATTGACAAGTCTTTGGACCAAATGTGTTTCTATGTACCTGCAGGTGAAGCTCTGGTACGACAAAGCAGGTCACCAGCTAATAGTCAATGTGCTTCAGGCGGTAGAGCTCCCTCTCCGACCTGATGGACGACCGAGAAGCCCATATGTCAAAATGTACTTTCTTCCTGATCGCAGGTACAGCTGAGCTGTCAAATTCTTGTTTTATATTATGAAGGGGACATTTTCTAAATTGGCCTCAAAAAAGATTTGTTAAAAATATTGTAAGTTTGGGGTTTATTTGAGTCCTTGGAATGAATTACATAGCTCAATACACTGTCCTTATAGGCACAGCACGTCACACTGGCTTTAATCATCAGCAATGATGTTTGCTGAACAGTGAACACCCAAAAAATCTTCACATTTGTATTTGGTTGTGTTTAACATAGTGACAAGAGTAAACGTAGGACAAAAGCAGTGAAGAAGACCTGCGAACCCAAGTGGAACCAAACATTTCTCTACACTCACATTCATCGTAGAGATTTCCGCAACCATATGCTGGAGCTGACTGTGTGGGACCAGCCCAGATCACCAGAGGAAGACAGCATCTTTATGGGAGAAGTAAAACACACACACAAATGCACACGCATACACTGCGCTATGTGCTTGTCTTGTTTTTTGTTTTTTTGAGCCAACATATAAGAATTACGTGGACAGCAATTACTAAAGTATTTGAACTTATTCAAAGTAAAACCACAAATTAATTAACCAATAGTTATTTACAATGAAGACTTTGAATTGACAGATCCTTATCGAGCTGGAGACAGCCTTGCTGGATGACAAGCCACACTGGTATCCCCTACAAACGCATGATGTCTCATCCATACCGCTCCCCCGACCCTCTCCATATCTGTCTCGTCGACACATACACACAGACAACCCTGGCAGGAAGCTGCAGCGTAAGTATTGCATGACTGTGTCTGTAACTTGTACTTAATTATGAGTGTTTGTTTTTAAGCGCTGTCATGTTCTCTGTGTGTGTGCGCTGGGTAATTTTTTTTTAACCTTTGTATAACATGTACTGTACGTCAATGTTAATGTCTGCTTTTACTTCCCTCCCCTAATACTTACTGTGTACTGGAATGTGTGCATGCCTGTTTGTGTGACCGTGTGTGTGTGCGTGTGTGTGCGGGCACGTGTGCACGCATGTTGTACGCGTGTGTTTGTGCGTGTGCCTGTGTGTATGTAGGTTCACAGCGTGTAACAGAACCTGAATTTGAGGGTACAGCGGTAGTTTCTAAAGGTGGGTGGGGATTGTTTTTATACTATGCAATGTTTCCAACATTTGTTTCTGTGTCGTGTTTTTGTATGCTTATAACTGGAGTGAAATGTCAAAGAAAATGAACGCTGAACATAATATTCACTCAAGTGACCATATAACACTTTCACCTGTGTATAATGTTGTAGACTGTATGTTGATACTGACGTGAGAGCTGATTGATCGGGACTCGGCTATGTTCCATCCCATAACAGTGCATAATGGCGTAAATGCCTCATTATTCCTAATTCTACTGTTGCAAAATACCAAAAGAAAGAAAACTCCACCCATGTTAACACAGTTAGATTGCACTTTGCGCTACACTTGTCCTTGAAACAAAAATAGGGCCCTTTCACTTTTGTCAGTCTTGTTTTCCAAAACATGGCCATAACCTGAGTTATAAAAATACAGTAAATCTATTTACCTTAATTCAACAAAACAAAACAAAACCTCTCTTTAATGCTGCTTGATAAACTATAAATAAACCTGGTCTGACTGTGATTGACAGCTGCAGTGACAAACGACCTAAATAATTTCTATACTATGACATGATATGTTTGATAAACTGACCAAACTAACCTGAAGATCGATATGATGTTCGCAAATGGTGCTATTCCAACTCCAACTTGCTACTGAGGCGTTTACGAGACTGAGACACATATATACCCCACGCGACAGAGTGACTTTCCGGAAGTGATGACAGGATTCCTTGCTAGTTCAATCAGAGGACTGAAAGCCAAATTCACATGCAGCGCAGTTTTTAACCTGAAGATAGCTCCACACAGACGGTTTTTGTCCCAAATTCACAATTTCAACAAACATGCACTAAAATGACATGAAGACAATATATAGGCACTCGTTTATTCAGTTTATCAACAAAAAAAATAGTCGACCCCTTTTTAAACCTTTTACTTGTATCTGCTACAAACACTGACTGGAAAATAAACATACATGAGAAAATCTTCTCAAAATATAAGTGAATTAAGTTCAACAGGCAGTTCAGTAGTCTCTTTGTTTCTCTTTCACTATGCCATGTGCCAAAACCGCTATAGTTAGCATGGTTAGCATTCCAACTTAAACTCATGTTTGACACAGAGCCGGGCATTCGTCTATGCTTTAGTCCGTCTATGAGTTCCTGTCTATATTTCAGACCTGCCCGGTCGGTCTGAGTCAGCCAAACGGCATCGATAGCGGACTTAACGGTACCACGTCACACACAGGTGTCCCACTCCTCACACGCTGCCAACAAAGAAAAAAAAAATCAAACATTTTCGTATACCTTTTGCTCGCACAGATGCAATGACATGTGCCCCATTTTGGCGGCGTTTGTGCTTTTGCGACGCCTGCGTATGACATGAAAATGACTGGCTGTCGCCGACGATGGCATGGACTGGGCCCACGTGTGTCTGCCGGGAATACCGCCCAGAGGTTATAGACGGATAGACGATGCCCAGCTCTGTGTTTATACACTTCTGCCTGAAAACAATCTCATTCAACCACTCTTGCAAACAAAGAGTGCTCAGTGCTAGTGTTTTAAAACTGTGAAAGCTTTCGATGATCTTTTTTGTGTGTTTTACTAACTACGGGCAAGAATAGGAAAGACACACGTTTAGTTGTTGTTATCCCAGAATGACATATTATTCTTCCTCTGTGCTCAAACACTACTCTATGCCACCAGCGCCTCTGCGACGCCTTGTGGATTCTAAATAGTGAAACCACAGAATTGAAACTAAACAAAGTAAACAAATACAAATAAATTATAGTGTCCTCTCTTTTTATCTGCTATTGACTCCAAGTTCAGCTTGTTCTTATATCATTTTTATAGACAACTGATTTCAACTCTCTACTTGTACAAAAGCTAAATAATAATTGTCAGAGTCACTGGATATTTCAGAATATTTCTGTACATCAGTCAAAACATTTTAATTTTTTGAAGTAGCTGACTGAAAAATTCATCACATCACGTTTGTGTGATACTTAGGATAGAAGTAATACGTAAATTAATTAACCTTGTGAGTTGCACAGATTCACAAGAATACTAGTATGAAATCTCAAAAATTCATCTTGCTAAGTTTACTGTTGCTACAAATGTTGCTAGTCAATCCTGGTAACTGTCGAGCTTCAAACGAAGAGGCAATAGTTATTGGTTTTGTGTTGGTTTCAGTGTGTTCAAAACAAGAAAGAAGCTTATCAACAAAGGCAATACTAAAAAACCTGAGTGTATTTCTTGGCAGCAATTTGATCAGAACAGAGCAACATTTCTTCATTAAAACAAAACAAAAAACATAGAACCACACTGATAGCTTTTTGTGATGAAAAGTCTTACCATCATCCAGTCACCTTCCAACTTTTTCCCAAAAGTTCCTGTTCTTTCTGAACACCTTAGATCAACTCTTTCCCAGATGGGCTTGAGAAACAAACTGTTTTGTAAAACAAACCATCTGGTGTGTCTGGTTGGATATAAATGGGAAGGAAAAATGGTGGACCCACTCAAAGAGAAACTAGTGGGCCATTGCAAGCTTTGAGGTATTGCACTGTTGGAAATGAAGCCAGGGACCTTGGGATCAAAACAAAGCCCAGCAAGGATGCACATATGCCTTCAAGGCTGATCACTCTCTTTATTTCTATTTTTATCTTTAGATGATGTTCTGCTGCAACAACAAAGAATGATTTATTTTATTATTTCCAAATACAGAACGCAATTCTAAAAAAAAACAAAAAACAACAGCACTCTTATTAAGTGCTATTAAATGTTTGCGTATTGTTAACATACTTCCATATTCACTCCTCTCCAAACGTATTGGAGCATTGAGATTGATTTCTTTAGTTTTGCTATTGACTAAACACATTTAGATTTGACATCAAAAGATGAACACGAGACAAGAGATCAAAAGTTCACCTTTTGCTTCCAGTCATTTACATATGGATCTGAGTCACAACACGTTAATAATGAAACTGCATTTTGGTGAGATCATTGTAACAGATAGGCTTCAGTAGCTATTCAGTTGCAAATCAAGTGCATCAAGACATCACCAAGCTTCTTTGAGGTGTTTTTTCAAGTTTTCACCACTGCACTTTTGGATCATTTGTCTAGAGGGGATACTCCCTTTAGTCTCCTATTTATCAGGTAACATGCTAACACAACACTGGTTGCCCCAAAGGACCTCCCAATCAGTTTGGTTGAATCTTTGTTTATATAGGCAGACAGACTGTTTTTTGTAGAACTCTTTAACTAATTTTACTGCTGCCACAGTGATGCGGGGTGTCCTCAATATCCAACAATCTCTCTTCATGCGGCGGCAACTTGCCCCTGAATTGTATGCACCGCTTCCCGTAAACAAAGTAACGCAGTAATGAAGTTATAATTAGAGTAAATATTTGTATGAAAAGCACTTTGAGGACATACATATTAAACAAGCAAATGAAAAACAGTAAGTCGGGTGGTAACTGAGCGCGCCTTCTCTTCCAGCGTGACAAAGTATTCTTACGCCGCTGCTCAGTCGAGTTCATAGCATGCTGGTCGTACCCTCAAAACATCTTGGCATCGTAAAACAACGACCCCTGTACGTCATCAATGAAGATTAGAGAGCCTGTCCCAGAAGCAACCATGCAAGCCCGAGCCAAGCCATTGTTTCACAGATGAGCTTGCACATTTGGCATCATGAGCATATCCGTTTTTACTCACAAAGCTTGAGCCCTTCCATCACTTTGCTAAAGGGTAAGCTTAATCTCATCAATCTTTAAAACTTTTTCCCCAGCATTTTTCTTTTTTTTTTTGGCTCATCTCTGTAATTTTTTTTGCAAATTCCATCCTGAACTTTCCATTATTCTTGTTAATTAATGGTTTGTATCTTACAGTGTAGCATCTGTACCAGTGCCAATGTTGCGCAATGTTCTAATTGATTCTCCATCTTCACTCAGCTTCGCAATTGCTTTCCATGCATAGACAGATCTCTGGTTTTCGTGGTAGGAACACAAGTGTTGAGGTTGTTAGTGTATTACACATTAATAGTTTTTGGGAAGAATCAGTTTAGTAGAAATTAAGCGATTTTCAATATGAAAAGGACATGATCCAACACTTTAGCGTACATGGAAAGTGGGTAGATTCAAAAACAAGATGTGATCTTCTAAGTTCAGACCTACATGTACCTGGAAATAAAATCCAAAATGTTGATGTCTTGTCTCATATTCATCTTTTGATGTCCCACCCAAATAGGGAAAAAGTTATTAGCCCCACTGTTTGAATACTTTCAGTGTATGTGGCGTCTGAATAGTAAATGGCCAGGTGATTTTGTACTTATTTTGTTTGGGTGTCACAAGTAACAGTCTACAACATTTCCAGTTCCTGCTGATATAATGGTTAGATGTCACAATACATATTCCATAACATCCCTTGCTGATCTCAAAATCTTTTGCGTATAAAGGTTGAAAAAATGCTTAACGCACAGTGTTTGAAATGTTCATTTACTTTACTTGTGAATGACTGCTTTTTGTGTGTCCATATGCGTTTACATGCACCATCAATGGCACGTGACAGCAGAGGGACGTGGCAGGGAGCGACAACGGGAGCCCACGTCCACGCTGGAGGTGCCCGAGCACCAGAGGACGCCCTCACATCATATACGTTCCCGCTCTGTATCCCCCCACCGCGAGGAGCAGGGTTATCTGCGTTCCCGACCAGCTAATGTCCCTGCACAGAGGTGGGAAGTTACATGATTTGAATATGATGTATTGTTTCATTGAAAGGGACAATGCTGTGACCTCTAAAGTGTATGAGTGTACTTTGATCATTTCAGAGATAGTGGGCTACGCTGTTACTTTAAAGCGGAAGTCAGCCCAAACATATTTTTTTCAAGGATATGTTCCCTTCAGGGCCACTAGTTGAAACACGGCATTCTGATTAATTTTGCATTTGTGGAATATAAGGTAAGCATCAAAATGCACTAGTTTTTAGCCATCTCTCACGGCTGACCTGTTTTCTGCATCTGAGTGATTGTTCGTTGTGAGCAGTTGTGATGTCATTTTCAGTCGACAGAAGACAAAATGGCTTCTTAAGTTCTTTGAAAGTGATATCCAAAATGACAATCAAGAAAACATCTGAATCCAAATACATTTTGTAAGTAGCATAGTCTAGTCTATTTATAAAATGTATCCGTATCCAAATTATCTTATTTCGTGCAACCACTTGACGAAATGAAATTGAGTAAATTCAAACACACCTTTTTTTTCCCCAGTATATATGATAGCGTGTGAGAGAGGAGGAATGTTGGAAACCAACAAACTGAGGCCATCTTCTAATGAATTGGCCAACTACTCCGGAACTCATTGTGCTGCCAGCTCTGCTTTTACAGTCTGAGCCAAATGAGCCCAGCCAAGAATTGTCTGCCATATTGCTTGACCACTACAGCGACATAAGTCATTTTCATCTTTAATTATATATTCAGGGTCTTTCTTTTTCAGGAGTCTAGACGACGAGCTTTCGCACTCCAGGCGTTCTCGGTCTCCGACCCACTACTACGACTCTGCTAGAGGTCACCACACAGATCAGGAATACCTGGATGACAGGTATTTTCCATGAATTTGCATTTGTCCTGTCCTAGTATGCTCACTTCTTGTGTTACCTTTATTTAGAGCGATACTGATAGCTTAATTGTAGGCAATACTGGAAAGTGGCAAAACATTTCAATGTGTGGAGTGTGTGAATGTCATTGATGGTGAAACCACATTCTATGAGTCAAGTAAAATGCTTGGTTTTTATTGATTTATTTATTTTTTTTGCACTTTTGATATGCAAATGTGGCCTTTTCCTAGTTGATTTGGACCTTGAATAGGGTTTGGTGCTATAGCATAGACCTACTGATTAGTTGTTTGCAAAACTGTACATTGTGTGTTTGGCATGCAAGTGCGTGTTCATGTCTACATTTGTGTCTGTGTATGGCGTCCTCGTTCCAATGCACTCTCTTCTCCCTTTGCTCTCCTGTTTTGGGGAATTGTTGTTGATATCCTCATGTGTCATCCATCCCCATGGTTACCACAGTGAAGGCATCATGATCCACCAATCAATGCGAGGCAAAAGTGCTGAGTGCATCCACTTAAGGTAACCTGACCAATCATGTCATATTCCATACTATGTGCTTCTGGGTGTGAATTTGTAAGGATTTACAGCGATATTTCATTTTACACCTTGGTAGTAGCTAAAGCACCTGTCGGGAAAGTCAGTCATTAGTAAAGCAGTAATGTTTACTGCTAAGTTGCGTAAAAATTGGTACATTTTTGAAAGAAAAAAAATCCAAAAGAACATAGTGGATCGCATACATGTAATTCGCTTGCAATGCTGCCTGTGAGCCACAAGAGAGCACTAGAGGTTGAGGCTTACTGTTTCCTACACTTGAGAGTGATTTTGAGAATCATCAAAATGAATATTCAAAATAAAATGTTAACTGTTAATCAGAACTTTTGCAGTTTGGTTGAGCATACCAAAGTTTTTGGGGAAAAGAAAAATAACAATTGCAACAATATTGAAGCACTGTGAATCGAAAACATGAAAACTGAAGCAGTACACAAAACTTGAGTCGTTGCCAAAGTTTTCATCAAGATTGTAGTGATCAGCATGCTTCTTCCCTGTACAGTCATATGCCTATGATCACAGTCAAAGAGTCAAACACCTCGGCTCATCCATAGGAAAACCATACATCTTTACACAAATCCTTTGTTGGTAAATTACATAATCACATCAACCATCAAGCTTTTCTGGCATTATATCTCCTGGCAGTAAAAAATGCAAACGTATAGTATGACTTGGGAAAGACCATGCTGTTAATAACAATAATAATAAAAACAAATGTAATCGATATACAGTCATAGTACAATAACTAACAGAATCAAATGATAAAACCAGTCATCATGCACTACATTTCTAAATGTAGAAATCATCTGTTATCGCACATGCCTTTATACCACAAAATATTCAGCTGCATATAACCAAAGGTAAACTTTCCTCTTCATTTGGCCTGCAGAACTCTTTCTCTCTGTTGTCCGAACAGCCACACATAATTCCATTTTTCTTCCCTTCACCTGCAATCTTGTGCTGCTTCCGTTGCTGGCATGCATGCTTACCATAATTCAGGAGGTCAACTAGGCACAATAAAACACTTCCACCCAAGATGCCACCTTTATTCAAAAATACAATAACATGAGAAGGTAAGTCTAAGGGTTTGATATGCTTCAAACAAACGTCATGTGTTAAAATGCATCCATAGCAGAGGTGTGGAACTTGAGCCACATGACGTGACTCGTTGACAATTTTAGGACTTGACACTTGCTTTCAAAACATACGACTCAATTTATTTTTGAATTCACAAAGGAACGGTAAGCTATGTTAATAAGTAAGTGCACAGTTTAGCTCATTGACTTGGTTAGGTGTCTATTTAAGAAGACAATAAAGTAATAGACAGCACAGAGACTGGTTTGTGACCATTTTGGGACTATTGTACAATCTGATTGTGGACGTGTTAGTACAGCGAACATATGCAAGTACAGGTACTGAGAGCCATGTGACTAATGAATAAATGTATGATTGAGCATGATCACATGAGTTGACCTGAGTAACCCAAGTAATGAATTGACTCGACTTGCTTGAACTTAAGTGGGGACTAGACTTTACTTGATGGCTGTTTGGCACAGTAACTTGGGACTTGCATAAAACTTTAAGGCTAAGACTTGAGAGTTACTTATGACTTGTGTTCCCTCGTATGGTATTTTTTTCATATTGAAAGATTTTATCCTACTTACATGTGTCATGTATGTCATAGTTAAACTACGGTATGTATGTATATGTATATATATATATATATATATATATATAATTTTTTTTTTTCTCCAATGTATAGCTTATACAACTCAGAATTCTAGAATGCCGCCATAGTGCAAGTGACATTTCAACCATTTTTATAGACTTGCTCATTTAGTATGCTGTATTTCTCGTCTACTAGAGTATTTTTGGGAATGGCCTTTCTTAGTCTGAGAATCTTTGGAGGATGTTTAGTAATTTTCCACAGCTGTAACAAAACCATTAGTAAAAAGACAAACAAATAAGAACTTGATTTAAGGTAAATATTTTGGCTATCACAATGTTTGAATGATGGTAATTTGTTCATACTGTACCAAAACGTGTTTTCAAACTATTTTTTTTCTAAATGCCAACAGATCTGGCCATGTTTGCTGTGATGACACTATATTGTATCAAGTTATCAATTTGGTTTCATTCTTTTGTTTGAAGCATATGACCAACCTTTCTCAAATCATGTCACTATGATAGATAAAGAATTACAGTAACTTATTTAGAATGAGAGATCCTCACTTCTTTTCTGTTCCAATTAGATTAAATTCTGTTCTTTGTTTGCAGTGCATGCTGATTTTTGGGAAATCTGCTGTGATCAGTAGCAGGGGCGGGGCCAGAGCACGGGTGGGCCTGGAAAAATAAGGGTGGTCCTGAATATTTCTTTCACTGAGCACCATCCTCTTGTTCCGACAAATTATATATTCAAATAAAATGCCAAACGGAGTAATATGAAGCACATATCTTCCTTAGACAACCACAATTATGTCATTCTTAATAGTCAATAAAATAAAAAACCCAATGAAACACAAATTCAAAAATATTTAGTAATGATTTACTAAAAATATTTTTTTATGGATATCACTAGATGGGCAGTTTGTCAATCTGGGTGGGCCTGTACACACAGTGGCCCACCCATGGCTCCGCCCCTGATCAGTAGCAGTGTACCGTGCAAGCATGTCAAAAGATAAGATAAGCTCTGTTCTGGAATCACCGCCCTGGTAAAATGTACCTTCATCGCACAGTGAGTTTGGTAACTCAGGTAATGACACCCTAAAGACACATCCAGACACATCATTCTGCCCTCCAGCCAGGCATGGCTTAGTTCTCAGACTTCTCATTTTGTGAATCCAGCCAAACTTTCTTTTGAAGTAAGTTTTGTGTTTGTCCATTGTTTTTCTCTTTGTGGTTGACCTCTTGCCCTGTCTCTCCTCTCCATCCTCCTCTTCCTCCATTGGATGGCATGTTGTGCTGTGATGCCTCTAGTGATCTTCAGCCTTCTCTGGACAGGGTTAGGAGTGCTAGCACCAACTGTCTGACTCCAGATAATCATGTCCCCTCACCTGAGTTGGAAAGGTACCATGCTTTGTATCCACCACCCTCCTGTAGTGATGCTGTAGTCCCTATTAGCCTTTGGTATTACTCTCTTGCACTTTTCCCCACTTTTCAAAAATATTTTTGCTTCACTCTCAGAACACTCCAAGTCACTCACTGTTGACCAAATTTCCTTTGTCTTCACTTGTGTTTAAATTAACATAGTTTTCATTCAAATGATTTGGACAGTAAGATTTAATTGATCCAAGTGGAAGTCAAGCCAAACATATTTTTTTCAAGAGTATGTTCTATGCAGCAGGCAGCACGGTGGTCGACTGGTTAGCACGTCCGCCTCACAGTTCAGAGGTCGTGGGTTCGATCCCGGCTCCTGTGTGGAGTTTGCATGTTCTCCCTGTGCCTGCGTGGGTTTTCTCCTAGTTCTCCGGTTTCCTCCCACATTCCAAAAACATGCATGGTAAGTTAATTGGACACTCTAAATTGCCCCTAGGTGTGATTGCGAGTGCGGATGTTTGTTTGTCTCTGTGTGCCCTGCGATTGGCTGGCAACCAATTCGGGGTGTCCCCCGCCTACTGCCCGAAGACTGCTCCAGTCTAGGCTCCAGCACGCCCCGCGACCCTTGTGAGGAGAAGCGGTATAGATAATGGATGGATGGATGTTCTATGCAGGCCAACTGATTAATATTATGTTTGTGGAACATGAGTTAAGCTGCAAAATCCACCCGCTTCATCTCTGGGGCTTGCCATTCTGTCACTTCTGCCAACTGAATATGACATCACAGATGCTCAGGGCTCAGATAACGACCAATCATGGATCAGCTTCAGAAAACAGGTGAGCTCTGATTGGTCGTTACCTGAGCCCTGAGCAACTTTGATGTTATTTTCAGTCGACAAAAGTGACAAAATGACCGCCCCCAGAGATGGCTAAAAACGGGTGGAATAACTCTTATTACACAAACAATATTTATCAGAATGCCTTATTTCAACTAGTGGGCCTGCATAGAACATATTCTTGAAAAAAATACGTTTGGGTTGACTTCCACTTTAAGTTAAGAGTTTATACTTGCGACTGGTGAAAGACAATTACCGGTACATTTCTTGCTGTACACCTCAAGATCTAATTCTTCTCTGCTGTGATTCATTTCACCAGTCTTACATTCCTAATTCTCTCATCCAGTTCATGTGCACTTAATCCAGAGAATGACCTTTAGTAATTGATGTCAGATACAGTCCTTCATCATTTCCAGGCAAATTTGTATGCTTGATGAGACTGAGTTGTGTACTATCTGGTATTGCTGTCCTAAACAATTGCAGTTGTTTGTGTCTTGGTATCTACAGCCTGAATCTTGAATGTATTCCTTGTTTATGTCATACCCATGTTTACTGCAGTATAAAAGATGAAGTTTACTGGTGGTATTTTAGAATAGTCAGTAAAGCACTGAAGCAAAGAGAACATAGGAAATAGGATTGCCTCTGCTGCTCTCAAGTGGTAAAAAATAAAAGCACATCTCATATACACTATATCTCTGACAGTGTCATAACGGTGCGCCAAATGTTGGCCCACTGCATACGAATGACATAAATATAAAACATCATCAGTACTTAGTTTTAGGAGATGCATCAGTTTTATTGAGGTTATATACTTGCAGTTTACTTTAACTTAAGCAACTTTTTTCCCCACCATTAGCATTACACAGGACTTGATTTCTATAATATGAATTTTAAATACTGATGGTGTTGTAAAATGATGTTATTTGACAGACTGTCTGTTAAAAAAACGAAACATATGAATGGATATTAGAATCCCTTTTTTTCAGTGAAGTTATTTTTTTCCTTGTGCACACATAGAAAATCATTGTCCCGTTCGTTGCCCCGGAGACGTCCTCCGAGCCCCAGGATTTTTATCCAACATGCTTCCCCTGAAGATGACAGGTACCCTTTTGTGGACCCATGAGCTCTCTCTCAACTCTCTTGAACTTGACTTTTGACACCACTGAGTACCAACTTAATATCTTTATTTTGTAACTTTTAAAAACACTTTACTATACAGAAATTAATTCCATCAATTAAAACCTCTTGTTTTTAATTCCTCTCTCAAACTACAAGTTATGAGTTCACATGGTTTTTTTTTAGGTGCAAACAGGTGTTAAGTTGTAGCTGCTGTGTGTAAGTTGTTCAACACTGATACGTTGTACACTTTTGATTCACTTTTTATAAACATTCTTGATAAACTTGTATAAATAGACCAAATCTAACTTTTAAATAAAAATAATTTTGATTAGAAAGTGATTTTATCTAGCACTGATATAACCGAATTGCATTTTTTGGACTGAATAGTATTTTTTGTTTTCTTCTTGCACATTTAAATCTTCACACCAAGAAATCCTTGTGAAGTTGTGGTTCTTTTGCTTTTACATTGACATATAAAAGCAGTATATAACTACCATATAACAGCAGCAGCGACTGTAAATGTTGTCCTTTATTTGAACAAATACAGGATAAAATCACAAATGATTATTTTGTTGCTAGCTCTCTTATCCTAAATGCCTGGTACTCTGTGGTCATGACTTTGTCACAATGACTGCGGCATACAATGTAGAACTTGCCAATATACAGACAAGTTCTACACTGTTTGTCACTCACATTGTGTAAAGGTTTTGTGTTTGTGCATCTTTCCGGTCTCTTTACCAAGAGTTGCGATGGCTTGTTTTCCTGGTCGTGGATAGTGTTGACATTTTGTCCTGTTGGTTTCATATTGTTTCCTCCCCTTATCAAGTTTTACTTTGTGCTCATTTTAACTTGCGGAAGCTTGGACTGCTTTTGGTGTGAAATTCTGCGCAGTTGTGTTTGCTTCTTGCATTGACCTACAGTGTTTGTTGGTGGTGGTGTTGTTCTGGGAATTGCATTTGCAGCTTCTATGTGCTCAACTTCTTTTTTTTTTCCAAAGACCTAGTCCTCAACAATGGCTTAGAACTCTCAGTGGCATCAAGTTTGTATGTGTGTCATGACTGTCATCTACACTATATGTTACACTTTGGTGCCTAAAACTCCCCTCCGTGAGGTACACACACATACAATTTTGTTACAGAGTCCCTTTTTATATACTGTATACCACCCTCATGACACCCACTACGTCACCAACGGTGCTTTTCCATTAACCAAAACACCACACCAAAACAGCCTAGCTTGGTCCTGGATGGTCGCGTTTCCATTCGACTTTTTTGGGGCCAAGCGGTTACAATGGAACCACTTTTCAGAACCATCTCAGTGGTGGTTCTAAATCACAGAGCAGGGCCGTGTCGTTACTGCTATATGATTGGCCGAAAGCGAGGCAGCTCGGAACTCCGCCACACATGTCCATTTCCTGGATTTAGACAAGCCAGCTGCCGGCTGTCACCAAAGTCATATACGGTATATACAATAAACATAATAGTCTTTTACAACAACACAGAATCATATTTACAATTTCATATGAGCTAATGGATGCATATTTGAGGATTAATGGTAAAATTTTGGCAAGTGCATGCACTGCTTGCTCACGGGCAGTGTTGGACAAGTTACTTACAAAATGTAATATATTACATATTTACATTTTGATTGCTAACAGCCAATAGGAATGACCAATGTTTTACATACTGCGATTGATTGCACAAAATTCATTATCATGTCATCACAATCATGTCTAAAAAGCACAATGACTCTTATTTCTTCGCAATTTATTCGCTGCTTTTTACTTGGGGTTTTTTCCTGCTTGTATTTGTTGTATGATTTACATTTTAATTTATGAAACCATGACAGTGATTAGTGTCACAAACAATAACTTCTCAGCCATGGAAAATGCTGATCAATGATTATAAACAAATGAAGCACTTGAGCAAATGAGCATTCCATTCAACTTTGCTGCATTACGTTCCCAGTGAGAAAAGAAGCTCTGATTCTGGAAATCGCTTCAGTAAATAGCTTCCCTTGTAAGTGAGATAATAAACTGCTCTCCTAATTAATTTATACGATTAAATGTTGTGCTGTGGTCCTGAATTTGTAACACGTTACGAAACTCAGTAAGTGTAATAGTATTACAAAATCATTAAGACTAACTCGTTATAGTTCTATTACTTCTTTACGACCTAAATGTAATTGTTACTGTACTGCGTTACTTTTGTAACCCAGTACCCCCAACACTGCTCGCGGGGTCCTATCCACTTGAATGAGAGATCTCCAGCAGCAGAGCAGATTCTTTCTGCTGCGTTCTACTCTTTAACGCTAAATGTTTTTCTACATTTACCATATTCACTGAGGATATTAATGAACATCACTTAGTCTCGGGGCATTATTTTGCTAGACTGGTGACCGTGCGCTGGGTGTAAAAACGTTCGTAATTTCATTTTCGTGCCAGTGCAGGTCAAGTCTAGAGTCTACGGGGCCGTGTTGTTCCTCCCCGACTTATCCGACAATTTAACAGAAAGTAGTCTGCGCTCGGCGTAAAAATGTCCGCATTGTCATTTTCATGCCTGGATGGTGGTCTAATTCAGCATGTTTGTGAATTTGAGAGACGTGCTACGTTTCACTGGGCATTCCTGACACCCCCGCCCCCACCCCATGCGCATTTCTCATTATTTATAATCTGTGGCATATATTTGTATTTTCTCGTCTTAATTTCCCCATTTTTGTCTGCTTTCTGATATCTTTTGCACTCTTGTACTGTATGTGTGTGCACCAGCGTAAATCCTTCATCTTAAGGGGCTCCTTCTGCAACCTTTTGGAAAGGGGATTCTCCCTCGAATCATCCAATGGGAAGCAAATGCTCTTTCATTTACTTTTGACACTGTCGCAGAAACAAGCTCTCTCTGTTTGATTCCCTGTTACATATGACATATCAAGCCCCAAACCTCCTCAGAATGTTCTACTGTTCTGTATTTGTGTTTATTACCATTGTATAGTGTGGACATGTTTGTGTGTCCCTCTCTCTGTCACCCAGGGATGTGTAAAAACAGTAATGATTTTGTCACTGTATTTCCCTAATGAATATTTTGAACTGTTTTATTCTTGCTTTGTTTTAAATGTAAAGTATGTGCGATATTTTGCTAAGTATTTGCAAACAGATGCATCGATATTTCCACTTTCACCCACTTCCACCTTCTATGAGAATGTTTTTTGTCTGCGCGTGTGTGTGTGTGTGTGTGTCTTGTTTCAAGAATATTTTTTTGCTTCATTTGCTGACCAAGCTACACCTTGCTTCTTCTATGGCTGGATATGTTTTTGCCACCTTTTCCCCGATTGTTGTTGTTGTTGCTGTTGTTGCTTTAAGAAAAATATATATTTTTGTCAACCTCGTAGTATTTTTTTTCCTCTGTTTTATATATTTATCATAGTGTAAACTATTTCATGAAATTTATTGTATTGCCTTACATGATTATTTTGCATTTAATTTATTTTCTCTGTGTATTTTTTCTTCTGTCTCTTCTACTCAAATTATCCCTTCATCTGTCTGTTCCCCTTTTTCTTTGTTACTTAATAATAGGGGACACCACCAAGGTGGTACACCTCTTTCCTCTTCAGTGACATCATCCTCATCTCGCAAAGTGAGGCAGCTTCCCCAGCTTCCCCCCAAGAGCAACAGTGTAGAACAAGGTAAACATTAACAGGTTTATGTATGAGTTTAGACTGCTCTTACTATTTTGAAGTACAAATGAGCAGTTGTGTTTATGGAAAACAAAACCACGGATCGCGAAACTTATCCAAAACCGCATAGCTATCTTCCAGAATACCAGATGTTATAGCAGAAGTCCTTTAGATAAAATCTGGGTTTTATTTTGTGTTTTTGTCCAGCCCTGGTAGCAGAGGAGCGCATCCGCCAACTCCAAATGAGAGTTCATTCAAACCGGATGTCAGCTGCCAGTAACTCCAGCCAGCAGGACCTAGACAGAGCACTCAAGAACAAACGGGAGGTGAGTTTCAAGTCATCTTTCACGTTGAGAGTTCCAGAATAAGTTAGTAGAAGGAGATCTCATTATTGAATCTCACTGAACCATTGAAAACACATCTTAGTAATGTTGTTCCAACGCACGCTGTTGCAAAGTACAATACAATACAATACAATTTTATTTATGAAGCGAATTTCACAACAGCTACATGCACTTTGACGCAAATGAGAAGGAAGGAATAAACGTTGAGTTATGTTGCCTACCAAGTTCACTCTCAAAATGAGAGGGGAAAAAAATCAGAGCATAACAAAAATATGAAATTCAAAACAGGACGTTTTCTTGTTGAATGTAATGGCAGCCCAACTAAATGTGGCTCTTTGCAGTAACACTTTAAACATTTTGGCTCTAGTTTTAATAAATGAATGCTTTAACATGATAATAGTCATTCTTATTGGAACTTTTAACTTAAAGTATTATGTTCATAGTCAAGATGGTACCATCTCTGCCTCAATTTTATATATATATATACTATATATATACAGTACAAACTGTAGCTTCTGACAACAGCAATACAATGTTGTCCTGAAATAATGTTCAATCTCTTATTAAGGGAGCTAAAAAGAATGACTCAATTACGCACGACACTGTGTTGATTTTTCCCCCCCCCCAAATGTAAGAAATGTTGTTCAGATTACATTTGCATTGGACTGCGATGAAATGAGTGTATTTATCTCTTGATTGTCTTCACTATTATGATCTTGGATTTTAATCAACAATATTTTTTGGAAAATAGGACTTTAAGCATGGCTGTTTCAGCATTGGAGACCTGTGTGCATGCGTATGGACGTGCATGCGTGCAGATTTGGAAAGTGACCACTTAAAGACTGATTGATAGACTGATACAGAGAGCAAGACATCAATTTCTACATAATTTATGAATGTATTTATTAACAGCTCATTCAAAGTCACACCCTGGGGTCCCAATTTCACTTCAACCTCTTCATGTAGAGGGAAGTCAACTCTTGATACAGCAGACTTTGTACTTTACCCCCCAACAAATAGTTGAAATTGAAAAAAGCACACTGTCCTCTTTGTTGCAAGTCAGATACACAAAGGCGGTCAATCATTGCCCCTCAAATTTACACCTTCGGTTATTAAGCAATGATTGCATGAATGTCAGTCATTTGAACCACTACACTATCATTATTTATATGATGCTTGTTTCCTGCAGCTCTTCAAGGACCACAGGACGAGCAGTGAGAATGCTTCCCATAAGTCCTCAGACAGTGATGTCAGTGACGTATCAGCCATCTCTCGAACCAGCAGTGCCTCTCGGATTAGTAGCACCAGCTACATGTCCATCCAGTCAGAGAGACCCAGAGGACGCTTAAGGTACTGACAGCATATCATATGCGGTAGTCTTTTCAAGCATGTGTTAGACGTCACTTTTACTACTCCACTTCTGTGAATAAATTAGTATTGCAGTGATGTGATGTGATTGATTTTGTAAAAATCAATGATCAGTCGAGCCATGCGTGCGACGGGCCGCCACATAATGAAGAGCACCAGTGTGAGTGGCGAGATCTATGGCATGGAGCATGCAGACGGCAGCCAATCAGACACCGCCCTCGGGAGCTTGGGAAGCGGAATTAAAAAGCGTCGCTCGAGCCTCAGCCAGCGTGTTGTTGCCATCCTGCCATCAAGGCGCAGTCGGAGTACCTCGCAGCTCAGCCAGACAGGTCAGAGACCACTCAAAATATCATGCAAGATCTTCCTCACTGAAGTTTTGACTGATAAAACAAATGGTAGAGCGCCAATCACAATCACATTTTACATAGTAGAAAAGAATAGTGTACTAAACATCATGAAGATCCATATGAATGCTTTTATTAGAATATTTTCTATATATTCTTCGATATTTTATCCATCCATCCATTATCTGAACTGCTTATCCTCACAAGGGTCGCGAGAGTGATGAAGCCTATCCCAGCTGTCTACGGGCATATATTCTATTGTCATGGAATGCGTGGAGGAGGACCCAAAAGCAGGAGGCAAAAATGAAGTGCAATATAAAGTATTTAATTAAAAGAAAAGAAAAGGCCAAAAAGGGTGGTCGACTGGTTAGCACGTCCGCCTCACAGTTCAGAGGTCGTGGGTTCGATCCCGACTCCCTGTGTGGAGTTTGCATGTTCTCCCCGTGCCTGCGTGGGTTTTCTCCGGGTACTCCGGTTTCCTCCCACATCCCAAAAACATGCATGGCAGGTTAATTGAACACTCTAAATTGCCCCTAGGTGTGATTGTGAGTGTGAATGTTTGTTTGTCCCTGTGTGCCCTGCGATTGGCTGGCAACCGATTCAGGGTGTCCCCCGCCTACTGCCCGTAGACAGCTGGGATAGGCTCCAGCACCCCCCGCGACCCTTGTGAGGATAAGTGGTATAGATAATGGATGGATGGAAAAGGCCAAAAAGGCACTGGAATAATTCCAAAACAACAAGGTTAAAAAAGAAACTAAACAAACACTGGGACAGGGCTTGAGTTGATTTTGACAACAGACTAATAATGACCATGAACAAACAACAACGAACCAACCAGGACTGAAAGAAAGCGGGGAACTAAATACAGACAAGTTGACAATACCTCGAGGAACACATGAACAAGACACAGAGGGTAGGAGGGAGCTGATTGTCTTGGACCAGGGACCGGGATGACAAGCACATTTGGACTCAACCTAATGACGGACAGACAAAGGAACACAAGGAAAAACACGAAACTAAAGTCAAAAACCAAACTCAAAAGACAGACTATGACATGTCATACTATGTAAATTGAAGTTATTGTTATTATTGTTGTTATTATTTCATCATACTGGGAGCTGTTTCTAATATTTTGATTTGCTCACGTAGTTAAACAGTTACATTGAGTTTGGGAAAATGACATAATCACAGTCATTACCTTTTGTTCAGTGTTAAAAAGCCTTGTCTCTTGTCGGAACTGTCGCTCTGTGCAACTTTGATGTGCGTGGCTTGTGGTGACTACGTATCCATAACATTCAAATCAATGTTGTGGTGCAGTATATGATAACAACAAAAGGTGTAATACCAACTTTACTATGCAGTGTTTGACAACTTTGGAAAGTAGTGCTTTTGGAGACATGAGGATTCCCCCCAACAGTGACAATAAACATAACTTCTTTAGTAAAACTACAATGTTCATTTAACTTCCTATCTGCATATTAATTTTGAACTCTGTGTTGCTATCAAGGTGTGCTTTCCTTTACCGATTCTTCAAGTTGGCATGAGAAGAAGGCGGATAATCGAAAGGGCAAACAAATTACAATACATTTAATCAGTGGACAGCTATTCCATCATCCATCCATCCATTCAAACATTTTCTATTATCTGATTCGGAGTTTGGGAAACGATGAAGTCCATCCCACGTTTAGCAAAAGGCAGACTAACGTGGATTGGTTGCTTACTCAACCACAGGGCACGACAGACAAACATTCAAATTTACACCTACAGTCACTGAATGGAAAATAATCCCACGCTACCCCCAAAAAAAGGCAGTGTGTGTTGCGCTACTCTGTCAATGACATTAGACGCTAGCACTTCCCTTATATAATTGGTATACAAAGTGTATACAGTGTACATCCCTGGAACGAACACACTGGTGATGCATGAAGGTTCAATATCTGTTTCAAGAATGCATCAATAAAGCACCTCAGTAATGGCCACTGTGTTTCGCATGGTCAGTGTGAGGACTTTTTTCTCTTACCGTGTGTTAATAATACATGTACTGTATCTGTTGTCTTGACAGTATGAGACTATCTGTCATACGTGCTAATACATTTATCTGTCTTTCTGGTGCTTTGGTTTTAGTTGTTGTTCATTGGTTTTGTTATGTGTTATTTCAGAAGCGGCTGGTAAGGCGGTGGACAGACAGAAAGGTAAACAAATTAGAAAGACAGTGTAGAATGGAAAGAAAGTTACAACAATAAGAAAAGTAGAGTTATGCTTCAAATTAGATTTAAGACTCACATTATCGTAATTTAGTTTACACCCCATTGAGTCACACAGCAAAACAAAATTATGAAGCAGCTGCCTCAGCTGTTAGAACTGAGAAAACTACTATTTCGTCGCCATCCTGTGAAAAACACTTATCTCCGATTTTGGAAACTTTTTTATTTTTCACATTAATGCGATTTCTGTAACGCGGAAACACCATTCATATAAAAATTAGAAAATGAAAAAAAAATGGAGATAAGTGTTTTTCACATGACAGCGACGATTTATTTGTTTACATACTGTATTTTAAAGAAAAAGTTGACCAACTATCATGTTGCAATTTTCAGCTTGTCACATCAGGGGTTGCCACAGAGAGTTACTACTGGCATGATTTGTTTGGGACAGTTTTTTATGCCAGATTCTCATACTGCACAACCCACCCATTTTTTTCTGGACTTCGGACCAGCAGTGCCTGCGTACTGGGGCACTAGCCAGGAATCAAACCCGTATGATGTGCATGAAAACAGCAGTATGTACCACTACGCTGCAAGTAACATAGAAATAGTCGTTTTTCTTTCTGAATATATTGTACATATATATATATATATATATATATATATATATATATATATATATATATATATATATATATATATATATATATATATATATATATATATATATAATCCAGACAGAAATTCACAGCAAGAGATGAAATAGATTTGACCAGAGCTGCGTTTTGTCACTACTCCCAGCCCTTCCTGACCTCTGTCTTCAGCACGCTTCTTTACTCCGTCCACTTCAACAGCATTATTGCGGCATTCCAAGAAGCTGGGAAGATGGAAATCTCCAACCTTTGATGAGGAAATGCACTAAACATTATTCTGTATAAAGTAATGATGGATATTTGGTTACATTTCCTGGAAGATTAACAATTAATTAATCAATCATATTCCCACCATGTTTATTGTTTATGTTTGACTGGTACACTTTGATGACAGCCCTTGTGATCACCAGAAGGGATATTTCCAACTTCCCAGAAATCTTGAATGCAGCAAAAGGTTTTGAGTGTGGTTCAGTTCTTGAAGAAGCTAATAAAACAGCTGTTTGTTATGTATGGATTTCTCAATTTATTTTGTATTACTTAAACAGTTACCGACACTCAAATGTCTATATCCAACTTAAACAGATGGCTTTTAGAAAGGGCTGAACCAATCATTTTTGGATGCAAAGTATGGTGATTGCATGATTTCCTTTTATTTTGAAGTATCACATTTTAAACATGTGCAAACTACTGTAAGATATGGTAATTGGGACTATTACCATTTACAGTAGTGACCCTGTTACCTAAAATATTATGTTTCAAAGTCACAAGGTGTGCAAATTGGTTAGATACTGTATAACGTCACATGGAGGATTTGTTTGCCTGCGAAACTATAAATACATCTACTTTACATTACCTTTATTTGACTCTGTAGGAATACACAACATAAAAGTCAAGTAACACATTACACACTTACAAGAGCACATGCAAAAATTAAGGAAGATAAACACGTTTTTCTTGTTTGCTACAGAGGCGTCAGCAGGTAAGAAGGTGGCTAAGGCTGGCAGCAGCAGTATCCAAAGGAGCGTCGAGACGGGCATGGCAGTGGAGTACCCACGAGGAGGGTCAGCCATGAACCGTCAGGCCAGTAGAGAATCCACTGATGGCAGCATGAACAGCTACAGCTCTGAGGGAAAGTAAGTGCACTTGCAAGAAAAAGAATATGAATCTCTTGGAATGACCTGGATTTATGCATAACTTGGTCATACAGCGTGATCTGATCATCATTTAAGTCACAACGATCGACAAACACAGCCTGCTTAAACTAATGCCGCATCACCAATCAGATATTTTTATCGGACACGTGGCCCTATTATCATTCCCAGCGCCATCCTAGTGCAAAGCGCGTTCTTTGCGCATGGGTGGCGTTTTCTTTAGTTTGGTATTTTGCTGGACTTTGCGCAGGTAGAATGAGGCAGAATGAGGCGTTTGCCCCGTTGTGCGTCAATGTGGAATGGAAGTAGCAAAAGTAGACTTACTTAATTACACACATATCCGAGGAGCACAGAATTTCTCTGCTTGCTCCTCGATCACCAAAATCACATTACACCACCTGTGTTACCATTTAGACCTGCTCTTTACCGAATCTAAAATGTAGTCTACTTTTGTAAGCACATTTGCAGATTGATAAATACAGTAGCTGCGTATCATCTACATAGCCATGATAGCATTTGTGTTCTGAATAATTTGATCCAAGGGTAGCTTACACAGATGGAACAAAAGGGGTCCAAGGACTGACCTGTGAGGGACCCCACATGTCATGGATATTCGACCAGATTTAAAACTTCCAATGGTCATAAAACTACTCCTTTCCTCCAAGTAGGACCTGAACCACTAAACACTAAGATTCAATAAGACTAGAACTGGCACCTTTCCTGAGTCAGTGCTTAGTCTTATGTCATTTAGTACTTTAATAAGAGCTATGTCTGTGATGTGATGAGGTCGGAAACTTGATTGATATATATCGAAGAGTTTATTGGAGTTCAAGAAAATGCTGAGTTGATTAAAACCACCTTCTTAGTTAAGAAGGAAAGATTTGAGCTGGGTCTGTAATTTGCTAGCAAGGAAGTATCCAGTGTTCTGTTTTTTAGAAGTGGCTTGACAGGAGCTAAAGTACTCTCAGGTGTTTGGGAAACTTGCCTGACTGAAGTGAGCAACTGATTATTTGCTGTAACTCAGATTGTACAGGTTGCACAATAGTTTTGAAAAAGTCAGATGGTATTGAGTCAAGGGAGTTAGTTGATGGTTTCAGCTACTCAACCATTTTCCGCTACATTTTTTTTTTTTACTCAAATTCTGACATGGGCGTCTACTTTCTGGGCAATTTTAGGTGTTGCATCAGTTTGTGATTAGTTCTTCTCCACTTAGGCTCTGCATTCCTGCAATTTGATTTCAACATCATTATCCTTATGGTGCACCTCCACGGTGTTTTAGGTTGGCTTGGGTTGTGTTAGTTCATTTTAATAGGAGCAACAGTGAAGTATCAAAGGCAATGGGCGTTGATACACTGCCTAGCTGGGCTTTATTGAATGACTGCTACAACTGCAATAACAGTTGAATTTGCTCATTAGCCTGCAAATATTCCTGTAAACACGCAATTGCTTCCCTGCGTTGTGCTTGAATGAAGCGTGCTTTTTTCACGCATTTGCCCTCCCCATGCAGATACAGATGTGAGAGTTGCCACCCAAACATTCCTCTTTGACAATACGTGGGACAATAAGCTATGACCCGTTTACCCTGACTTAAATCAGAAAATTCTGATTTGGGGTTCATTTTTAACCGCCAATTTACATCTCAATTGGAGTCACCACTGATTCGTGCACAGCCTTTGCAATTATAGTCAAGTCGATTAATTCATGATGTCACAGATGTTTTTTCAGACATTAACTCGCGATGTGCGCGCCTCCGAACACAAACTTGGTCACTCAGTTGCACAACTTGTGTTTCATTGTCTAAGTATAGTAGAGTACAGTACTACAGTATATTGTTTATCTTTCTTTGTTACAGGAGGGCATTTGGGGAATTCGCAAATTACTGATGGGAGTATTGCAGGTTGCTTTTCAGTTCCGGTTAGGGTGCCTTTTCAGAGGGATGTGCATTTGTTAGTTACATTTGAGAACAGACCAGGATATTTTGCAAGTGACCATGCTACATGTTTCTTTCAGTAAAAATATTTCGGCTCATGAGAGGCACAATTGCTAGTTTAATGCGACGACTGACTACCTGTTGATTTCAGTGAAGTGTGTGTTTTGTTAATGCCTAAACTCGTGATTGCCGATTATCCATCCATCCATTATACCGCTTATCCTCACAAGGGTCGCGGGGCGTGCTGGAGCCTATCCCAACTGTCTTCGGGCAGTAGGCAGGGGACACCCTGAATCGGTTGCCAGCCAATCGCAGGGTACACAGAGACAAACATCCGCACTCACAATCACACCTAGGGGCAATTTAGAGAGTCCAATCAACTTACCAAGCATGTTTTTGGAATGTGGGAGGAACATGCAAACTCCACACAGGGAGGCCGGAGCCGGGATCAAACCCACGACCTCTGAACTGTGAGGCTGACGTGCTAACCAGTCGATCACCGTGCCGCCCGTGATTGCCGATTAATCGACTTCAAATTAGAACCGTCACTACAGAGTGGGAAAGTTGATGCATCAACTTGGCGGTTCAACACCTATTATACACTGTAAAAGCAATAATGCAGTGTTGACATCACAACATTTTACTGAAAGATCTGCAAATTAGAGGAGGATGTTGTACTATACAATAAAGTTCCAATAATAAGGTCCGCTTGAATAAAACAAAAACAACAAAACTACAAACACACAAAATTTAAATGTGATTTGAAAAAAACTGTGACCTGTGTTCTGCTCACAATCTCATCATCTCGGCAACAGTGAACTAATGCACTGTACATGTGTGTGTGTTTGTATGTATATATCAGTCTTATCTTCTCAGGAATGAGGTTGGGTGCTGACAGCCAGTTCAGTGACTTCCTTGATGGTTTAGGCCCCGGTCAGCTGGTTGGCCGCCAAACACTGGCAACGCCTGCAATGGGTGAGCGTTACACCATTTATGTTACCACTGTCACCAACGAGCCTTTTGCTTTGTTTTGTTTTCTATGTTCATTGAGAAACATGTCTGAGACCATTTTGGAGAAAATGAATGTGGCTAAATGGCCTAGTCAATGTTAAGGATGGTACAGTATGATTATATTTACTTACATTTAAGCATGTGTTATTCATGTGTTTCCCACATATGCAGGTGACGTTCAAATTGGTTTGATGGATAAGAAAGGACAGTTGGAGGTGGAGGTGATCAGGGCACGAGGCCTTACCCCCAAACCAGGCTCCAAATCCCTCCCAGGTTACCAAAATCTCCATAGTCCCTTCCTCCTCATTCCATTGCCCTCTTCTTTCACGACTTCGCCATATTCACAGTTTCTTTTTCAATTTCATCATCCCGTTATGCCTATTGTTTAAATCTGTCTGACTCCATTGCTGCATCAACAGCTCCCTACGTCAAGGTGTACCTGCTGGATAATGGAACTTGTAAAGCCAAAAAGAAAACTAAGATTGCACGAAAGACCCTGGAGCCTCTGTACCAGCAGCATCTGCTATTTGATGAGAGCCCCCAGGGCAAGGTGCTTCAGGTAATCTCATGAGCGTGTGTGTGTGTGTGTGTGTGTGTGTGTGCGTGTGTGTAGGCGTGAGCGTCGGTGAGCGTCGGTGTTGACTGACTGAACCATCAAAAATAGCTTCTCATTGCAACCTAATAAATGAGAAAGGCTTTACCATATCTAAACTAGACAATAACTGTATCTATTTATGGAGTGAAGATTTTTCAAATCATTTCTTCTTTTCTTCATTTTTTCCCAACAGCCACTAGATTTTCTGTTGGACTAAGTATTGTGGTTTGTGTTTTTAGTTTTACCCGATCCCCTGTGTGCTGTCAACCCTGTGTCCCGTTCGCACTGCCCCTCTCTCCCCTCGGCTCCTTACCTGCCCTTGTGTGTCACCACCTCTTTGTAAATAGTGTATCTCAGGGAAATTCACATAAAAAAGGTCCAGGATTTTTTTTTTTTCATTCAAAGTCCAGAACATGATCACATAAAGCATCTTTTTACAATTTGGTTACAAATATTTTTTTTCTTTGTGAGTAGAATCTTTGTCTATTTGTTGTAATCAGCTAGAATATGATTTAGGAATAACTTAATAACAAAATCATTTTATTATTGATTTTCACAATGAACCATGAGGACTAAAAAGCAATTATTGAACTCAAATACAGTACAGAAAAATATTTCTGTTAAAAATATTGGTTTTGAAAGGGTAGTCTAAAATGAATGGAATTTGATTACGAAATAATCCTTTAAAAAAACCAAAGTGGCGGGGAAGTGCCACCGGTTGAGGTCCTCTGGTCAATTTGGCCCTTCGGTTTGATCAATTGTTTTTTTGTCCCTCCCGTTTTTGTTCTGTGGTTGTCACTGTGACTGATTCATGCCCTTGTTCTGCTTTGGTTTGTTTAATTATTTTGTAATTACAGTGGTACCTTGACTTAGGAATGCCCCAATTTCAGATATCTTTTTTTTTTTTTTTTGCTATAAATTAGCCTTCAGTATGGCTCCCAAGAAAGCGAAAAGAGCGAGTCATTGTACTATTAGAAGCCCTGGTAAGTACTGCTATTGTGTGACGGTGTTGGGTGTGCTTTCGTTGGCGGCGCTGCAAGTGTATGTTTTTATTAACTTGTTTCTTGTGACGAGCTGTAAACTCTTTGTTTTGCAGTACAGGGGAGCCCCTGTACAGTTCCATTTCTTTGACTTTGGAAATACAGTGCTCTGGTCATTCACTGCTGGTGCACATAACAGAGAGGCGCAATAGGATCAAGCAAGCAAGGTCATTCATTGGAACTCACTAGGCTCGCTGTTTTGTTGAGTTTTCATACACAATACTTATGGTGAATGTTTATTTGTTTTTATTTTTATTTATTTTTTAAACGCGCACTTTTCCAGGGTCCCTCTTCCAACACTCCTGATTCAAATTATCAGGCTCAATATCAGGATTCTATAAAGCTTGTTGATGACCTGATCATTTAAATCAGGTGTGTTGGCAGAGGGAGACGTCTCAAACAGTCTGGATAGGACCAGACTTGGACACCCCTGCACTATAGAAATGCCCCGTAAAAAAAAAAAAAAAAAAAAAAAAAGAGTAAGACTGATCCTAAAACAAAACAAAAAACTCAACTAAAACAAAGCGTTTCTGAAAACCTAAAAAGTAATCAAAATTAACAAACCCGTTCTTAAAATTATTAAAATGTAATTAACTTGGTGAAAAAAAAGTCAAAATGGAATGAAAGCAAGCGATAATAAATTCCCAAACTTTCGACCCTGGTGCGTGTGTGCATGCATGCGTTCATTTGTGACTTTCAGTTAATTAAACCTCATAAAACCTGTTAATTTCTTGTACTCTTGCGCAAGGGATCTGAGTTTTGAGCATGGCCACGGAATGAATTACATTCTTAAGTCAAGGTACCACTGAATATAGTTGTTTAGAAATCATATTGTTTTTGTATTTTTGTCCTTTGGCCTCCACCAAACACTGTTTTGACTCTGCTATTCTCTCCTCTAGGTGATAGTGTGGGGGGACTATGGACGATTGGACCACAAATGTTTTATGGGTGTAGCACAGATCTTATTGGAAGATTTGGACCTATCAAGCACGGTGATTGGATGGTACAAACTCTTTCCGCCATCCTCGTTGGTAGATCCCACTCTAGCTCCACTCACGCGACTGGCGTCTCAGACATCATTGGAGAGCTCAGGACCACCTCCGGGTGTGCGGTCCTAGTGACCGCGATGACGTCAAGCGTCCAAAATCCCTTAAATGACAAAATAGAGGAACATACCTATTGGACCCCAATGGAGCGGAGGGTGGCAACTGGACAGGAAGACCTCGGTCTACTAATAAAAAGCCAGACGGAGAGACAGGGAAAACGAGTGATAGAGAGAGAGAGCAGGCGGGAAAGAACTAGCCAATCAAAGCTTAGTCGGAGTCTGACAATCATTTCTCACACCTTTACTTCTTTATCTACTCTACTTGAGCCTTTTCTTTGCAAACCTTTGCCTACATTTGTTCCTCCAAGATGGAGATTTTCTTTCTAGTTTGATTGTCAATTCTCTTTTGTGTATGTTTACTTTTGTTCACCCGATCAAAGTCCTTCACTAGCCACGAGTGCTATAAACACTTGGGTCGGAGTTGGTCAAATTTCAAAGTGACACACCTTCGTGCAGATGAACAGCTGCATGAGATGTCCATTGGCATTGCCAAGGTAACGGTGGAAGTGTAGCTGAGCACGAGAGGCTGCCATTCGGCATGGTGTAGAGAACTTTTTCAGTTAAAGGAGCCTGCACACACACAAACACGCACGCACACACAAACAGTCATCCCTTGCCTTGTGAGACATAAACACAAGCACAAGAAAAGCTTGAGTCCTTTATTATGATGGAGACAAAAAGGTTTTGCTCTTTGTCCGAACAAAACAAAAAGAGGCCAAATTGATTACGTGCTTTGTATATTTCATTTTGAATGTTTGTCTTTGTTTAGCCTAGAGAATGGTGCCATATGGTACAAACTCTTTTTGTATTTTATTTTTTTAAATGTATTTATTTGGTTTTAGAGCAATGCTTTGCTTTTGAGCAAAAGCCACTATCAGGTGACATTTGTCCGAACAACCTAACCCTAACACCCGCTACCCCTGTCTTCCCCGCCTTCTATTTCCCCTGTAAAAGGGAGCAGCATGATCACGGGATGTCCTGTCCTAATGCCCAGCTGCATGCATGGTTATTTTCTTACTTTAATTTCACTTTCGTTTTGGTCTCTCGCTGTCTTTTGTTTTTAACTACATGAGAAACTAACAAACAATTCTTTAAAAAAAAAAAAAAAAAAAAAAAAAGTTGGAAAAAAATGATAAGATGTGTGTTAGTTCCACATACTTTTAGGCCAGCTTGTATGTTGCATGTTCTTGTACAGTTTGCTTGTACTGAATATGAATACAAACCGAGAAAAGCCAAGCCATCCCCCGCCCCAATAGCAGGAGCGGACCAACGAGGGAGGATCCACTCCTCCCAGGCCACACCTTCCACTCGGGGTCGAAACAATGTATCCATATCAGGAATCCTCCACGGTAAAATCTCATTGTTTCAGTTTTTATTTTAAGCCCTTTGAACAACAGTGCTGTTCTGTAGTACGGAGCATAGCTGAGACCCTGGTGATGATGAGGATGTAACTGTAACGTCAGTTTGTCGGGCTCCAGACCAATAGAGAATGTGTGAACAGCTACATGTATATGAAGTACTTTTAAGAGTTTGAGAGAAATTATAAAGATAGAGATATATATGAATATAGAAAAAAAAAAGTGTATCTGCCTGTCTCCAAAACACACATGCACACCTTGTACATAGAAAATAATGAGAAGTTATTAACAAGAGAAATGTCAGTGACACGCAAACATTCCTGATTTTTGTTTGTTTTGTTTTTTTTTGAGAGAGGAACGTGCACCCTTTGCTGAGCTCGAGCTGCTGAGCGGCGCAGAGCCACAAGGGGGTGCGCTAAAAGGCCTTTCTTCATCCACTCTCCAAGTTGTTAAAGCAAAAGTGTAGAAACATTTGAAGCTTTGTTTTTCCTTTCACGAACTCCCCACCTCCCCTTTATTACTATTGATTGGAACTGGACTTCTAAAGCCAATGAAGAATCTGATTTTACAGACCTATGTTGCAAATGTTTGTGTTGAAAATCTTGGCAGTGTGGCCGGCTGCCGTTTCCTTTGTCAGTATTATTCCTCGAATACTGATTGTTTACAACCCATGACTCCCCAAACCCAAATGATGATGCTAGATGAAAGACGAAGAAGTACTCACTGCAACAGTTCTTGTTTGTATAACAGATGTGGCTCTACTGACGTGTATGTTTTATATTCAAGAGTTCATTTTTATTATTTACAAATAAAAGACTGTGCGGAAGAAGATACCTGCTCTTTCCAAGGAAGAGTCCTCATTATTACAGCTGTTGTTGTCAACGGGGACTTGTGTAGTGGGTGTTACAATGCAAAGAAATGTCTTTGCGGACTAATAAGTACAACTTCCTTTCCGCTTTCTCCTGGACCACTCAAACAAAACAAAGAGGAAACAATCATATTTCCAATGGTTTTCTTCCAATTTATATACGTTTAGATGGTTAAAATCGTATTATGTAAAAACGATGTGGCAACGCATTGTTGGGGGCAACTGTTACAAAAGTAACGCAGTACAGTAAAATACTACATTTAGGCAGTATTGAAGTAATAGGATTTACTCTAAAGTTTTTTGTAATATTATTACAGCTACTGGATCTGGTAAAGCGTTACAAATTTTGAGACAGTAACACAAATTTATTGATATCAAAATTTAGTCAGGAAGGGAGTTCATTATCTCATTTAGACACTGTAGCATTAAACTAAACGATCACTGCAGTCATAGTTTCCTGTTAATCCATGAGCCTCAAACAGCAAAATTGAATAGACATCCATTTTAACTCTCACTCTCATTGATTTCATCTGCTTTCACACACCATCGGTTGTGTTTAAAATGGCTGAGAAGTTATTGTTTATGTCACTTAATCCCATCAATCGCAGTATGTAAAACGGTCTGATTGGCTGCTGCAATCAACATGCAAACGGTCTGCTTCGAAGCCGTCCGGTGGCCGATGACGTCAAGTTACGGTAAATCCAATTGAACAAACTACAATAAGCCCTCTTAATTACGGGTCCGATGTGCTCGTTTATTATTACCGTTTTTTGGTTGGTATTTTTTTGTTCAACTCACCTCGAACCTTTGTCTCCATGTAGTAAAGAGAATTAAAACTAACTGAACTTTGAATGATTCTAAATATTTTATTTTTATTTTTTGGTGAAAAAGGAACAAATTTTAGCCAGGTCAGTTTTGACTTGCATATTTTTGCTTTCATTACACATGCCGTATCGACCTATCTGTCTACCTATCTATCTGTTTCGTTAGACCATTTATCAATTATACATTATCCATCACTATTATTTGTATGTAAATTAATTTGAGAATGTTGATCATTTCATTCATGATTTACATTCTGACATTATTTATTCTCTGGACAAAGTTTATAGTTAATTTAGCAGTGCCTGGTTTTCTCCACACATACCGCTTAGAATTAACACCAAAAACTTCAATCTTGGTCTCATCAGACTGGGGAATCTTATTTCTCATAGTCTAGGAGTCCTTAACGTGTTTTTTGGCAAACTCTATGCAAACTTTCATGTGTCTTGCGCTGAGGAGAGGATTCCGTCGGGCCACTCTGTCATAACGCCCCGACTGGTGGAGGGCTGCAGTGATAGTTGACTTTGTGGAACTTTCTCCATCTCCCTACTGCATCTCTGGAGCTCAGCCACAGTGATCTTTGGGTTCTTCTTTACCTCTCTCACCAAGGCTCTTCTCGATTGCTCAGTTTGGCTGAATGGCCAGATCGATGAAGAGTTGTGGTCTTTCTAAACTTCTTCCGTTTGAGGATTATGGAGGCCACTGTGCTCTTAGGAACCTTCAGCACTGCAGAAATTCTGTAACTTTGGCCAGATATTGTGCTTGGACAGTTCCTTGGACCTCATGATTCTCATTTGCTCTGACATGCACTGCAAGCTGCCAGGTGTTATATAGACCTTTCCTAATCAAGTCCAATTCGTTTAATTAATCACTGCTGGGCTCCAATAAAGCAGCAAAACCATCTCAAGGAAGATCAGAAGAAATGGACAGCATTTTGTTGTATTCCTGTTGTATATGTAAACATTTAACACGCATATTAACATTTTAACTAGATTGGATGCCAGGCAACGGCGGTGGGTAGTAACGAGTTACATTTTACTCTGTTACATTTACTTGAGTATGTTTTGGGAAATTTTGTACTTCTAGAAGTAGTTTTAAATCACTATATGTTTGACTTTTACTTGAGTAGATTTGCGAAGAAGAAACTACACCCTTACTTCGCTACATTAGACTACATTGAACCGTTACTTAAATCCCCTCCGCGTACGTCTCTCTCTCTCTCTCTCTCTCTCTCTCTCTCTCTCTCTCTCTCTCTCTCTCTCTCGCTCTCTCTCTCGCTCTCTCTCTCTCTCTCAGCGAAAGGCGCATTTACTTGGTCAGAGACCTGTGACTCAACCATGTGACCGTGTTTCATCAATCAAACGTAGCCGTATGGACGTATAGTCTCATCACGTGATCATATTCAACTTCAGCTGCGGGAAAGTTGTTTTCGGATGAAACGCATCGAAAATGTCACGCAGCAATGCCGACTATGCAGACACAGAAGAGGAGGTTCTTTGTTTGTTTTTGCATGTTTTGTCACATACACACCGACTGAAACACACACACACACAGTTTATACGAGTTCATGGGCTACTTTGTTGTTCTGCCTGCGGAGCCTGTTAAAAAAAAAAAAGTACAGGGGCTGAAATTTTGTGCTGCTTGTGCTTAATTTTTTTCTTTTATTTATACTATTATTATTTTATTGTTTATTAAAGTACTGGAATTTACCTTAAGATTATTTTAGGTTATTCTTTAATTAAATGTAATTCATTTTATTGATTCGATGGACTTTGATTTGCCTGAAGATGATTATTTTGTATTTTCGTCTAATTGAATGGTTGTTTTTAAAAAAATACAAAATAAATGAAACGCTACAGTCACTCAGTACTTGAGTATTTTTTTCACCAAGTACTTTTTTACTTTTACTCAAGTAATTATTTGGATGACTACTTTTTACTTCTACTTGAGTCATATTTTTCTGAAGTAACAGTACTTTTACTTGAGAACAATTTTTGTCTACTCTACCCACCTCTGCCAGGCAAACAACCATCCACAAACAAACAACCATCCACACTTACATTCACCTCTTTGGACAATTTAGTCTTCAGTGAACCAACATGCATGTTTTGGAAATGTGGAAGGAGGTTGGAGTCCCTAGAGAAAACATTTGTAACCACGGGAAAAACTTTCAAACTCCACACAGGAAGGCTGGAGGAATCCTGAACATCAGAACTGTGATGCAAGCTGTTTAACAGTATTTCAACGCACCGCCTTTGTTATGCTAATTCGCTTCTTATCTACACTCAAACAAACCACAATACCAATTAGGGCTGTTCGATTTTGCCTAACAAGAAAATCCCGATTATTTTCTCTCAAACAGGATTTTACGATTACGATTTCTTTGCAAAATAAAAACTTTATGAAAAATGAAGTATTTTGAATGTCTTTTATTTAAACTTAATTTTTTTTAACTCAAAATGCCAGTCAATTTTACTTAATACACACAGAACAATCCATTGTGATTAACAACATTTTACGTACACAACAGATTTCAGATCTGTTCTTAATTAAACCAATAATGAAAGAAGAAAGTGCATATCCCATCTAAAACGAAAATCAACATGAGAGAAGTCATTTTGCCAACCAGCTATAGTGACTAGCCTTTCACCTTTCTCCCGGGTCTTACTTAAACATAAATCAATGATTAGTGCACAACTGTCACTCAATGATACAATGCACTGTCAAGTACGGATGCACCGACAGAGGTCCGTTGTAGAGGAGAAAAAAAGGGACGCCTTTCAGACGTTGAGTTACTTGCTCGCTTGTGTTCTACATGCGGGGCACACACTACACTACAGATCTATTTTGACCCGATTTATTAACTAAACGCTCACTTTCCTGAGCAAATAGCAGAATCGCTGGTAGCCATGGATAGTGTTGTAGTCTTTCCGGTATGCGCGCTCGTGGGAGGAAGCGGAAATGCAGAGGAAACTACCGTGGCTTAGATACACCAAAAATGAAAAAATTGAACGTGCCGATTGAACGTTTTAACATCATTTTATCCAGAAAACTCGGTTTCGGGTCAAAATCGCTTAATCGAGCAGCCCTAATACCAATGAACTTGGAACACTGTGTATAACGTAAATAAAAAAAGAATACAATGCAAATTCTTTTCAACCTACTGTATATGCAATTGAATACATGACAGAGACAAGATATTTAATATTCAAACTGATGTACTTTCCTCCCACCCCGCAAAATATTCTCTCATTTAGAATGTGATGCCTGCAACACCTTCCAAAAAAGCTGGGGTAGGTGCAACAACAGACTGGGAAAGCTGAGGAAAGCTAAAAAAAACACCCGTTTGGAGCATTCCATAGGTGAACAGATTAAGTGGAAACAGGTGGGTGTCATGATTGCATACAAAAGAAGCATCCTCGAAAGGCTCAGCTGTTCAGCAAGGCTGGGATAAAGCTCATCACTTTGTGAACAACTGTGCGAGCAAGTAGTTCAGCAATTTAAAGAACAACTTTTCTCAAACTTACAATTGCAAGAAATGTATCAATTTTATCTTCTACATCATTAAAATGTTCAGAGAATCTCTGCACAAAAGTGGCAAGGACGTGAATGAATGCCATGTGGCTCAGGAGCACTTCAAAAAACCATTGACAGTTAACATAGGTCGTTTTTTTTTTTTCAATATGAGCTCTTTTTTTATAGTATCGTGAGCTTTTTATATATCGCCAACCTCCCCACAATATCCTGATAATTATTATATTGTGAGGTTCATGTCGTGATATCATCGTATCATTTGGATATCAAGACATCCCTAATCGTTTTCGTTTTTTATATTCCACCCCGCTTTGCGGTTGGCTTTTTCTAACCTTGAGGAATAGTGACTACGCCGCCGATGGTATGAAGTGGTATTACATCTCGCACATAAGCTACTTTAGTGATCATCGTCGCTGTATGTCGTGTATCTTTCCGGCACGACGTGCCACAGGGACTAAGCGTCGGTCACAGTCAGTCAACATCGGATTGGTCTTTCTTGGCCTTTACGCGTGGCACCGGTTCTGCAAATCACTCCTCTGAAGAATAAAACAGCAATGCCATCAGCTCGAAACCTGTGCTCCAGTAAAGGTTTGTTCTGCAAGCCTTTTTACTGTGCAATTCTGATGGTCATCAGCATTCTGATGTCTAAGAGCTAGAAAAAGCGTTGCATGTGACTAGACTCCAAATTTGTGCAGCCTCATCTAGGAAAGGATCTGTATTTAAGTTAGGGGTCCAGACTAACATTTTTTCTCAATTAATAGGAACACAATAGCCCCTAACCTAACAATATGAAACACAATTTCACTTGCGAAGTAAATGCTGACATTTGCACTCATTTTCACTTCAGTATATTACTGATTAATTGCCAGATGTGTGGAACAGAGGTTTGTCAGCAACAAAAAATTATTCAAGAATTAAAAAAAAAAAAAATAGATCAGTAAATTCATTGGTCATGCATGCGCAAGGATAAATGAAAAATGGAGTTGCACTGAACAAATTTTAGGGGCAAAATGCCATCATTTACAGTCGATGCGGTCTGGATCCCTGATTTAAGTACAGTGTGTTTTTGTTTTGTTTTTTCATTTTCCTATACTTATATGCAGTGTTAATGTTCGAATTGTGTTGTTACAGTGGCTAACAAACATATTAAATATATATCTTTTTAAGGGGTGGAAAAACCCTGCCTTATTTTTTATGAATAAAACTTAATTTTGCTACTGTATTTGAATGTTGGTCCTGCTACTCTGAGAGCTGGAGTATTTTTTTTTTTTTTTAGGTGGTAGGCCTACTTGGTGCAAGACGTTTGCCAACCACTGTTTAAAGTGTGGCTACCATCACTGGAGCGGTGCAATTATTAAAATGTTAAAAACAGGAACAGTCAATGCAGAGAAGTTTGAGTTCCAGATCTTCACCATCCATGTGAGCAGCAAGCATCATCGCCAGCAGTTTTATGGCGCAGTAATCATCGGTCTCGTCGAGTGTAACAGCTTGATGGCTTCTGAGATGACAGATTGTCTCACTCTGTCGTCCTCTTCCACTCTGGACCGCCATCCTACAAAGCTGCACGCCGGAGAGACGTTTACAAGCTCTTTATTGCCACCTCGTGGCGTGATCGCTCAACAATAATTGATAACAGTGCCGAATACTCACTTTTAAAGGGAATAAAAAATATTGGGGACGGAGAAAAAACACGGTGATGGCAACAAAATGTTTGATTGCGTCGTGTCCACATATGAATGTTATGACTTCAAATGACTCAATAACAAATGGGTTACATTTGGAAACTCAGACTATAAACCAGTTTAAGGTGTAACGGTCATCTATCAGAATATATATGCACTTTAGCGCCTCCCCGCACACACACAAAAGCGTTAAAATTGTCAAATTTCGCAGGTGACATATTCATGTAGTGGATATTCATATAGTGAATCAGATATTAAAGAATTGTGTGTGTGTGTGTGTGTGTATATATATATATATATATATATATATATATATATATATATATATATATATATATATATATATATATATATATATATATATATATATATATATATATTCATGACCTCAACTGATTCACATATGGCGGTATTTTTTTCCTATCATGCCCAAATTAGCAATGGAATGCCAGTGAAGTGTAGATTTTTTGCATTAAATGTGTAGCGGAAAAAAATGAAGAGACCACCATGTTTTCTTCCATTTCTTGTTTAATCCCTAAAAGTGTGTCAAGTGACTAAGTGACACAAAAGAAAACGTGGAATGCCCAAAAGCACTTTTTTTTTGGTAGTACAATGCCATTTATGTAATAACTCAAGATGTGATTTTGTTTATTATATTGGTTCAAGCAAATGCACCTTTAGTTGTCTTTGGTGTGTACAATGAACATTTAACCGAAGACACAAGGGTGGTCTCTTAATATTTCCGCCTATGTGTATAGATTTTTAATTATTAAAGACTGCAACACAATGTTCCTGTCATTTCAGCTTTTGGACAATACAAGACCGAGCCCGGTTACCCGTTTGAATGTTTTCGTGCGCGCTCACCGTTGTGTTTCACGTTGCTCGCATCGGTGTTGCGATTGTGTTATGCGTGCTGCAGTGCATCACAGATGATCACTAAATACATGAAATATTATTTATAACGATGAGTATGTGCGAGATTTATAATGTGTATTTAAATATACACAGCATATGAAACTTGCATGGTTTATAGTTTTCGTTTACTTTAATGAGAAATTTGATATATTCACTTGGTGAGTATATTCACTTTTACGTTGGGAAAATGCTGTGCAAGACTTCCAGTCGAAAATGTTTACAATCATGACAGGATACTATAATTCTGCCTTTAAGTATGCAGTAGTTTAGAATAGTTTTGGTCGTCTCTGTCGGTAGCTGCATCGCGTGAGACGCGCTTTATTTGCAGGTGAGCAAATGCGCTCTTTATGATACAATATTGGACAAAGATGATTTCTCTCTAGTTAAAAGGAAGCGTTATTATCTTGCAAAAAAAACAACAGGTTTGATATACAGGTCAAGGCGTTATTTTGGTGTGAGTGTGTGTTGAAACAATGCAAAGCCATTTCCAATTGTTCCTGAAATAAATTGTGACGATGAATTTGTCTTTTGCCTGTAATGTATACTGTACGCAGATGAACACGCATCTCCATGCGCCAAAACTTTCTGGAGAACTTTCTGGTTGTCACCAAACAACCCTTATTGTGGTTGGCTTTAAGTTCTTAAACATCCCCTATAACTGAAATTATCGCATGTGCATTCCCCACAATAAATACGTATACACAACAACTGTTTATTGTACGATTGTTGTTTTACGGGGGACGCGCACGTGTAAACAAACATTAAGAGTGTAACCTATAATTGGTCAATTATGATAATAATAGGTCCTCTTGGTCTCCAGAGATGCGCTACATGAACACACAAGTCGGGGAGTCAGATGGCATTAGACGCAGGGACTTTGCCAGTAATGGAGGCTTTCTGGTTAAGAGGCAGACTGAAACAGAAGGGTGTCATGTCAGATTAGATTTGTTATTTCCCCCCTCGGTGTTAATGGTTTGAAAGGCCCCCTAGTTTGCTTCAGAGCCCATTAGAAAGTGGCGGCCGTGATACAGCCGTCATTACCGCGCTGTTCCCCTGCACCGCCGCTTAATCTAATTAGATAGCCCGGCTCCTGCCTTTTGGGGGGAGTCCTTCTATTGATATTCATTAAAAATACATGATTTATCACTAAGCTCTCTGAGGTACGACCACGCGCAGCCGTTCGAAGGTAGAAACAGTGTTGTTTGGACTGCCGCGGGTTTATTCCGCTGGAATTTCATGTTCAATCATACTTTTTTTTAAATTCCGAAGCAAAATTATTATTATTATTATTATTATTGTTATTATTATTATAATAATTATCATTATTATTACAAACGCCAATTACAATTTAAAAAATACAGTCAGCCAACGAGATCACGTAATTGCTTGGATGGGTAAATGTCTATTCTATCCGTGTTGTAAAGTTGATATGGTTATTTTCGATGGAATTATTTATTCACATAGCCTGTTTATTTTAATATATTTTTTCTTAAAAAAAATGGCACTCCTCTTTCATGAATTACTCGAGACATTGTTTTAGTCGAGTTACCCTAATTAAAAAAAACAAACATAATGACACCGCAGCATGCATGCAACAACCATTTTCCCTTCAGAAAATACTTTATCATGTAGTATCATACTTTACCGTGAAATCAGATTCACGTGTAAGTCTTCATTGAGATTCCTTCGGTGAACATGAACCTCTATTGATTGTGTTAAAGGACATTTATTATGTCAAATGACTATAATGTGTATTTTAATCATTTTCAGGATGCTCCAAATTAAACTTGTTTTCATGCCTTTGATGTCCGGTTGACGCTTCGGACCCGGAGCAGCAACTCGTTAGGGCCCCTTCTTTTACACTGCTGGTATATGGCCACTAGAGGGAACCCCAGTCCGTGTTTGCTGCTGTTAAACCACCTCCAGTATAATAAACCATCCACTGTATTCTTTAATAGCACAATTCATCGTTGCTTTTTCAACACTTGACTATCAAAAATATTGAAATATATTGAAAATATTATCAAAAATACCTTCAATTAAATGCATGGTTTGCACGGCGAGTTCAGCCGCTGGATTGGTGGATAATAAAATAATCAAATCAAACTGCTTTAAACTATACCTAACCTCATACGATCCAAGCCTTACGCCGTCGTTTAAACGCTGCCGTGTTTAACATCAGCAAACACTTAACTGCCTTTATAGATCTCTTTAGCTATATGCTCTAGTGCTGGGCTCTATACTTACAACACAAAGGTCCCAGGCGTGTCATTCCCCTTCGTCATTCATCTTCATAACAACCAGTTAGTGTAAAATTAACAACGACTTAACTAACGGCGGCCATAAACGTGCCCGTGCATTAGAGGCAGATGGATGGTGGTGATGGAGGCTGGTCTGGGACTTAATAGGGAGAGGTGGCTTGCTCCAGCTCTTAGGGGCTGATGTTGTGTGGCCCTGATGCAAGATAACGAGAGGCTCTTCCATGTTGTCCCTTTTTGCGATGAAGTGAATTTAAATTCTGTCAGAAAAGAGATGAAACGATAAATAGCGTTTATTGCAACCCGTGTGGATGTCCTGAACTGCAGCTCGCATCGTGTGTGTGTGTGTGTGTGTATGTGTGTAGGGGGGTGTGTGCGTGTGCGTGTGTGTGTGTGTGTAGGTGGGTGTGCGTGTGCGTGTGTGAGGGATGCAGGAGGTGGGGGTCTGGTAATTTGGTCTATAGCTGCGTAATCCCGCCTGATTTCATCTAATACCACTGGGCAGACGCAGCGACGTGTGCGCACATCCCGCGACGTGATAATAGTTCCCTGTAAAATCCAGCCTGCCCCCGTTTTTGCAAATCTTTTAGGATGGCTGAAAATTGACGGTACGCGCGTGTCCGTGTGCGTGTGTCTGCGTGCGTGAACATGAAATTCCACTGCCAAAACGCAAGACTGGATATGACAGGGATTTGAAGCTCTGCATAGAAATTAAGACGACACCTGCAGGAAAAAAAAAAATAGAAAAAAAGTCTTTAACCCATTGCTTGAGGCTGATTTTAAAACCACGTGAAGAACATTATGAACGAAAAACTCACTAATGGAGTTGTGCATGGCTAGACCACATAAATTCATCTGAGGTTTGGTTCTGATATACGTAAACATTTAACACGCATTTTAACACGTGTTCTAAACGGAATTATCCGAAGTCACTATATCGGAGCAAAATTTGGTCTCACGGTAAAATTGGTGTAATAAATCCATTATAGTCTCTTAAAGCAGGCTCATAGCTCAGGTTTTGGGGGAGATTTCAAAACAATATAGGCAGCGACCCGAGAGACCAAGAGAGAAATGAAGGTGTAAAGAAGAGCATAGAGGAGTGTGTGTGGGAAGGGGGGCGGGGGAGGAATGTGGTGGAGGGGTGTATGTGGAGCTGATTTATCTCAGGGGCCCCCTGGTCATTTCCATATATTGAAATGCGCCCCCAGTTACTCAATTTCCCCGGAGCTGTCGTGCGTGCAGAGGAAGGCGCCCATGTGACCGTCATCGGTCTGATGCTCTGTTGTCTCTCCGCTCTTTTCACGTCCCTTACGACACACACGCACACACACACACACACACACACACACACGCACACACACCTCCGGGCGCTCTTATTTTGGAAGCCACAGCCAGCGCCACTGTGCACTGTTGAATTTATACATTACTGTAACGTGTTGATCTTCAGTGCAAAAGTGCTGAAGTGTTCAATGGGATGGTATAAATCCCACATGGAGTACGGATAATGTTAAAAACATCGTTTCGGATTTGCAATAACTACTTGCAAAATGTATGATGGTATTTTTTTTTTCTAACAAAGTTCCTGCGAGATCATGCATTGAAATCAACATACAAACAGGCGTCAGCGCCTACGCGGCTTTCCTTGCGCCGCACAATTGTAAAGTCTGATTTACGACGAGCGACGCACTTCCAATTTCCATATGCATGGAGACAGCCCAGCTCGTGCTTCATGCGTCCGAGCAGCTCTGTGGGCTCTGAGCAAAGCCCTGCGTGCACGCGCGTTTGTGTATACGTGTGGTGCAGAGTGCGTAAAGTGGCAGGCGATGAAGAGGGAGATTGGGAGAAGAGAAGAGAAGAATATTTGTTGCAAAACAGAAAAGGAGCGGGTACAGCGAGAGGTCGAGGTTGGCGTGCATTGGATTTGGGGAGCTGTGAAATGAGCGCCTCCTTTAACCTTGGGTACCAATTACGATTAGGGGTCCCTTAAACTTGTTGGCCCCGGGTTTTTAGTGTTTGGATTTGTACGGACTTGCAGTGATTTCAATGAAAGTGTAACGAAGCCAGTGTTCACTTGCATGAAAATATTAATAAGTGTAAAAAGTATTACATTTGTAAGCTAAAAATCAATATAATTGAAAGTCAACGCACTCGTTCATACAACACGTTTCTTAATCCACATTACTGGGGCGGTGGCTTGAATTAATAATACGCTCGACGGGAAAACTCAAATCTCTCAAACTGTACACGAGGGGAAAATAGGGCTGAAAAATAGAAGACCTCTATATTGATAAGAATAAATACGGAAGAAAATGTTTCCACCTCAAGAGTCAAATGAGCCAATTGGGAAAATGTTGAAATTTTGAATTCCACTCTTTTTTTTGATCCACTCTTGTGTTATCATGACAAAGTGGACCTGTAAATTGTTGTGCGCATCCAAATCCGCGGTCCTTCAAAAACAACAACAAAAACAGATTAACATTCTTATAGCCTTTCGTTTGTTTTGTTTGCTTGCCGAAGCAGCTCTGAATTTAGTACATCAGTTTATCACTTCTATTTATCCTCACTGATGCATTTATCATCTCTACTCGTGAATGCGTCTTATCATTAGAGACCGGTGAGTAAAATACACATTATTACAATAAACCGCAGTAACATGCACACTTTTTTGGTATTTTGTCCTCACATCCGGAGAAACCTGCTGCTACACGAGCACTTACACAAATGGACGCACGTGCACGCGCGCTTGTCGAACTGTCCTCTAACAAGCCATACGAGCAAGTTGCAACTTGCAAAATATTTCACTCACTGCATGGTCATGCATTTTTCCCCCTTGACGTTGAACCTCCTCCGCCACTCCTCCGGCGACTCGCTCTCTCTCTCTCCTTCTGTTTCTCTCTGTCTCTCGACCATCACCCCCAGCCCCCCTCCTCCTCATCCTCCTGGCCTGCCTCCCCACACCACCAGCATCACCACCACCCCCTCCGTATTAAGTGCGCGTCCTCTTCGGTCAGTGAGCGAATCTCCGGGCTCTCGCATAGAAACGCCACTCCAAGCTCCCTCCACCAACGCCGAGGTCGCTCGCTCCTTCGTCCCGTCTTCTCTTTCAGTTAGAGGAGCCACGTTGTCCCCCGTCTTCTCTCGTCCGTCTCTCTTGTCGCTTCCGAGCGAGAACCGCGTCTTTGTGTCTCCTCAGCGGATGGCCGCACCGGCTGCGCGCTGTACGCGTGCGACTTCGCCGATATAAAGCCTGTCGTCTTATATTACCAAACCCCCTTTTATTACAAGAGTATTTACAATCTCTTCCCCCTCCTCTTCTTCTTCACTCTTCCTCCTCCTTCTCCTATACACCACCCCCACTACCGACGAACCCTCCCCCGTTCCAGCTCGAACCTGAATCACATCTGAAAGTTATTATGGGCCAGCTCCGCACTTCTTGCTTGCCAAGGTCAGCAGCTTGGGTTTCACCCCGGACCGAGTCATAACAGACAGGGAAGCAAGGGCTCTTGGACACTTTAAGGGAAAAGTGCCCACGAAATGTATCCACTCACAAAGGTGTGCACAGCGTTCTTTGGAATAGTCTGAAGTGCACGAAAAGTGAGTGATGGACGTCACGTGACCGAGAAGCGAGATTACACCCATACAATATGTCAATTAAGTCAAATTCAAGGGGAAACTATTTTTTTCCATATTTGGGGTGATCATTGAGTCACTGCCGTTGTGAATATATGATGCTATACAGGCCTGAGTCCGGATGATAATGACAAGAAGTTAAATAATAATAATACAAAAATAAAGAGTGACATGTTAAAATTTGTCATAGTCATATACAATGTGTTTTTTTGGTAATGGTTTTCGTAAGTTAAAAAAAACACGTGGATTTGGATTTGGGGTCGCTTGCAGGGGCCAATATGCACACGCCTCAACTTAAGTTTCCCAAGTGCTTTGTGGCTGTGGCCACGCACACGACGCAAGTCCACGCGAGCCGCCCGGTATTTGTCTAAGTATGTGCAGGAGTATCATTCGCGCCCCACTCGGCGCTTGCCCTGTTTCACGTCCACGTCCCTTTCTCTCTCTGCATATTGCTTTCATTAGACATTCTCTCTCTCTCTCTCTCTCTCTCTCTCTCTCTCTCTCTCTCTCTCTCTCTCTCTCTCTCTCTCTCTCTCTCACTCTCTCTCTCTCTCTCTCCCCCTTCCTTCGAAGTGTGTCTTGTCCGGCCCCCCTGATCTCTGTGTCCATTGGCTTCCACCGGGTCTGCTTATCATGTGCGGCCCTCCCCCTCCTCTTCCTCCTCCTCCACCTCCTCTCTCCAATGATCGTCCATTGGTGTTGTTATTTCGCGTCCCATCCGTCCCTCCTCCCACTCCCACTCCCACTCGGGTGCCTCGGCCCTGCCCATGTTTTTGTATGTCGGGTGTCCGTCCACCGCCTGACGTTCAAGTTCGCCGGGAACGTCACGTCCGTGCACTTGAACCCCCAACCACGGGGGTGGGGGGGAGGGGTGGGGGGAGGGTTGGCGGTGGGGGGCGGAGGGGGGCTTTTGCCATTTTTTTTCCATCGCTCTCCCCTCTTTCCTCTCCTCTCTCTCCATCCTCATACACACACACACTCTCTCTCTTTTCTCCGCTCTTCTTTCTCAAAAAAGCCATGAAGGCGATCCCGCGATCCATCTTCGCCTCCGCGCCATCTTTGTATAATTTCTAATTAGTTTTTAATTTTTTTCCCCTTCAATTATTTTTGTTGTTGTTGAGTGTGGATGACGAAGACGCCGGATGAAGACATTCTTTTGCCCCTCCGGAGTCTCCAATGTGTAACCCCGGCTCTTCCCGATGTGATCCGCACTGAGCGCCGCCGCCAGCCACCATGTCTCGCCGCAAGCAAGGCAAACCTCAGCACTTAAGTAAACGGGATTTCTCGCGTAAGTACAAACCAGAAACGGGAAAATACATGTCCACGCACTGGTCTCGTTCACTTAAATGGGCAAACTGGTGGTATTGGAGGGTGGGGAGTCTGCGGAACATCAGCCGTGAGGACATCGGGATGGAACGCTCGGACCCGCGGTCAACTGGACTCGGCAGCGCGGTCACTAAAGTGCGACACGTTAGTTCGTAAACGAGACCAAAATAAGTTTGTTAGCCTTGTTGCAATAGGGCAACGGGGTCCAAAACAAGACATTTGGCGCTGACCGGCTCCTGCTCCGATGCCCCCACGATGGGTCCGGTCAGTGGAGGCGCACGCTCGGCTCATCTGAGCGGCTGCACAGCGCGCTCAAGCAGAGCTGGGGAGAAATACCCCTCGGAACATCACTTACTGTCTCGCGAGCAAGTTTCACCTTCCCTCTCTGTCTCCCTCCTTTTTTGGGGGATTATTTTCGAAAAACAGAAAAACTTGAAGTCGAAATTACTGGATCCAGTGGAACGCATCACCTCGTGTTTACATACTGCCTCCGTCAGAGCAACACCGCGCTCGGCGCAGACAGCACGCATCGATTTCCTTTACTCGATTTTAAAATCCTAACGCCTGTTATGTAAATGTATCGGTGTTCATCCTAGTTGAGTAACTTTCTCGCTGAATCACGCGCAAAAAAGAGTTTGTGCAGCCCGGAGTTGTAAGACAGCAACAGGAACTATGTCCCCTTATTTATTTATTTATTTATTTATATTTAATACTAAACTGAAATTGAGGTTATGCACAAATGTTAACATTTATAAGCAGTTGATGTAAGACCAACGTGTTCGCTACTTAGGGTTGTTGTAACATTAGATTTCAACATCGTTTTACAAAAAATGACACATTGCGCAACGTATTGATCACCTCCTGTAATTTGTCGTCTTTATTGCTCCTACATTGACACCATAGTCTATTATACGAAGGGGAAATTTGTTATTAAACTGCAGGGAGAATGGCCATGTGTCATGTTCAATTTCCTCGCGGTATTTCCACGGTTCACTAAATTGGAGTTAATAAAAAAAACCAAAAAACTATAACAACAACAACAACCACAAAAATATATTAGTATACTTACACATCAATGCTTGGTTATGTGTTGGTATGCTGATTGGCAGTCGCCCGAGCAGCTGTTCGTTTTAGACTATTTTGTAGGGGAACATGCTGGGTGACAGTGACCATGGCGAGAAACTGTCGCTAGGAGGCAGAGCACGATCAGAAAATCCAGCTCAGAGCTTGAACTTGATCACTTTCGCTGCTACTCCTCTACATACTCACTGCTTCTATGTGTGGACTATTGGGAGGGAAGGATGGTGTGTGCGCGTGCATTTGCGTGTGTACTTGTGTGTGTGCGTGCGCGCGTGCGCGCGTGCGTTTCTGTGGGGGGTTGAGTGGGCTGCTATGGGCAATATACATACACATTCAGTCACACACACACACACACACACATGCACAGAAACTATAACTCTAACACCATCAAACCCCCACATGCACTTTGAATTTACCGTCATTTTTCTTGAAGAGGAATTCAAATTTTGCATCAATTTTGTATATGTCATATGCAAACAGCGTGGGGAATTTAGTCACAATTTGAGCATGGCATATAGTTTAACCATAACTTTTCTCTATACAAATATAATCGTTATTTTCAATACATGTATACTGTATTCAGTACTTGTATTGTTTGTATATTTTATAGCATGAAACTTTTGAAACTGTCCAATTAATGCTTTTTTTTTTTTACATCATGGTCGGCCAGGGGACTACAGGTGAAAAATAGCCTTTTGGCTAATTCTGGCTTTTTTTTTAAACCATGATTTTTCATGTGTTTTGTGAAACTGCAGTGTCCCCTTTCAAATAAACTAATATAATCTAATATAATCCAATCTAATCTAATCTAATATAATCTAATCTAACCTAATCAAAACAAGACAAATAACAGAATGTACTACAGATTAAAACTTTAAAACCAAGATGTAATGTAGTCTCCACCAAGGCCATATTTTGGAGTGTCTATTAAGATAAAATGGAACTGATTGTAAGATCACTTACACAGCCACTCGTATGTTCTGTGTTTTTGCGCTGTCTTGCAACTCCAAATACTCATTTTTACCTTAAAATCATTGCCCCCCCCCCTTTGCTCCTTTGTCACACTGCTTTAAGCAACAAAATGTGTGCCCACCAATATACCAACTGTAACTGAAGCCTTTTAATGGAAGACTTTTTGGATAGCTTTTCTCAATATTTTGTCACTGTGATGCCCTCTTTCCCCTTTTTACTGCGGTGTGTAACAAGAGTCAGACTGTGCTGACCCGAAGTTCAATCAGCAGGGTGCAGGGGGTGGATGTAGGATGATGCTTGGGTGAAGGGGGTTGTGGTGGTGTTGCTGAATTTATCATGTTACCTCCATGTCCCAGTTTGCACGCAGATGTGTGCAGGGGTGCAGCGTTCAAATGAGAATTGTAAATGAGATGTAGTCCACATAACATAAAAAGGACACACATACACACACACACACACAGGCTTGCATTCCAACACACACTCTCCAACCCCTTCCCTTATATCAGACAAAATCTGTACCAATCACCCAGACGATGAAAATTAAAATCTATTTTTTGATCCTCTGTGGTTTTAAGTTCATTAAAATGTGAAATTGGGTGACTGAGTAAAGAAGGTCAACGAGCATTATCTGGCGAGCGCGGAGTCACACTCCTCACCTTCGACTGGAAGATCTTCTTTAAAAGCAGGGCACTGAATTACGCTTCTTGAATTCAGCGTTTGCTCTGTTCGCATGACTCTTCTCCGGCGCAGGAGCGTGTGCGTTTGACAAAAGCCTTCTTAAAAAGTAGTCCCAAGTTAATCCGACATCGGAAGGGTGATGTTGAATGGCGTTGAATGGCTCATTCTGAGGATGACTTCTTGCTTCACAAACGGCCAATATATCAAAAGTCTGCGATGTGCACTTTTTGTCCTGGGCCCTGTACGCACTGGGCATGTTTGTCAGTCTTCTGTTGGTTACTGGAGCACAACTTTTACAAACGAGGTTAGGAAAGTCAAAATGTTCTGTGAAAATATAACACAATATACTTTCCTCGTCTTTGTTTAAATTGGAATTTGATTTGAGTTTTGACGATAGTTAGTATTTATATCTATCATTACAAGGCAGACTGAGTCACATGGTTTTTGCCTTGTGTTGCATGCTAAGCACCTTTAAAGCGTATGTTTACAGTTGTTTTGTTTGACACAAATAACTGCAGCAAAATGAATCATGAGACTGTCTATATATGGCACTTGTTTTCATGACAGTAAGACCTATCGGCTAATTTCCTCCCTTTTACCCATTCTTCTTCATTCCTCCCGCTCTTATCTATTTCTTTTTCTTTGGCCTTTCCTCTTTATATCCAGCAGCCGATCCCCTTTCCACGGCAGTCGTCTCATCGGAGGAGTTGTCGGAACGCTGCTCGGAGCACTCGGAGGGGAGCGGCAGCCTGAGCGGGCACCGCCCGGGCTCAACCTTAGGCCGACTATCGCGACTGGGTCATGACCCCCACCACTCGGCGGAACAGGACTTGCTGACCTGCGGCCAGTGCCAGGCCACGTTCCCCTTGGCGGACATCCTGCTCTTCATCGAGCACAAGAGGAAGCGATGCCACGGCCCCCCCTGTCTGACTGTGGGCCGAGGCCTGGACAAGCCCCCCTCCCCCTCCCCGGGCCTGGCCCTCACCCCGTCTCCCGCCTTGAGCTCTCTGCGCAGCCGAAGGCCCGTGGAAGTTGGCATCCAGGCCACGCTGGCGGATGACGACGATGAGCGATTCTCATCGCCTCGTGGAATCTGCCCCAAACAGGAGCTCCTACCAGGTAACTGCTTTCGAGCCCCCCCATCTCGCATTGTTTCCCTCTGGCTTTACACACAGAGCCTTCGGAATATGAAAACAAGCCTCTTGGAGGCAATGCGTTGCAGATTTTCTTTGAAGCAGATGTTTGTACACCCATAAGGGTGTGAATAAGGTGGTGCGTTTGCAATAAGAAGACACAATAAGGAACAGTCTTTGTTCAAAGCATGAATGGATTCCAGCTTGCATCTTTTGATATCCACATATCGTCCTTGTGTGGAGTTTGTTTGTCTTTGTGTGCGCGTTTTGTGTGGTATTATACGACACAAGTTATTACAGTCGGACGAGAAGCCTGCAAGTGCTCCGCATAAACTATACAGAGGCCAGTGTAGTCTAAGGCGACATGTTAAGACAAGCCTTGGACTTTTGCTTTTCAGAGATAAGGCTAGCCAGAAATGACAGTGAGGTTCTGTCTCCTGTTCTGACCAACGCCAAATTGACATGCTTGTTGGCGGCTGTAAAAAAATCGGATTCTCTTGGTCAGTTTATACAGGATGGTGTATGCATTTATGAGTGAGTGCCCGAGTATTTATGACTCGGACTTCAATTCCTAAGAGTAAGTGCAGCCTCTTCCTGAATTTGGGTGCGCAGAATGTGTGTTCTTTTTAATATGTGTGTGTGTGTGTGTGTGTGCCTGCTTCTCTCATGTGGCCTGAGCAGATGTGTCCGCTCGGTGTGGTTTCCCCTCTTTCATTGCCACATCTAGCCCGACTAAATGCAGCCCAGCTCTGCACCCTACGTTAGTACTTCAAACATCTTTCGTTGCAAAATGTGCTTCATAGGTAAAACATGAGATTTGTCCTCACTTGTATCTTCTGCCTCATCTTTTCCCTTGCGAAGCAATCAAATAGCAGGCATGCGTAGAGAGGGAAACGCCAGCATTAGTTAAGCTCTGAAAGGGAAAGTCATTTATATAAAGCATCTTAACACCACTAATTATTTGTTGCACTGCCATCTTTTCCTCCCCATGCATTTTAATTAGCAGTAGTTTTTAGTGGCCGCCTGTCTGTACCAAATTAGCCACTGCAGCAAGAGAAAGAGTAAAACGGGGATGTAGATGAAATAGAGCAGTGGAGAGACACAATAAAAAGACACACTTTATCATTTTGTTCCTTGAGTGCGTCTCAGGAATCCAAAGTGCTCCACTTTGTTTTCCATTTAGCTGTTTTTGTTTGTGTATTTGTGTGGAAATTAAGTAATTGTTGTGTCCGACCTCTGTCCTGCGTTGAATAATGTTTGGAGGAGGGAAATTATTGACAGACAAATGTGCATTTGACCTTTTTCTGCAGATGGACAAATATATGTCTGTGCAAGCGAGGGTGTGTCTTTTTTTTTTCCAGGCAAACCTGCTTGTCTAAGCAGTGACTATATTTCAACAACAACACGTACGCACGCACATACGCACACGCACACACACACACACACACACACACACAGTTACCAGCTCAACTGGGTTATTAGAGCGATTTACATCATAATGCAGGCGCCTGGTAGCTTCAATAGCGTTGTGTGTGGGAACGTCTTGGTATGAACAGCTGTACACTCAAACTGGTGGCGAAAACAGGATGGCTGTGCTGTATGCCTCGTCTGAGCTTGAACTACGGAAAGCTATAGAAAATACTTTGGATTTTTTTACACTCCAACTCTCAACCAGCTTTCTGCTCGGGGATAAAAAAAAAAAAGAACACATCTACTCTGATAATAAAAGCCACTATTCCCCTTCCTGCCCCGTTGCTTTCATCCTAATTGACCCCAAACTGTCATGGCAAAGTAAATATGTCAGAAAAAAAATCCTACCGGAGCTTCAGCCTTGATTACATCTGCCCAGCATTCCTAATGACAAACAACGAATAGAGCGGACACTTAGCGTGTTTCTTATTTATTAATGCTGACTTGTTGTGTTCAAGCGACATCTCTAATTATATATTTCATTTTTCCTTACAGTAAATCAAGCCAGTCAGACATTAGAAATGAACTCTGTTTTTCAGAAAACTCACACAGATGTAGCTTCTTTGTCGCTTCTTCTTCAAAATGAGTCCCTGTGGTCCGTTTTTAAAACTCAGCAGTCACATTACAGAATTTGGTAGGTGTTTAATCACTGTTACAAGTGCAGCATGATCCAAACATCATCTGTGAAATTTTATTGGCATTGCAATTGGAATAACAGCTTAACTCATGGAACTCCCACATCTTTTCCGATAAGGATTTTTTTTTTTTTCCATTTTTTTTTTTGCTATCTGGTTTTCGTGTACCGATGATGTGATGACTCTGGAGCCGCTTGTTGTGAAATGTGTATCTGTGGTCAGAGTGCGACAATGATGCTCCAGCTGCAACGCTCCAAAGAGCACAAAGCTCCGGACTCGTGCTTGGCCGCCGCTATTTGCATATCAAAGAGATCCGGCTGTGGAGAGGATGCATTACCTGTGTGTGTTTATGTGTGTGCGTGCGTGAGAGGATTGTTGAAGCAAAACAGCGATGCAAAAAAAATAGCATACCTCCCCACCGCAAACGCACACACACACACACGCGCACACAATATGCGCTCGCTCTTGCCCATTTATTCTATTAATCCCTGACTGAGATGAAAATTGTGATATAATCCCTGAGGCAGTTCATTCAAAAAAAAAAAAAAAAAAGCATTGCTAATGTCTCAAAGGAGAGGGCTTTGCATGCGTGCGTGTGTCAGTGACCACATCTCTCACCTCATCTCTGCATGGTTCTGATGGATTTAAACAGTTTTGGTTTGTGATGTACAGTTTTGTTTTCGAATTTTGTCCATTTTGAATTCAACGGCCCCCTCCTCTTTGCCAGCTCAGTTCTGTGCTTTAATGAGCTGAAATGGAGCCAGAAGAAACAACTGTTCATCCTATTGACCAATGATGTTATCGGCTGATAAACTGTGCTACCCTATCAATATTAGCTCATTAGCGCAGCCATTATTCCTACTTGCCCGGATGAACCCTAAAATGTATTGAGACCCACTTCAAACTATTTATGAAAGCCATTAGCCTGCTACTGCTGATATTCCCATTTGAAGGCTGGTAACATGATGATTGTTGTATATGATTTATTGTTTAGTAATTATCTCATCATCGCTGCTAATGCAACTTACCTCAATACATATTAGTTAATCTCCAAGGTCCATTTATTTTCTTGCACGGTGTCAGATCCCATTCTCAGCCTCATTCCTCTCTTTCTTTCTCTTCCTCTCTTTTGCTCTGTCCTGAGTTTTTTTTTTTTTTTTTTTTTTTTTAATTTTCAACCAATTCATTTTCTCTTTTCACTCATGCATTTGTCTCCCTTCCTTGCAACATTGAACAGTTAATACAAATCCAACAGTGCAGATTGTAACTGTAACCACTTTGGATGTGTTTAGTGTGTGTCTCTCACGCTACAGTGAGCCTACAAAGAGATTTCACACACAGACTGCCATCACTAATCTATTGATAGCCCCTCTTTCGTCCTTTTCCAACACACAATTTATTAGTGGACTCAAGTGCAGCCTTTTTGAACTTCGCTTCTTGGGTTTGGAATGCGCTTATGAAATGTAAATATCCCTCTGGAGGCACAGAATATCAGCAGTGGGATAATACAGCTAACCTGATTGACAGCACAGCAAATAATCTGCTGGTGGTGACAACAAATTGTATCGCGCTTAATATTTAGTGATTATTTCCAATCTTGTCATTTTACAAATGTGTTGATTAGGGATGGAAATTGTGTTTTAACTTATCAGAGAATGTATTGCTATATTATGCCAGTTATTCAGAGATTATGTGGCAATCGAAATAAGAAAAGCCACCTCAAAGCAAACACTTGTTAAAACATATCCCGCATTCAAATGTCAAAGGAATTGAATAAAAAAATGTCAAAACATACTTTTTATTTCATGATACTTGAAAAAATGATTTCAATTAGGTATGTTACTCAATAACCCGACAAAAATGATTGTTAATTAAACTGATTTAACAGTGGAAATGTACATCGTTTCAAAGTCATCATGACTTAATGTTGTCGTTTTTAAATGTTTAAGCAGACGTACGCTTCAGAACATGCAGAAGATGCCAGGTAGACACGAGTCTCATATTTATGCACCCCTAAGCTGTTAATGACAGACAGATGCAGTACATACAGTACTTTTTTTTTATTCCTTATGGTAAATGAAATGGAGATACGAAAGTAAAATAGAATTTACACAAATCTCATGTCAGCAGAATGTCTTTGTCTTTATATTTTCCACCAAATTCAGCAGAATTCATAAATCTGGTAAATCTAGCGACCTGACTTTGGCTTGCACGTCTCGATCTGAATTGGCGCAATGAAATTAAACCTCTTTTAAAAATGGTGTTAAATACAGTGCAGTGTGTGTTTGCAATTACAAGAAAATACTTGCTGAAATGGGCAAAAGTGTTAAAAGGAGAAACCACCTAATTCTTGTGATGTGATGAGCTGGCCCATTTGTACGTCTTGCAACGTTTAGTTTATTACTCCTGATACTGAGTTTTTGTCCAGTGAAGCATTTTTTGACCATCATGTAAAGCAACATTTTGATGGATTGGCATAAAACCAAATAAAAACAAATGATCTAAAATACAACTCGTCATTCCATTGAATGTAGTTGTTGTAATTAGTGGGAACACTGCACTTGTTTCCCTTCGACCAGCCGACCCCATCTTGGGCTAATGGGAGACAATCACACCCGAAATATGTTACTTATGCCTATTACTGCGTAATTTTGTTTTGATCGCTGCCATTACAGAAAATCTGACTTCACATAAAAGGGATGATGGAAATGGAAGCCAGGTATTGCGAGACTGTTGCCGCATATTATGCAGAGCGGGAATCACTTGTAGTCAAAAACACATATTTTACACGGAACTGCTGATACTGTCTCTGCTGTATTTTTCTTGGAAATTGTTGATTTTTCTTCCGTTATCTCTTTATTCATCCTTGTCCACTTTCCTCTTTAAAGACATTTTTGGATTACTACATTTTTACGAGCTTGTTGGCTTACTTTTTTGACTAGCATATCACAAGACCAAGATGAGCAGTTTGACACGTGTACAGACTAGGCACAGGTGAAAGCACTTGAATTTCAAAACCAAACTTCTTTCAGACTCTTACGATCAATAAAACGCTTTTTTGCTCAGGGTCTCTCAGTGGACCGTTACCAAATGCCGCACGGACTAGTACCGCTGCCCAGTGCCTGGCTATGATATCAGTATTAGTCTCCATAGTGTACCAATTTAAGATTTTGCAGCCGTGTTTGCTACATCAGTCGGCTGCTTGCTCAAGAAAAGGTGCAGCTTTTGTTGATGAAGTAAATGCAAGAATCACAAACAGACAACAGCAACATTAAAGGCTTCATTGTAATGACTGAAAGGCATCACATTGCCCACATTCTTTGATTGACAGCTCACCCCTGAGAGGACGTGCCATAGATGGAGACTGCTTGGTAGAACACACCTGTGCTCCCCAAAACTGAAAAACAACACAATTCAACAATTTCCTTATTTGTAGTATTTAGAGCGGCGTCTCTGACATGTGCGACTACTCTAGTGCAGTACTCCACACACTCACTGATGGTGGAGGATTGTTTATTGATCTGATTCTTATGTGTTTATCTAAGCCATTCAGTGTCCACGCTACATTTACTCCTTCATAGCATGAGGGAAAAGCTTCTGCTTTTGGCTCACTTGCTGCTCACTGGGTGTGTTTATTCTTGTCCGTTTGCTCGCGCACACACACGCACGCACGCACACCATTCAGACTGCGCAGGGGTTGTACATGTTACTCTCTTATTATGTTGAAGGGTTCATAAACCTTTTTATACGCTGCAAAGTTTATTTATATATGCCACCGGATTACAGAGCCCTTGTCAACACATGCACACACGCGCACATATAGTATTTATCAACGGCTCTTTTCGTGTGGTTATTAAGACCTTTACTGACTGTCTACAAACAGTACAAATGTCTGCGTTTCGCGCAGCCGGTGTAGGTTCGATTCTCGGCCAGTGTCCCAAAAAAACAGTCACCGGAGCTCTCCAGTGCTGGTCCCGAGCCTGGAAAGTGTGTGTGGGACTTGGCAAAATTGATGCAGGGGATTCATTGGTAGTTTGTGTGTGCATATGTGAGTGTATGTGAGACACACACGTCACAAGATGCTTACATCTTCCAGCGGTGTGTGAGTGGGTATAATCTTTTATGTTGGCATTGTGAGTGTGTCTGTTTGTCTCACTCTCTCCCACCACCTTCTCTACTTGACATCATTCAAGTCGGTCAATGAAAAGGGTGTTGATTGCCATACGAAAAAGGAGGCATTCCTCAAGCAGGATAACACATGTAATTCGTACAATGCACGGATGTTATGAGACGTCTTTTAACTAGCGCAGCACACTGAATGACACTCAAGAGCTGCAGATGGTGATACTTCATAGCAAATGCTGAGAATTCAAAATGAAGAGGTCCAGTTCTGGTACATTTCTTCCAGTTGAGGCCTGGAACATCAGAGTGCAGAGGATGCATAACAACTCAGCCACCAACATTTGTCACAGCAAGAAGTTATTTGTCTACACGTCAAATGAAACAAAAATAGAGCAATCCATTATCTATAACCACTTGTTCTCATTAGTTGATTTTGGGTGAGAGGCGAGATATGCCCTGGACTGATCATCAGCCAACTGCTAAGCATATCTTGACCCAAGCATGGTAAGAACATGCTGCTGGCCCAAGATTTGAACCGGGAACATCTCAAATGTGGGGAAAAAGTGCTAACCACTCGCCAGCAGATTGCCCCAAAGCAAGAATTTATGATTAGTGGTATGTGTTAATATGACAGTATTACATTTATAAATATTTCCACTGCGTAGAAATGTTTATAAAATAATTTTTCAAATTAAAGATTTTTTTTTTTAGACATTTACGTAAGTGTTAAATACAGTGGCCACCTTAAAGTGCCTTGGAAGGGAAAAGGGTACATTAAAAATGCTGCCAGGAAGGTATGCAGATGAAAAGTTGTTCATGCAAAATTGCAAAAACAATCAAATAATAGGTCAGCATATAAAGGCTTCTGAGTTTTGATCTGCAACGCGTTCCACTTACTGACCACCTCTGCTTTACAGTACTGAATTTGCAATTATGTCCCCAACATTCAAAAACCTGTTTGACATTCTCTAAAGGAAAGCTCTAATTACTTACTTGAATTATAACCTTGTTGTGCAAAAATAATACTATTATTCTTAGTCATACCTATACTGTACAAATGAATTAAGCATGAACAAATACATTATTTGCAATTTGATAGTTGGTTAGTTCCGACACAAGGAAAAAAAATATACCAAGTTCATAATTCATTTGTAATAATCTGTTTGTTAATATTAATACAATATAGAAAGCATTATGAGAAATGTAGCAGAATGGTTCCTTATCCTATTTGCAGTTCAAAACTTTTTGATACATTTTCATAATATATAAAACAAACAACCACACAAACAACATGGGCACATTGTCGGAAAAATTGGCAAAGAACAGTCATAGGAATGTTGGAAAAAAAATAAAATAAAAACACTCAACACATAAACATCTATGCATAAGGGACCCCCCAAACACACACGTACACAAACCGCCACCAGCAGCAACGCTGACTTTTCCAGATAATTTGTGGACGCTCATTTGAATTTTAAGCGCTACTTTAATCTTCAAAGCTCAAATAGCTTTATGAATATGCATGCAGTGGGCAGACTTTAGTTCATTACCTAGTTGTAAATTCTAATGACCATTAGTTCCTCGCAGTAATTGCCAATTGTTTTGCATTTTTGATTGGCCTATTACCATGCACATTCGTGGTGCACATCCGCCACGGTTGTCAGAGCCCGCATGTCAGGGGGTGTTTTCATGCTTGTGTTTGTGCCTTGTGTGTGCGTTTTCACATTTGTGCCCTGGGTAATTGTGTGTGCGTGTGGATGAGAGATGGGTGTTTTTTGTTGTTGTTGTTGTTTTGATTTTTGGCTAATATAAATGAAAGTTACATTATTCTTAATTGTGAAGATTTAGAGCCTAGCCTAGATAGTGGACATATTTCATTTACATGATGTGTCGCCTGTTTCCTCATTACAGTGCTTGTCCTATACACGCACGCACACACACGTATATACACAAAATATAGTCAACAAACCATCTGGCTAGGTCCTATATGGGTCAGCTGACATGGTAAAATGATTTCTCAATGCCCATCTCTCTCTCTCTCTCTCTCTCTCTCTCTCTCCCTCTCTCGCTCTCATATATATATATATATATATATATATTCATTTTGAGTCTCAACTCTCTTTTTTCTATTTTTCAAGGAAAAAAAATTGAGTTCTCCTTTGCTCCTCCTCAACAACTTATTTAGAATCAATTTGTCCAAAGGAGGTTGACTTTGTACTTTTCCCTCACTACAAACAAAAGTAAAGAAGTTGTTAATGAGAACAGGTCAAATAAAAGTAAATAATGGCTTACTGTGTTGTGCATGAACATTAAATAATGCTCATAAGCACTTAGCTGTATGTATGTATGGCAACACAGAGCATGGGTGCACTCCTCTTTGATGAAAAATGCTTTTTGGAAAAAGCTCTTTGTGAGGAAAGACTAAGCACAAAAGTCAATAAAGCACATTGATTGTCATTGAATAATGAGGATGCAAAATTCAGAAGATGCGTACCGGGATCAACAACGAGTGCACGAGCACTAATCTTGAGATTTTCTTCGCCTATTCCCTTTGTTGCTTCTTTTTAAAAATCGGTTATTTACCCCTACTTTGCACTTACACACATTCTCCTCTTCCGTCCTCCTCCCAGTTTGTGTGCAAATGCTGTGAGGGGAAATATGTGAAACTACATCCCGATGAAAAGGAATTCTTAATTGCTCAGAAATGAGCAACGTGATGGACGAAGTGTTTGTATGTGTGTTTTGAGGGGTGGTCTCCATAGGGACTCAAGAGGCCTGTTTCCTGAGGTGTCTCTTCACACATAGGCACACACGCTGGCACACACAAGCACTCCGCACATACAGTATATACCTCTGGCTGCTGTTACTCACTTCAAACTTGTTAATATTCAGTTGGGAAACTGTATCCAGAGTACAGCTAAATTATTTAGTGAATGAACTTTTTTAGGTAGTCAGATGAACTGATGGGCAATTTTCTCGTGTGTGTGTGTGCGTGTGTGTATGCCCGGTGCTTGGTCTTAGGCCAAGAGCATGCATAATTGATCTTGTGCCCGCTATCATTTTCTTGATGTAATTGCCCTGTAAGATATGATGAAATCTAATGGATAATTTATCCGCCCAAAATGGAATGGCTAAAATGTACTTTTTAGCCGTTTTTCTCTCTTTTCCCCTCGAGGGTGTTCTTGCACGCATGTGTGTTTTGTGTACATGTGCACACTTCAGCTGTGTGTGGTCAAAATGGGAGAAGACGCTCGTGCTGAAGGAGTTGCCAGTGTAAAAAGGCATGGATTTGTATTTTTATTGTTATGGTCTGTGTTTTGAGTTTTGTTTTTGAATTTAGTTTCATGCTTTTCCTTGTGTCCCTTTGTCTATCGTTAAGTTATTGAGTCCACCTGTGCTTGTCATCCCAGTCCCTTGTGTTAACCAACCGGCTTCCTCCTACCCTCTGTGTCTTGTCCAGGTGTTCCTCGTTGTATTGTTAACTTGTCTGTATTTAGTTGCCAGCTTTCTTTCAGCCCTTGTTGGTTCATCTGTTCTATCCTGTCTTCGTAAGTTTTGTCAAAGTCCAGTCCAGTAATAATCATAATCATAATCATAGTGCTAGTGTTTAGTTTGTTTTGTTCCTCGTTGTTTTTTGGAGACTTCAACATTTATTTAGTTTATTATTCCAGCATCTTGTTTGTTTTAAATTAAATACCGGTACCTAATCTTGCACACAATTCTGCCTCCCGCGTTTGGTTCCTCCTCCACGAAAACCTACCATTTATATACTTAAATAAATGGGAGTATGGAATTGAGTAAAATCAAAGCAATGTGAAGTAGTGACGTTCTTTTGATTGTGTTTATTAGATGTTCCAAAACTCAGCTGTTTTTTAAAAAATTTTTATTTATCTTTTTTTTATACTTTTGCCAATTATAAAGCTTCTTTAGCTTTTTTTAGAAGCTTCTTATTTTCAGCTTCTAAAGCAGAGTGTTAAGAATATCTTTGTGTTTTACAACAATTTAAAAACCTTCAACATTGTTAGCCACACACACATAAAAAAACATACATATACTGCTTACCATGTATTTCTTGTTAAATAATAAAATGAGATCTCCCTTGAACTGTTGTCCTACAACAAATATCCTTGGAAGGACACAACTATCTGTGCGCACGTGTGTGCATTGATAAGAAAAGACATTTTCCATACAGTGTATGCTTTGTGAACCTTTCATTTTTCCCCCAATGTTCATTCTTTTGGCCTACAAATCCATCTTTGTAAAAATTTTCCACAGTATGTTTTAGTCTGGACTGTTGTACTGAAGTTAATGCACATAGTTGTAATCTTTTTTTGTCTTTTATTGTCTTGTGGCCTTTGTCTAATTCATGATTAATTTCTGTTTGCTCTTTGTCTTACTGTAAAGTATATTCATAGACTGTCTGCTGACAGACAGACGGACAATGAAAGCCGCATGCGCACGCACACACACGCATATGCACGCACATACTGTTTATCTTTGGTGCACAAAGGAAATACCGGCCCCAATCCACAAAGTTAGGTGATGAGAGAAATTGGGGAATGGAACTGTGAAAGGTTGAAAGAGATGGACTGAGAGATGAGGAAGAGAGGGCATAGGGGTGGAGTGCCTTGAGGGGCTTGGGCGCAGGGGTAGGATATGGATAGCGATGGGATAGGGGACATGAGGGTAAGAGAGAAGGGGGGAGGGTAAAGTGAGGAGGGAAGGCTGAGCCTGACAGTGACTGTCCATTAACAGATGAACTTGGCCAACATCCAATTCTTTGATTAGACTGGTATTGTATGGTTGTGAGTGCGGCCGTGTGTGTTTGCGTGCATTTAGCCCCCCTCATCTCACAGTGTTACATACATTTGCTCTGGCTCTGCTTGTCATTAACTCCCTTTTTCCTCCTCATCATATGCTCACATAGATGCACAGGGTGATTAATGTTGGCTTGAAGAGCAATGCTTTTGTTGTAAAAGTTAAAATAGTAACTTTTTTTTTAGCATACGTACTGTACTGCAAAAACTTTGACTTAGAATGCCTACGTTATTAACAATGATATTGATATATGGGTGACCTGATCACATGGCATCCATCCACCAGGAAGGGAAATTAGCTGAAAATATGGAATCAGTCTCCTGTGCACAGCCACATAACAACTTCCACGGTTCTGGGAACGCCTAAAATATGTTGGATGTTGGACGTACGGGGTACGGGGACAGCCTAATTCAAAATGTCTGTTCTAGTTCAAAGGTGTTTGCTGGGGTAGAAATCACCTGCGTGGGATAGTCTAGTTCCTCACAAATTTAATTATGCCTTTATGGACCTTGCATTCAGCACTGGGGTACAGTCATGCTAAACTCATCCTACAACTGATAAAGGGCTTCTCAAAACTGCTCTCACAAAGTCAGAAGAGTTAATTGTCCAAAGAATGTTGGTAATGTGGACATGAAAATGGAACTAAAATGTGAAGTCTTGATTAATTATCTAAATGATTATGCCCATATAATGTACAAAGATTTGAGGCGTTAAAAGGAACTATAGACGTCTGTAGTCCAGGATGTTCATCTTACTTTGGTTTAACCATTAGTAAATTATGCATTATGTCCTAATTTTTAGGGATGCCCTGTTTAGTTAGATATACCAGATCACGTATAGGAATATTCCTCAATATTACATCATATTGTTGAATTGTTTGGCGCAAAATGACTGTATTCCTCTGCACATCCATGCTGATGTGTATTAGAATTAGATAATACTATGTCTCATTTTCCTCCTCCAAATGGTTTGCGTTAGAAATGTACAGTGTATAGGAACTGATCCCGAACAGGAATAGCGAGTTTTCACAAGTCAGCAGGGATAGACTTCATCTTAACCGAACCCTAATGAGGACATGCACTATAGAAAATTGATTAATGGATGCATAAGCTTGATATTGTTTGAGTTAATGTGGTGCCATAGACAACGCAGGTGGTAAATGGAGTTGAGTTGCATTATGGGCCTTTGTAGCATGTAACATGGACCGCAAACTGGACATGTTGACACCTACTGCTGTATATGTTGAAATAAAAATGTACCTACAGAGGAGATTCACTTAGTAATTTTATATAGTTGTACACTACGCGCAGGTGTTTGTATGTTCACTCCCGTCAATCTAATTTCATTGTGATGATTAATGGACAAACAATGCATCCTAATATCCAGAGCCGGCCCTTTTACTATAAATTTGCGGTCCGTTTAGCACCTTCCACTGACAGCTGGGGTACCATTCCGCCGTCCGTTTATCCGCCATTTTGTCCGGCCGGATCAAATAGTAATCACCTATAGGCTGGTCCGTCTATCATTTTAAACAGGCTTCCGTTAGTGTTTCCGACTTCCAACTTCAACAAACTAAAAAAATAAAATAACACTAGTAGTAGTAAAATTTAAACTTTAATTGCTGGGCGATTTTTGAAACGAAAGACAGCCTCAATGCGGGCGGGCTTAATGTGTCTCCTTTTAGCACTTTCCAGGACCCTGTAACTCATGAGGCGTTTAAGATAGCAACGTAATTCCAAGGGATTCTGAAAGCAGAGATGTGGAGCTTTCTGTTGATACCACATACATTACGGTAGCTGACATTTTTTTTTTCCGTGCGGGGGCAGGGAAAGCCGTGCGTCATAGTGGAAAGTGAGGAAGATGACATGTTTTACATATCACCGTAACTCATGAACTGTTTGTGCTCGCAATATAATTCCAACGGATTCTGAAAGCAGAGAAACGGAGCTTTGCATCGATACCACCTAGGGGGGCGGGAGAAAACACGCAATTACATAGACGGGGAAAAAAATGGGCTTCCGACAATGCTTAGTCAGATTTTTTCCCGTCAATTGTTTACCACCTACAAAATGGGTGTCCATCATAGGCGGATAGGCGGACCGGTCTCAAACATAGGCGGTATTACCCAGCTCTGCTAATATCAACTCTTCCTCCTAAATGTCACTAATGCTCCAATATTTGGATATAAATAACATTCAGGATGATTCAGTGCATAATACAATTTATTTTTAATCAAGAACTCTTGTACAATGTCAACACAATTGTGGTTTACTGTCAGGCACAGGTTTGATACAGTTCTTGTATTGGGTATAATTTAATGATGGGAGTGAACCTAATCTTGTGACATGGGCAAAAACTGCGCCTAATTCAGATTTAATTCTTATATCTAAAAATGTCAACACAGGTCAGCAACAACACATTAGTCAACAATACTGAATACAACCCCCCCCACACACACACACACAAAACACAACTATTGAATGTAAATGATTTAATTGACTTAAGCTTCTGCCCTTTTGAACGAGCATATCCCCTCATTTCAGGACAGTTTTTTTTTTTGCATTGTTTGCGCAGACACGGATGTGTATGCATCTCTAATGGGTGTTGGTGTTTGATGACGTCAGGCTTGCATTTGATTCTGCCGCATTCCAATTCGAGGATATCTGATTCCATGTGAATTATCTTTACGCTGTCAGGTTGTAAATATTATCAACGTGCAGCAAAAAAATCTGAATGTGTCTCTTGAACATCGTATCGAAATCCATTCTTCATATAACATAGAGGAATTCACGTTGATGTTTTTCAAATCTGTACTCGACTGCATGTCTTCCAAATTCCGTCTCTGCTGTCAAATTGTTTGTTAGGATGAGGGGTTGTAAGACAAAGACTTTTGTTGTTATCCACAAAACAGTCAGTCCTTCTTGTCACTTTGTCCTTGTTTGTACTAATTGTAGTTAATGGCCACTGCCAATTTTGCATCAGGGAAGTCATTTACACACACATGCACAAACAGAGATGCAGTGTGGTGCAACTTACTTTCTCTACCTCTGGCTATACCTCACCTCGACCCCCCTACCTTGTGGCTATTTGTGGCATCGTTGGCTGCATTTGAAATTAGAGCGTCTTGGCTTGAAGCTACCGTATCAGCTAGCTTCTTTCGTCACTGCTCTCTAATCTTGTGTAAACACAGAAATCAGCTTCCAGCTTACTTTGGCAGATGATGGCCAGCAATGATGTCCCACTGCGATACAGCCCTCTAAAGCCTGGATTTAAAGTTTAGAGATGCTTCACATTTTGGGGAGGTACGTTTATGTAGGAGGAAGAGGGTTGCCTATCGTCTCTTTATCGTATTTACTGTATACTTAGAGAAGGAAATATATGGCAAGATGTATCCAAAACACAGAAAAACAAGCTTTGAGAGGATTTTTTTTTTAACTGTATGGGGTTAAAAGACAAATCAATTTGTTCTATTAGTAGAAGGGTGGTTGATTTAAAGCATCTATTCTTCTAGAAATTCACATGATTAAGAGGAAAAGTGCAGGAGGCAGACAAAAGAGAGACAAAGATAAAGTGGAATGGAAAGAAAGCAAAAATGTCTTCACCCTGTTGAAAGAGACATGTTTGTGACATGACCCATGTCCAGACCCAGGGACGTCTGTCTTCTAAGATACATTTTTATGTTTGCCTGCGTGTGCGTGTGAGTGTGTGTGTTCATGAGATTCTGAGGATGTTTCTGTGTCTTGCGAATGATCTATGGTTTGTGTTTACCAGGCCATATTTTGTCCGGGCTTTCCATCACTGGTGTATGAATGATAAATTACGGATGTCCATCGGATTCACAGAAGCACCTGTGGTCCTTTTTTTTTTTCTTTGCCAAAATATTAAAATGTATTGTCTACTTTTCAAGATCAACAAACTATTCAAAACAACCTTTATATGAATTTTGAAATAGTTGTATCAGTCACTGTCAAAATAAATCTGAACTAAATGTATTATGAGCAGAAAATTATGAACACGGGTAAGCACTGTCTTACATATGTACAGTGTTTTTCATGTACAGTACTCTAGAATCCAAAATACCGGTATGTGGTGTCCATGTTGCTTTAAAGCACAGCATAAAAATCATACCCGATTGAATATATAGCAGACTCCTAGACCATTGTATTCATTATTTTCTGGGAATTATCCTTGTAAGAATTTTTACCCTCTTGCAATATTTTGTATCTATTTAATTTTACTTCATTCAAAAAAAAAAAAATGCTTTTTTTTCCAGAATGGGAACCAGTGTTAATGTTGTGGTCACACAATTCAAATGTCAAAGTACAAAACATATTTTCAATACCGGATTCATTACATTTACTTTGATATCTTTTGTTTTTATTTGTAAAATGCATTTGTGAGAATAGGCAACTGAACTAAAACAAAAAGGGTGAAATCAGTGTATTATAAAATAGTCATTCTAAATGCTGTGTTCATAAAGGGAAATGATTACAATAGCAACAGAATTAGAATCTTTATTCACGTCTACACTTTTACATTAATAAATCGCAATCACTGCTAATTGATAACCTTTTGAAGCTGACAATAAAACAATTCTCAAATGTCCCCCAACTGTCCATAAGTGAAATTAGACAAGTAGGAATCTAGCAGCTTTTTATTGCCATGCTGCAAGGTCCGTGTCTCTCTTTTGCCTCTGTCCTCACTTTAGCGTCTCTCTGGCTTCTTAATCCTTAACACTAATAAGACGCACGCCTGTGGTAACATTCAGGATCAATTTATCTTTCTGCTGCTTTTGTTAGTCGCTTATGAACTTTTAAGAGCTCATTGAAGACACTTCAGCTGCAGATTGTGGTTTGACTGGTGTAAATGGAGATGGCAGACGGTGAGTGAGATATTGTTTACTCTTTTGTAACACGTTGCTTTTTTCTCTTTCTTTCTTCCTTTCTTTCTTTCTTTCTTTCTTTCTTTCTTTCTTTCTTTCTTTCTTTCTTTCTTTCTTTCTTTCTGTTTTTTAATTTAGGTCAGTTGAAATGCACGCAAGTTTATCTTGACTGTTTGACAGCAGTGACAGTGTTGTTTGTTAGCGTTCTTTCTGAGCCACAAGTTGCCAATGTCAAAGACCATCTTTTGAATGTATCTGCATAAGCCCTGGCGCAAGGCAAAAACTCATCGTACCCGGTAGCTGTGTTTGGACTTTGATGACCTTTTGTTGTGACAATCTGTGTGAGGGTAAAGCAAAAGCAGGTTAGAACAGTGGAATTAGTGCGGTAATCAGCGTTTTAGGATTTTGAGAGTGGGACTAGAAAGCTCTTTGATCAGATAGAAGACACTTGGTGATCGTTCTCATCATTTTCCTGTTGTTTTAAAGAGTGTATAGCATTTGTAGCCTGCCCCTTTGCAGGTAGTACAAACACAACTCTTTTAGATGCCTGACATTATATACATGTGTGCAGTCTGATGACTGTCAAGGTCTCATAACACTTGCTGGGATGCTGTTTCACGGTCTTCTTGTTTTGTCTTCAGTTTTTTTTTTTTTTTTTTTTTGGCCTCACACCGGCTCTCCTAACCCCCCTTTTGCTGTGTTTGGTTTGTGTTTCCACAGCCCGCTTGTCTCAGTAACAGTAAATACCCTCGCTACCTGACACAGATCCACCTTTCTACTTGACCGGGCACATAGAGAGGGTCAGCTGTGTGTGTGTGTGTGTGTTTGTGAGTGTGTGTGTGTGTGTGTGAGCGAGCAGAAGTGTGAAGAAAAGTGTATTCCCCAGTGACCCTCTGCCCCCTGGTTTAAAGGACTGAGTGAACGCACCCTCTTACTCACTCTCCCCCAAGCAGGCTCCCATCTCTGACATAAAACAGGTTTAATCTTTGACACTGTGTCCAAACTGGCCTCTTTGCAGGTGAGGAGAGCCTCCTGGGGTGTGTATGTAACCGTTAGATTCACTCTGACCTAAATTTGGAGGACAATAGCCTGGAGGCTGTGTGTGTTTACGAGTGTGTGTCTCTCTTGTGCCACTGTGTGTTTGAGTGTTTCCGCTCTTTGGTTTCCCTCAACGCTTTTAGCCTCAATCTTTTCTTGAGAAATACAGCTATATTAGATATTTGCTTTTTATCTGGTCAACTGCAACCGCCGGTATGCCACATGACTGCTTATATCAATCGAGAAAAGCAATATGCCCTTGCTCTCAATTCTGTATTCCACCCACACTGAAAAACAACAAAATGAACGTTTTATAGCACCAATTTTAAAGTAACTGCTGCTTAAAATTGGACTGAATTAGAAAGGCCCGGACATTTACAAATCTAGTCTAACATCTAAGACACCTAATACTACTACACAGAACAAGCCATCAGACATGCTTCTTAAAGTGATTTTTCTGTATTGCAAAAACACGCTTTCCATCACATACAGTACTGTATGGCCTGAGCCAAACAACCTGGAATAAAATGAGTGCCTGGTTTGATATCACCGTTAAGTGAGTCAGCATGTGTTTGAGTCGCAGAGATGAAAACCCCCTTTAGGTTTCCGCATGTCAAATGTTTTTTAGTGGCCTATAAAAAGTTGCTACATCCCAGTTCCATAAATTCTGAGTGTATCCACCATGCTCCTTAATGCTACATAGCTTTGTACCAATTAAACGGCACATCATTTGAAAAAAAAAAAAATTCTATAAGGAGACTTCATGGCTCCCACTTAATGCACCCTTCCATTTCTGATCTTACAATTTCACGATATTAGCCTCCTTATCTGTAATTATGTTATTTCACTCAATTGGCACTAACCTCATACACAAGATCAAGAAGAAAAAAATGTGGATGAAGGCTGGGCATTTAAAAGTATCCTTCAATGTCATCGGAAAAACCTGTTAAATTATGCAGTATATTGTACCAAGATACTAGGAGGAAGAGTAAAAATAAAGAAATTCTTAAGTGGTCTTCTTTTAATGAAGTGTTGCCTAGTTCCAATAAAACTGCCAAATAATCTTGATTATCTTATTTTATTTTATGTTATTTTATCACATCTTATCTTATCTTATCACAGTTTATCGCTTGTTTACAAGTTTACAGTTTTTCTTTCATACCTAAACCGCACATATTTATACAATTTCCTCAAATGAAGCTTCTCAGTTTAGTCATTTCATTTAATGGCCTCATTTGTATCAGTAAATTTGGAACATGTTTTTTTTTCTACCTAGAGATTATTTTATATCTGATAAATGTGTAAAATGTGTGAAATAGTCGTGCAACGGAGTGTTACCTGACACTAAATTTTCAGTAACAAAGAAAAGGTGATGTGACGCTGTTAACAAAGTACTGAACAATAATGAAGTTAGTTGTTTTATTATTCCATGTCTGAGAACATGTATATTTTGTGTTCTTTCCATTTCAATGTGGTTATCCCATGGAAACAAAGATTTATCATTGACCGACCTGAGTGTCCAGCTCTAACGGTTTGGATATTACACTATTGGTGGTAACCAAACAGAAGGCATGATTTTTGTTACCCTTTTCAGGTTTTGACAACATTAATTTGAAACATTAAACCCGACTATTGCTACAGTAGATGCCTGAGACCAATCCCAGCGTTCTTGTTTCTACTGCAATGCTCTCTGATGATGGAGATATTGACCTTTTAGGAATATTTACCATGTAATGCAATTATAGCACTAATGGATTTGGCCCACTGATCTTTTTGTGCGCAGTGTCAGTGGGCTAGTAAAGCGCTGTTGGCTTTATTACAACTCACAGACACACGCACCATGCACACCAGTCGAGCCCTGCGCTCATTTGCCTGTGTATGTTCAACATCTATAATCCTCCCTCTCTTGTGAAATCACACACAAGCTCAAACGAACATGCGTGTGTGTACACAGCCACCAACGCACACGTGCACGCCAGACCCCTTGTGAGTGTGCGTCTGCCAAGTCAGACGGCAGACTGCCAGCAAATAAGGGGGCTGTGATGGGGTGAGGGCTCATCTGCCGGGGTTAGCCAGCTACAGCCACACACACACAAAAACACACACACTTAAGCAGTGGCCACTTAGATTAACAGGGTTAATTACCACAACATGGCGCTCGACTTTCCCACTGTGGAGGTACGATGAGCTCCGGCCGGGGTTACAGGAGGACCAGTAGTAGAGCGTCCTCATGTGCATACGGAGCTGTCGCTACATATTACACACCGACATGATTGAAAAAAGTGTATACATATTCCGTAGTCACCGGCGATGTTTATATGTTGAGATTTACGATACTGTACTTAATATACAGAGAAACATTGATACGCACTTATTCAAATAATACAAAAAAATATGGCTAAACATTTGATTTCTCTTATTCCTTTATCTTAATCATACCAAGACATTTTCGGACAAGTGTTTGCTCTCAAATTTGTGGAACAAGAGAGTGAAAGAATTGTTGGATGAGTTTAGTGTGGAAGAATGGAAATTACCTGACCTCAACCAGTCAAATACCCTTGGGAATAACTAGCCAGGATCTGTTGTAACCTTTGACCTTCTAACTTCTGGTCTAAAAGGCAAATTCAACAGACTTATTCTGAAATTAGAAAGAAAGACTTTAAGATTGTAAACTCCAATGTCAGTATTTCTAAAACTGCCTACAATGTTCAGCTACAGTAGGTGCACTTGCCCAACTATTTTCTCTTTTTTTTTTTTTTTTTTTTTTTAAGTGTGATTTGTACATATACCAAGGTGTATATTTGTGTGTCCTCTCTGGTTGTGATTCACGATAGTTCTTGTCGTGACTCGCTGGCTCACATATTGCCACAAAGATTTACCGCCTCTAATATTAAACTGTGATAAGGAGTTAAATGGTAGCCATTTTAAGGCGCAAACGGCAAGCGCAGAGCTGTGATGGCCGCCGGGGGTTTTGGCAAGACGTGTGAGGCGTGCTACTGTCGGGTTGAGAAGTTGAGGCACGTTTAATGGCGAGAAAAGGAAGAAAGGAGGTAATGGGAGGTTATATCAGAGTAAGTTTGAGGCGCGCTGAAGGAAGCAGTGACAGAGAAGACACTCGGTGAGGAAGACAAGGGCAGATGGTAAAACTAGTGAATGTGTGAAAAGCAACAGGAGGTCCCAGTCTTTGCCAGTCTGGACTAAATATGGCACACTTTGCCACCCTCACACATACCCCTTCTCATGCAGTTTCTGGAAAACAAGGGGGGTGAGGGGAGATCATCGACATAAATGCTGTTCACAACAAAAGTTCTGTTTCTGTGTGCATTCATACTGTCGTCCAACATAGTGGCAATAAATCAGATCACTCGTCTGCTTTATTTGAGGAGTACATTTGTATTGAATTACAGTAAAGGAAAAACGAACTGTGACTCACGTCTCTTATGCTGGTGACTGTATGAAAAAAAAAAAGGTTATTGGCACTGTTATTTTACTGGCATTTGATAAATGATGACCAAAGCAAAAAATTGTGTTTAGTCTCTGAGGTTTGGAACATTTAAAGTTGACATATCAGCTTTGCTCTACAAGTCTACCATACAAGATTCCTCAGTGTTTATTTTACAACATATGTGAAGATACTCTTATATATTACAGTAACATTTTTAGCAAACTATGTTACATGAATATACGGTATGGATTTAACTTGCTGTATTTTATTATTGGACATACTGTTTGTACCCAAGTTTTAACTAGCAGTACTGTATAAAAAAGGGCAACTAATTGCACATTTGCACGCTATGTAGTCACATTTTGTACTAGTAATTGTTCTTTATTATTTTATATTTATCGAGACATTTGTAAAAGACCTTTTTTTTCTGGAGTAAGAAAAATCTTAGTGACTCACACACAGATGGCCACCTAATTCCGATTAAATGTGTAGATAAGAAAACCTTCAATGCAATTGCTTTAACGGCTGATGAGCAATCATAAACTGTTGTTTTATTGCAGGAATTAATGCAAAGTATTTGTGCAAGTGTTACATCCACTGTTACTGCATATACAGAAAGTCACATGTGAAGAACTTTCCAGCTCCACACCACGTGAGATAAGCCTTCAGGACTCCTTCTACGCCTATGACCCTGACACATAGCACTAAACTCCATATTAAGCACACTCACACATGCATGCACACACTGTACCCATGCATACTGTACATAGGTAGATGTATAGGGAAAGAAAGGTGGTGCGGGAAGGGTACAATTGGGGCATGTTATTTGGCAATGGTTATATAGAACATACACACACGGACATGCGCACACACACAGACATGCACTCATACACAGAAAAGCAGCTATGCTATGTTTCAACTTGATTTAGAGGGCTCAGCTGCAGGGACTAGGAGTAAAAAAAAAAAAGAAAAAAGAAAAAAAGAGGGCAGGGGACATAGACGGACTGAGAGAAATGGGGTAGTGTAGTTTACAAGTAGTAGGTCTGGCGAAGAAGAAATATAGTGACCGTATAACTGTTTTAAACAGAAACGGTGCCGGTTTTTATGAGGTCCAGTAGCTGCTGCCCTGTAAGGAGAAGTGTGCTTTGTGGGAAATAATCTATGCATCTGACACACTGCGACATACATTCCATAGACATTCAGAAGACATTGGAGAGCTTACGGGCCCAAACGGCTTCGTCAGCTATTTCATAGGGACTTTTTCTCCCTTCGAAATCCATTCCAATAATGTTCTTTGTAGATCATTCCGAATGACTGGGATGATGACTTTGGAGAGACATGCATGTGTGTGCTTTTAATGATGTGACTCAGAGGGTTTTGGGGATGGCAGTGAGTGATATCCCACAAACGGAGAGAAGAAAAGCTCATGTGAAAGCCAAAACAGATCCATAAATGGATACACATGAATGCAATGGTGTCTGCGCTTTTATCACTTCATCAGAAAGTTGTCCAACAACCTCGCAGGCCCCCAAAAAATAGCACTGATATGGCATCAGATACTTAGTCATCGAATATTGTTTATTTGAAATGAGTAGTGCACTGTCTAGCGCTAAATAGTGCCTTGTGCATCACTTTCTTTGACTTTCACTATCAGCACACTACTATTTTCCATTTTACATGGTTATCCGACAAACCTACTTGAGTGAATTCACTTGTGTTGTGTCGCCACGTAATCTAAAAGCACATAAACCTTTGTTTTGTTCCCTTCCTGCCATAGCCACTCCCAAGTATAGCAGCCTCTAAATGACAATATTCTCATCTAATTATCTTGAGTGACCTCATCAGAAATATTTTTCTCAAGATCGTCTAACAGTATTTCCAAGATATATTTTTTTGCCAGGTTTTTGAAGAGCCAAATTTTGGGAGAAAGTCTAAACGTGGGTTTTGATGACTGTGTAGGGCCTCTACGCTATCGGCTTCCTTTCTCTGATTTTGTGTTTCTACTTTCCATTTTAACAGACATTCTACAGTGCTGATTGACTTGCTCTTTTATGATGAGTAACAGCAAGCCAGGTGTTGTGAGTGTGTGAGTGCATGTGTTGATGAATGGGTTTAGATTTCGCCTTTCATTCACTACCTGTCTTAAAACAGATAGGAAAAAACAGGTAAAGAGGGAGGAGATTGTAAAAGAAAAAAATGGTAATAAGCAGGTATAGAAGCCCTCCATATCTTTCTAGGAAAATATTGCCTCAGTGTGTATTCGGCTCTGAATCATGCCTGAACCTGAGCTGACGTGAATCTTAGTGTCTCTTGACTTGTAAGGAATGGATCCTGTTTACCCTGAAACCAGAGCTATTGTCTCCCTGTCAGGAGCCCCTTATGCACTCATGCTGGATTATTTAAGACCCAGGATTTAAAATTCCATGCATAAAACTTCTTCACCACAGTGTTTTAACAGTCGTGATTGCATATGATCGCATTGCAGCATCCAACAAAGTAGTTGAAATGTGACAAAAGAATTTTGCCATTATGCACTCTGAAAAGCGGCAAAACTGTGAAAAAAGTTTTGTCAGGAAAAAAGACAAATACAGTCTTACTGAATACACCCAAGTCAAATTTGGGGTTATCTGTTGTTTTATTTGTTGAATGAGGATCTTTGAGATGAAAATTACACCAGAACATGAGAAATTACTACAAGAGGTTTAGTTGGAAATATGGGAGTGAAATAGTTTCCATCTACATTGTTTTCTGCAGTTTGGATATTATTTTTATCCCTCTTATTAGTGCAAATGAATTGAACTAACACAAGCTTTTGCATATATCTGAGTGATCTTGGTTGCTTTGAGTACAACCTTCTCCACAAGAAGAAACACAAGATTTCTAATCAATTATAGAGCATCAGATTGGCCTATTTTTTTAGAAAGACTATGAATAATTTTAGAGATTGAACTTTAGTCAAATGTAAAGTAAAAAAAACAAAGATAAAATAGAGTAAGGTAAATGGCAAAAACTTAATTTACAAACTTTCTTCTGATATTTCCAAAAGAAAAAAAACCACTCAAAATTTGGCTGAAACAGTATGCATCTAGTATCTGTTGCATACTGTGCTAAAATCTTTGGCCTCTCCTGGCTTTGCTGTTCCAATGCAATGATTTTGATCATGCAAAACAATAATTATTATGTGTGGCATCATTTCCACTTTTTCCTGACAGAGCACCAAAGACCAGTAAAACATCTTCTGTTTTGACCAAGCTACATAATTCACAGTCAACTGTATTTGTTTGGATATATTCAAAGTTTTGACTTACATGCCACATACAAAAAGAGGGAAACATTAAAAAGATGTAAGTCACAGCAAATGAAAGTGCATTCCTTTCAAATGTATTCTACATGTGCTACAGTTTGATAAAGCCAGACGTGGATACTGCTCTACCTTTATCTCAGGGGGGAAGTCTGGTTTCTCAATTATCTCTGTTTGGCGCTACTTCTGACCTGTGGCTGTATTTACGCGAACACACATTTTATCCATGGCTTTTAATGGCGTATAAAAAAAAAAATCACTTCCTCGTCAAAAAGCCCTCTCCTAATAGCTTTTCAGAGTTGTTTGGGAGCTGTTTGGGTTTGGTCATTAGTGGACCATGAGTATGTGTGTACGTACGTGTGTGTGCGTGTGTATGTGTGGCATTTTGGAAACCAGCTGACAGATGCGCTGTAAGGTCGTCTTAGGTGGGATTGAGGGGTGGGGAGAGGGGGAATACAGGCCGTGCCCATGAGGGTGGGGTTAGTTGGGGTTTAGGAGTATGTGGTGCAGCACTTAAGCCATACTGGGCCCTGATGGGAATGCCAGGCCCCCACACCACTTTCCAAAATCACTAATGGAGCATCTTTGGACGCACACGCACACGCACACATCTACAAATTCACTCACACGCGCACACCTTGCCACAAGTATTTTACATGCTAAATTATTTTACCTGGATCGTGAAGATATCTCTATTGTTAACGTGAGCTCTCTATTTTTCTTTCACTTCTCAATTATTTAATAGCCCTTTTGTCCTCTGCTGGTGGCCAGGCATAGTTCAGTGTGTGTGTTTGCGCGCTCGTGTTTGTTGTTGTGTATGCAGAGCAGATTGCGGCTTCACACACAACAGAAGAGGCGTTCACATCCATCACGAGTCTTTTGTCACTCCCAAACGCTGTCTATACCATATGCTCTGGTAGACATCATCAACCCTCCTCACTGCAAGCACACTGAAACAATTTTTTCGGCACCACAAACACAAAGAAATGTTCATTTCTTTTTGCATCAGACTTTTGACTGGTGAATGTATGTTTAAAATAATCATAGATCTCTTGTCATGCCCGATGCATTGAGACTGATTCATGTCAGGCAGAGATTCATTCGAAGAAATGTTCAAGTTCATTGATTGTTTTTGGATGCACATCAAAGTAGGCACTCACAATTGTAAGAATGCATACCTGATGGTTTAATTTTACCATTCATATTTATCTGACAAGTAGAACTAACAATTTCTGAGGAGAGCCCACATGGACTATGAAACAAGAAAATGAAGATTGAGCTCATGAAATTATATTTGAAATCATTATTACATAACAACACAAAAGGCCATGTGTTTTCAGTTTTGCTATGCCACATGGAACAACTGTTGCCCTGGGTTTGTGACGATGATCAGTTTTTCTTCCCCTCATCCAATAAAAGGATGTCTTGTACAGGGTGACACAAAGACCTTTTTAACAATCAAATAAAAGCAAGAGTGATGGAAGAAAAACATTTTATTCATCGTAATTGAAACCTTAAAACATGCCATTTAAAAAAACACGATGGAATTTTCATTTTTTTTAAATTACGTCCTGCAGATGGCAGCCTACTGTACGAATGCATTCAAAGATTCCCGTTTTTTTGGGTCACGTTGTATATTTTTAAAACAGGAGCAGGCTGTTACACACACAGACACACACCCACACACACACACACACACACCACACACATGCACACACACGTATTGGAACTGTTAAACATATTTTATGTTTCCTATATGATAAAATTAAGCCTGAACTAGAATAAGGATCTTTAAAAAATTCTGCCGGATTGTCACTTGAGGTCTGTCAAATACATCTGTCTAGCAATTTCACACAAACCAAAAACCCGTCTCCATCATCCTGGCTGTGGTTCTAATGTTGCACACCCTGTTTCTTTTGGAGGACAAAAGATTTCTCTTGGCAACGAGTGCCGGGCTTTTCGAGAGCTGTCCCAGTCTCCTCACACACACATGAGTACGCAGTTAAAGAGGCAGGTAAACTGCTCTTCATTTCACATTAACACAGTCATATATTCTGCCTGTCTTGCTTGCTTTTACCTGCCTTGCCTGCTCTCAGTTTTTCCTCGTTCTATATAAAACGTCTGAGGGATCGATTGGGCTCTCAGGGTGTAGTGACTGCAGCTCTAATGAATGAAGCCTCCAGTGTTTATTAAGTAGACAAGGTTGAGAAGGAGACCTGGAGGGGAGTTAGTCTTCGCGCTTCATCTCATTGCAACAATGCTCAGTGTTGATGTCTGTCTGCTAAGGAACATCGACTTACCTCAGAAAACCTGGTGGCGATTATGTTTCTCTGTGCGATAGTGACGTCACGATACAATAATATCACGATGTTAACCGCACAATGTGATAATTATCACAATATTGTGCGGGGTGTTGGCGAGATATAAAAGCTCATGATACTGTATAAAAACTCACGATATTGTAAAAAAAAAAAAAAAGAAGCTCTTATTTTTAAAAAAACATCTCAGTATTGTGTTTTTGTACATAACAGCATTCACAAAGAAATGGGCTTGGCCAGCCATGCTCTCCTATTGGCGATTAGCGTGGGTCTTAAACAGAGGTGGCATCAAATTAAACTGCACCAACAAACTAACCACCAGACGGTGCTGGAACGGCACAAATGGAAAACAATTTGGGCTTTTAAACAGATTTGCTGCTATTAATATCGGGACATGACGATGATGATATATCATGGCAATTTTAATATCGGCAATCTCACGATATTGCCAATATTGTGACATACCTACTGTGCAATGAATAATATCTGAAAAGGCACCAAGTCACAGCAATTACGTCATACAGTTGTTTATTGATCCAAATTTTCATCAAGCTTCATTTACTTTTAAATCACCATAATAAATACAATATAACAGAGACATAAATACAAGAGGTGGACTATAATTCCAATTAATATCTTAATAAGGATAAGCGGTATAGATAATGGATGGATGGATGGATGGATATAATACATAACATAATCAAAATTAAATATTTCACACAATAAACAATACTTTTCAATTCAAATAGATGTAAACATAAGCAACAAAATCCAATCAAATTGTTCAATTTTCATCAACGTACTAAATACATTAAAAAAAGTACGACCAAAATTCGCCCCCCCCCAACCTAAATATGGGAATATGATTCCCTACTTCTTGAAGGCTGAAGTCAGACATGGGCTTCACTGCTGTCTTCACGCAGTGGACACAAATTCAAACTGGTTGCAGGTTTCTCTGTGGATGCCACTTTTTTATTGTTTCCGCACACGCAGGCTTTGCTGTGACGTATAGAAATATACAAATCTAATTATACCTGCATCTGGTTTTAATGCATGATATTTCTGTCATGAATGAATCAAAATGAACACTCGAAAGTGCCAGCCTTATATACACAAGCACCAAGGACAGAAAGATGTAAGTGCTGAACACAAACTGAAAAATCATCATTTAAATAAACGTTGCTTCATTTTTTTGCAACCTTAACATGAGCCACGTCCAGGCTTACTGACCGTGTGAAAAGCTATCTGACTAGAGGGGTCACCATGACCATTCATATTACAAGCCAAGTTTGATTGATCGGGAAGGGGTTTCCCCACCTTAAAGTCAATCTATATCCTTAATCATTTCAAATGAGTTACTCTCAGAATCACTGCCAGTATCCAACTTGAGACGTTAAATTCTCATAAAATGAAGCTTCCAAAATATACCCGAGACCCACTTGAAGTTGTGGCCTCCTCTGAAAGGTATTGGGGAGGCGGGGCGTGAGGGCATGTTGAATTGGAGTGTTTTTGCTGCAGCCTAAACTCTATCCCTCCAAGGTCGACAGTGAGACTGTGGGAGGCTGTTTGTGTTAAAAGCAGGATGGCACATCTTTCCTCTCCGTCCTCCCCCTCTCTTCTCATTCACTCTGTCACCACAAGCCCGAGCTGTCTTGGAAGGCAAAGGCTTTTTATTGCTGATGGCTTACAGTCATAAATTTGTATTAAATATGTCCCCCATCGATTGGCCTGGAATGAATACAATTAAAGAGATCGGGACTGAGTGCTTCCCACCTGGGAGAGTGGAGGGACAACTGGAAGAAAATGGCTGAGCAAATAGATGCAAAAGCAGGGCTGGGAGTGATTTTGCGTATTCACACAATCAAGATACAGGATGGACTTATGTATTCAAACAAATGTATTCACTCTTCACCCTGTGAATTTTAAATTCTTCATTCTACCAAGACCATTTGCACAATTCTATGTCCAAAGTCACAAAGCAATGTCCATAAAAGCTGTGATTGTATACGTTTGCTGTGGAAGAGCTTTAAAGCCCTCACATCAACCTTATCAAGCGTTTAATTTCACAGAGATTGTGAGCCAGGCTCCATTAAGCAACATCACTGACCTCTGATCTTACAAATGTTCTTCTGGATGAATGGTCACAATTCCCCACAGACACCAAAACCATTTAGAAAGTCTTCCTCAATCTAAGTCTTTTACTAACGTAAATTCTAAATGTAGTCACAAAACCTTTGTCAATATATTTGCGTATAGCTTTGACAGGTGGATTGCAAAAATGCGTGGGTGGCTAACAACGTGTGAGAGTCAAAAGGACTTTTTTCACTTTTGGATTCTAATGATTCTTCTTCTTCTTTTGCTTGGTGTCGCTGTGAAATTATAAAGATAAGAGAATAATAAGATGGTAAAATGAGTAATGTATCAAAGGGAGGGGGGCGGAGGGTGAAAACAAGGGCACGGACAACTGAATTTAAGACCACAGAGAGTGAGAAGACAGCCACCTGTATGCAGTGTTGACGGACAGATGGAGGGATGAAGACAAGTGGGTGGAGGAGGGATTAGATGAGGAGAGGAAGCAAAGTGCTGTGCGTGTTTGTGTGTGGGCCTCCGTCCAGCTGAGGTGTTTGCTCGGCTCAGAGTGATCTCCTACTGCGGTCACCGCAGCACGCACAAAGCACACACGTACGCGCGGGCGCACTCGCATGCACACGCAGACGGACAGACACGTTCACACTGATGACTGAATTGTCCCGCTCGGCAGCTGTTGCGGGTGTCTGCAGATCGTTCAATACTAGCCTGTGCATGTGTGTCATTTGTGACCACCAACCACTTCTCTCACTTATGGCAAGTAATGAAATTCTCACTGCGCTCCTGTGGCAGTACGTGAGCAGGTGCATTTGGGGTCCTGGTCTTTCAGAAAAAAAAATGCATGTGTTTTTAAAAATAAGAATCCCATTTACGGAAGTTGTGCATAGATGCGTATTTATCATCTAAATATGCAGTAGTGGTGACATAACCAAACATCTAATTAACTCTTGTTCGTTTTCCTTCTCCAAGTAAAAGTCTTGCATGACAAACGGAGTCATCTGTGCGCAATCGATCAAAAGCCTAAATTTTTCAGCCCCCGTAAAGTCCGATCCAACTTGGACCGATTGAATTAAATCTGATGGAAGAGATCAATAGTTGAAAGCAAGTCTGCATCCTGGGATGGGGCCACACATGCAGGCACAGTTTTGTGTGTGCGTGCGTGTACACTCAAGACGGACTCTTATTCAGAAGCTTCCAAGATAAGCACAGACACATTGAGGACCACCTTCTGTCTTTCAATCTCTCCCTCCTCTCCACTCAATCTCTCTCTCTCTCTCTCTCTCTCTCTCTCTCTCTTTCTCTCTCTCTCTCGCCGCTCACATAAGTGCTGTAATTTGGCTGGTCTGTAATTTCACCATGGTGGTTTCGGGTTAAGTGGTGGCTGTCACTGCGATCAGGGGTGCCGGCCTTCCACATGGACACGCGCATTCACTTGTACACACCGACAAGCATACTGCCACAGTGCACTTGGATGCTTCTACAAAGGTCACCTCCATTTAATTACGTGTATAAACACAGTTTAAAGGTGCAGGCTTTGTCATTAGAACACCCTTTCCAAGATACATTACTGTGTGTGCGTGTGTGTGAGTGTGTGTACGTGACATAGATAGTTTGTATGTGTGTGACATCGAGACAAAAAAGTTTGCCGCTATAATGGCTCGTGCTGGAATGACACACGTGCACAAATACACGCGCACACACACACACACTAGATTACAAGTGAGAGAGTTGCGGATACCACAGTCTGTAGCCCGGCAGGGGTTCTAAACACAGAGACAGAAGGTATTGATAAATTCCACAAACACATACACACGGACAGACGATATTGATATTTTTTGCTCATAAGGCGAGAGAGTATGTGTGGCTATTTAGCAGGATCATACGGACACACTTCACGTGCACGCCCATGCACACACATTGTGCAGGCAAAGAAGCTCTCTATTGTTGTTTTGTGTAATCTAAATGCATTGAGACTGTCTCGCATTGAAATGGCTGCCCATGATTTTCAAGGCTGCAGGCTAGTATTTGAAAAAAAAAAAAAAAAAAAGAATTTCAAGATGTAAAGTAATTTAAGGCCAAGCTTTGTTGCCGTCGGCTAAATTGTTATGTATTTAAGACATATCAGTATCCAACTTGCTTTTCCGCATGGGTTTAAACTTTGGTACTGGGTAAATGTGTCTTTCTGTGTGTGTGTTGAATCAGAAAATCTGGTATGATTTAAAATATGAGAGTTCATAATAGATGCTTTGAATTTAACTCCATCAAACTCTATCATTCCACTTTCTAAAACACATCGAGATCCGTATCGAATCGACTTTTATTTTAAAGCTATTGACGAAAATGCCACATTTAAGGTAATGACAAATTTTACAGGAGAGATGCAGACCCCTAATGTATAGAACTGGGCGGTATCTCAATTTCGGGCACTGTACCAGAGGTCTGTGAGCTTGAGAGCTGTGCACAATCTTTTATACATATTTGTCATTTTAATGCTTTTCTAAATTTATTCAAAACCAGCAATGTCTTTGAAAAACAAATAATGAAAAATGGTGACCAGTTTCCTCTGCCAGCCACTATTCCATAGAGTTAGTTTAGTTTCTTCCATCATGCTATACCTTATATATGGGAATTATAACCACTACCTCTAAATGCAGTGTTTGGGGAAGTAGTCTGAACCTTAAACTGGGTCCGGGCTAATTTCCATCCTACAATGCTCTGCCTCTGAGCATTTGCTGTCATTTGACCGTGCTGAGGAGACACCAACTGCCTCTGTTTTCTTTGCAATTGTTTGCTCTCGACTTAGTGACAAAGGAAGAATATGTCGGGTAGATATCCTGAAACTCAGTTAGAAGCGTGAAAAGTATCTCTGATTTTGATGAGTAGATGCAATACTTTAACAGAAAATCTCGAAAAAAAAATCTTCAAATGATTTCCTCAATAACATGTTTGGACATTTTTTTTAAGAACTGGTTTTACACTTGAGCAACAGGAATTTTTTAAGTTTAACCAACACTTTCATTATTTTTAAACAGGAGAACACAAACACACACAAACATTTTCATTCATATAACTGCAGTGATAAAGTCAAGTAACTACTTAATGTTAATCATTGATCAAGATTAGAATGCAAGTACTTGACTATTCATTACCAGCAGTAGGTTTGATACCCTAAAGTTTGTTTAGGGTCCCAAATGAGGTGAGGAAGGGTCACTAGTGATCCTCATATAAGCAGTGAAAACGCTGAGGTTCAGATCCAAATCCCAAATTGTATAAGAGTGGTTGACACTCACTACCAGTATATGTTCTTAATCCTATTTTAGCGATGTTCCATTACGTCAGTCACTATCACTTCACCTAGAAGTGGACTCAGCCAAGGACACTTGCAAAGTGCCCTGATGGGTTGAAAGAGAGGAGGAGCAGGGGCTTTAGATGGAAGTAAAGGAGGGAATGGGATGTAAAATTTGAGACACAGAGTGACAAGAGTAAACAAAAAGATCTGGTAAATGGAGAGAAGACTAATTCCTAGAAATTGATCAAATTCATGTCATGATGGACAATCGATCTTAAGTGAACCAAGACTTGGCATCAGTATTTGTCTGAATGCTGTTCTGAATAAGATTTAATTATGACAATTCAAGCTAATTCATAGGACAGAATGACTGGATGAAGATCAGACAGTTTAGAGAACGGATAGTCTGTGACGTTCCAAAGATAGTTTGAAAGTATCAAAGATTGTCTTTATTATTTTCGGTGTTCAAGTACACAAATAATAATAAATCGATCAATTTGGATTGACACTGACATTCAGGTATTAATTAAATAATATGTTTATTATAGTGGGTGTACCTCGCAGGGGCATACAACTTCACTACATCATACAAAAAGTCCATGATTTTGCTTAACTCCGTTAGCTTGATCACTTTGTAAATACAGAATTTTGATTTCTGTATTTCACTGCAAATTCCACAGGGATAAAGTGGGAGAAAGTATTAACAAAATATTAATTTAGTGGTGGAATATAAAATTATCAAAAAAAAAAAACAGCAGCTGCAGAATCAGTTATGGCATTAGCACTCCATTTTCTGAATGTATATTCTCATTTTGAAGCATTCTTTTTCTGTTTTTCAGTCTCTCTCTAGCGCTTTCTCTCACTCACACACAGACACACACCCCTGCGCACCCCCCCCCCCCCAACCCACACACCCCGTCATCCAAACACATACCCACACCCAACCACACAGACAGACACAGGGGGTAACACAAGCGAAGCTGGCTTAATCTCCCCCGGTTCCTCCCTCTCCCAGGCAGCACCACTTAAGTGTCCAGGCAATGCCCTTGGTTTAATAGAGTGTAATGCCTGAGCTGGTCACTGTAGCATGGCTGGTATTGAGCGTTAGGACATTTCTGAATGTCTGTTCTTCAGAGTCTCACCAGGAGCTCTGACATTTATCTTGGAGTAAAGAATCCCATACTATCAACCCCATCCACAGCTTTCCTCTATTTCCTCTTACAGCACTAATACACCTGCTGCACTCCACCTAACTTGTTTTAGCATGTTTGTCGTCTCTGTATTCATTTGAAATGAAAGTAACACTTCACCTTTCTCACCTCTATCCCCTTGCCTTCATCTTTCTGTCTCCATTCCACTTTCTCACTTAATTTTTCTACCTCAGAGTGGCAGAGAGTTTCCCTAATGAAGTGGTTGATGGGAGTATATTACAGAGAGACAGAGTGGAGCAGTCGCCTACTCTAAAATCCATTAACCTTACAGATTCACTCAGTGCATGGACAAGTTTTAGCTAGCGTTCTATAAGGAACATACTAGCTAGAGAGTACCAAAGTCTTTGTTGGCTTAATGTTTTTAGTATTATATTTCGTTACCACATTGGAAATGAAGCTCTCATTTTAATGTGTATTGTTCTGTTCTTGCGAATCTACAGCAATGCACACACACTCAGGGCTTTGTATGATATCCCCTGTAATCAGTGGCTCTGATGCTTTATTTACTTTTTTATTATTATTAATGGATGTTATGAGTTAAATGGTTTGGGGGCAAACAATTTGAAGTGCAGCAAATCTGTTTGTTGAATGTTTTGTGGCCAGATTGTTTTTTATTTATTTATCTATTTTGGCAGTAACACTAATGTTGCTGAAAAATGCATCAAATCTAACCCACAGGAGTCATACCGCCACATCATCCAATTCCTGCATCTCAAAAATAGAACAGTCTAAATTAATAAATGGACTGACCAGTTCATCAAGAGGAAAAATTAATGATTGAATAAAATTAACCATCCCTAGTCTTGATAATGCAAATGATATTCAGAGGTTAAATCTGATGCAGGTGGCCACATTAGTGGTAATTTGTGCCGATTTTAATGATCCATAATTTAGCAGCCCCTGTTCTGGTCACGTGGGACAACTGTGTGTTAGAAAAGAGAGTGGGCAAAGGAGATGCATTTCGCTCAAACAAAAAGACAGAATATGCCACTCTGTACACAAAATGAAACAATTTATTTCACAATTGCACCCCGTAATTGTTCACTATGCTCATCCATAGATGTCGTCTTTGCAGTTGTATTTGGAATCTTTGGGGTCTTTTAAAAAAAGGTTATTGGCAGAAGAATTATGTCAAAAGCTCTTCATTACATGGTTTTCTAAGCAGTTTATTGTAAAGTGTGCCAAGTTTCAGTTTTTGAACTTCCCATAAAGCTGTGATTCTCAACCACTGTGCCAGGTTATAGTAATGTGCTGTGTCAGGTGTGCCGTGGCAAATTATCCAAATTCACTTAATCGCTATTTATTACAAATCTTTGTTCATCTATCTATGCTAGCGACACATAGTGACAGGCAGAATTATTGAAAGCGCTTCCACTAAATGGCTGAAGGTACCACCTGCCTGCATTTGTTGCCATTCAACATTCAACAGAATAATAGCTTTGTGTTCATCTAAACAGACCCAGATTTTACACTATGTTTGTAAGTAAACTGACACAAGATCATTATTATTTCTGTATCTATACTTTTTGTGCCATCTTTGTTTAGTGTGCCACATCTATTTTCTTTGGTAAAACATGTGCTGTGACTCAATAAAGGTTGGGAGACAGCCATAAAATGTAATGGGGGACTTTATGGTATTTAGCAGAGCTGGGCACTTGACCCTTTTTGCCCATCTGGCCGTGACCCTCCACCCTTGACCTGGGTACACTTCCGGCCGCGACCCCCCGGCCATACTCATAAACATTGTCGGACCCCGCCCCGTTCCGCGCAGCCACCCGCTGTGTGCACGCTTCAAACGCGCCACTTACTCACATACTTACCCAGCTGCGTGTACTGTACTTACTTCCATTGAGAGCCCTGGGGTTGGTTTTGTCGTATTGTATAATTATCAGGGTCCAACAGACAAGTCTGCAAGCATTCAAAGAGTTACTTATTTTCCACACTTCCCCTCCTTCACACTTCCTGGCCTCCAAAATAAAAGCATACTAGCAAACCACTACACAGCAGTTTGCTACGGCGTATTTCCGGAAGTAGGAAAGTGCATGATGTGCCAGTGTCATACTTGAGTGCTGCGCGCGGCTTGAAAATGCTTCCGGACACAAGTTGTTTTGAAAGAAGCCTAAAAAGAAGCCTTTCACCGAGTAGGCTGAGATGAAATTTGGCCGCCTCGCGAGCACGTCACACGCATGAGGGCCGATTAGTGGGCTGGACTAAAATCCACTTCTGGCCATGCTTAGTCCAGCCATTTTTTAAAAATGTGTCACCCCCCACCCCTCCACCACAAAAATGGGCATCCGGCCGGGCCGGAGGGTCTGACCGGTCCGACCCAGGGACGGACTGCTCAGCTCTGGTATTTAGGAACAATGTACATTCAGCAATTGGGTTCCCTATTTTAAATTTGATCAAATTTCGGACTTCTTGTTAGCCCTGCAGAAAATAACTTTGTTGATTAGTCACGTGATATAATTAAACCATCCAAATGGAAGTCCCTGTCTTGTTGCCCAATTTTTAATAAAACTGATGGCCGAACATCTTTTAATTAGATTATACATGTAATATACTGTAGGTCGCACCAAAGGTTATTACCGTTGAGGCAAACTAAAGAAATTGTTTTATGTATTGAAATTATTGTTTGTGATCTGAAATATTTCATTTCAGTGGCATCATGTACAGTCTTAAGCATTTCATTAATTTGATGAATCATGTTAGAAAACTCTCATGCAAATGTTTGTGTAATTATATTGTTGTCTAAATTAATCAGTGTTTGTGAGCAAGACTCTGTTTTGGTGGCTCAATGGGAAGAGAAAGCGGTGGTCCGCCAGGATAGCACTTTCTTTGTTCTTCTGCTGACATCAGAGTACTAACGTTTAGTCCAAAGGGAAACATTTTGTTCCAGAAAAGTCTGAGGGAAGAACAACACACACTGAAAAAAACATGCACACCATATTCTCACATGCAACTCATGTGGGGCATGACCTCAATAAGAGGTACTGTTGTATTTGCAAAGTTTGCAACACCATGTGCCAACTGCTCTTAATAGCTGTAACATTTGGGCCTCAGGTTCCAAAAAGTGATTGGTTCTCCAAGCCTTAGTTATTCATGCCTATTATTCTGGACACAATAATAATAGTCTCTGTACAGTGGTAGCTTTGATGGTGAAAGATGAACAGAACTGGAGGTTTATAATTGTAGTTTTCTCTCCGGAGTCCATGTACTGTGTGTATGTAAATATATTTTCCTTGAACATATTATTCTTAATGCTCCTCTAAGAATTATTTTTCTCTCTCACTGCAGGCAAAGAAGAACCAACAACCTACACGTGCACTACTTGTAAGCAGTCATATGGCAGTGCCTGGTTCCTGCTGCAGCACGCCCAGAACTCCCATGGATTCCGCATCTACCTAGAAAGTGAACATGGCAGTCCTCTCACCCCACGAATGGGTGGGCCTTCCTCCCTGGGTGGGGGCGCAGATTGCCCTTCTCATCCTCCGCTTCACGGCCTCCATCTGCCTCCTGACGCAAGCCCTTTCAATCTCCTCCGAATCCCAGGCTCAGGCTCAGGGGGAAGGGACAGTGTGGGAGCAGGAAGTACACTTGGGGTTGGTGGTGGGCTCCATCATCAGCGTTTTCCTCCCACACCACCAATCTTCAGCCCCCCTCCAAGGAACCACCTGGACCCCCACCACCTGAGCCCAGAGGAACTGGCGCTGGCAGCCCACCACCCGAGTGCCTTTGACAGGGTGCTGCGCCTCAATCCTCCTCTTCCCATGGAGCCCCCTCCAACAATGGACTTTTCACGGCGGCTACGGGAGCTGGCGGGTAACACCTCAGGGTCCACTCCCCCTCTATCCCCCAGCCGGCCTGGCCCCATGCAGCGCTTACTCCAGCCATTCCAGACAAGTGTGGGAAGCATCGGCACAGGAGGTGGCGGTGGCAATAAAACGCCCTTTCTTGCAACCCCACCGCCTCTGCAAGGCTCCATGCAGTCCCCTGTGGGCTCCCAGACCACTCCTACCACTCCTCTTCCCTCCGCCGGGGCAACACCCTCGTCTAACGCTCCGATGAAATCCAAGTGTTGCGAGTTTTGTGGCAAAGCGTTCAAGTTTCAGAGCAATCTAATTGTGCACCGGCGCAGCCACACAGGAGAAAAGCCGTACAAATGCCATTTGTGTGACCACGCTTGCACACAGGCAAGTAAATTGAAGCGCCATATGAAAACTCACATGCACAAATCCTCCTCACCAAACACGGGCAAGTCAGAAGACGGGCTTTCGACTGCCTCCTCTCCAGAGCCTGGCACCAGTGAACACATGGGCAGCGCCAGCAATGCCCTTAAGTCAGTGGTGGCCAAGCTGAAATGTGAAAACAACAGAATGCTGCGTGAGAATGGAGAGGAAGAGGAGGAAGAAGAAGAAGAAGAGGAGGAGGAGGAGGAAGAGGAGGAGGAAGAGGAAGAAGAAGGAGAGGAGGAGGAAGCGCAGAATGGAGAGAGGGCTGCTCGACGGAACAACAGCTACCACTTTGGCTTGAACCTTGAAGCCGCACGTCAGCATGAAAACAACGGAGGTATCGGAACCCGGCTGGGAGGAATGACTGACGAGGGGTCCATTCCACGTTCACTCCCTGAGGTAATGCAAGGAATGGGCCTTGCCGCTAGCATGCAGCATTTCAGCGAAGCCCTCAATGCACACAAAAGGAACGCAATTGCCCAGGAGAACCACCTCCACCACCACCTTAACAGAGGACATCCGCAACATCGGGAGATGTGCGATTCCAACTCCGTGCCGGAAACGAATCGCGGCGAGGAGGCCTCGCTCTCAACTGTCAACGGACGCGGAGCATCCCCGAACGAATCTGCCTCTGCCTGCCTTTCTAAAAAACTGCTTTTGGGTAGCCCAAGTCCCCTCAGCCCTTTTTCCAAACGCATCAAGCTGGAAAAAGAATTTGACCTGCCCACTCCCACAATCCCGAACACGGAAAACGTCTATTCGCAGTGGCTTGCTGGCTACGCTGCTTCTCGACAGCTCAAGGATCCTTTTCTGAACTTTGGGGACTCCAGACAATCGCCCTTCGCCTCTTCATCCGAGCATTCCTCAGAGAACGGGAGTCTGAGATTCTCAACTCCTCCGGGGGAACTCGACGGTGGGATGTCAGGTCGCAGTGGTACGGGAAGTGGGGGCAGCACACCTCATCTCGGGGGTCCTGGGCGGCCCAGCTCCAAGGACGGTCGAAGGAGTGACACTTGTGAGTACTGTGGCAAGGTATTCAAGAACTGTAGTAATCTGACTGTGCACCGGCGCAGCCATACAGGGGAAAGGCCATACAAGTGTGAGCTGTGCAATTACGCCTGTGCCCAGAGCTCCAAACTCACTCGTCACATGAAGACCCATGGTCAAGTGGGCAAGGATGTGTACAAGTGTGAAATCTGTCAGATGCCCTTCAGTGTCTATAGCACCTTGGAGAAACACATGAAAAAATGGCACAGTGACCGTCCTTTGAGTACCGAAATAAAGTCAGAGTAGAAGGCCGAACAATGGGACCTTTTCCCTGCAGCTGCCTGCCATTAGCTCCCTGTTTATTCCAAGACTCTTGCAGTTTTGCCCCAGCCCCAAAACTCCACTTTCACCAGGCTGGTGGAAAGTTAAGACCATGTGCTCTGCACCAGCACACCCCGTGTTCATTACCCATTGAATGCATGTTCTGTATCGGGGCAATACTCTTGCATTGAGGCAAAACTTCGAGCCTTTTTCTTGTGCAATAAATTAATTACATGTTGTGTACTATTTTATTTTTGGAGTTTTCTGTTTTCATTTCTAAGAATTTGTCAGCATGCATAGTATGTTTTTGTTAATCAAAAACAAACAAAAAAAAAAAGAAATGAAAAAAAAAAAAGAAAAGAACTTGTCCCTGGTTGGTTACTTGTTTAGTAAATGTGTTACTGTTTTTCTCTTGTTATGTTTTTTTTCTTTTTATTCTTCAAAAAGAGAAAAGACAAGAAAGATACAGTATACCCATGCTGCATATACCCTGTAACACATATCATGTACAGTTTTGAGTTGTTACATGGAAAATGACCCACTTCTGGTACCCCTGGAAATGCACTTATTCTGATCTTTATAAAAGATACCATGTTCACACAGGGTTAAAAATTACACATACAAAAAATACTTCATAGGTTCGACAAGTAAATAAACAGTAATGATTGTCAAATTTCAATAACAAGGGTGTGCAAAAATTGAAAACTGTACTATCATTTGGTAAAGTAAGAAAGAGTGCCTTTGATATTTTAGGACTGCATTGGCCATAATCTTATCTGGAATAGGTTTGGGGGTCACACTAGGCTGTTGAAACCACCAAGAAAAGGTCCTTGCATCAAGCACCTGCCTGCCCCAGTAGACTGTGACACCTCATAATCAAAGATTCACTTTCTAGTTAATGACCATTTAGCTATCTCGTACACGTTCAATGGGCTTATCTTCGGTATGTGGATTTCATAAGGAGCATGGTACGACCAGTGTTGTGGATATCTGAATATGTGTAGTTCTGTTTCTGATAAGGAGCTACTTTTAAGAAAAAAAAATGGTAATCTGTCATGTACAATCCTGAACTTGAGGGATACCAGTGATATTTGTCTGAGTCTTAGCACAAACCTGCAACGCTGCTTTCATTTGTGGTGTGTGGAACGACACATTAAGTAATACATGACCTCCAAAAGAGACTTGAGAGCATTGAAATACCTTGAAGCTAGACAGAGAGAAAGGTACAACAAACTTGAATATACATTTGTGTGATGGGTATAAGAGCAATTATTTCTTTGTTTCTTCAGAACACGGTCAGTAACGAGGATCTCAAGCAAAATAAAATGCAAAAAGAAATCCATTAGTACAGACTGGCTCTTGAAAAGAGTGAAATGTGATCATTTTAATCAGTATGCATAGACTAATGCAGAGCATATGTTTTGTTGCTTTGAAACCCAAGATGAGAGATTTTTACAAGCTGTTTCAAGTCAAGCACTTGTCATTCAACCTGGAAGTACCATCATCTCGCTTGCATTGTTCCACACCTTTGCAGTAGTGGTCAGGCTTGAGTCTAAATGCTACATTGTCAGTTAAAAGACATAAAGTGCACTGTTTCAAATTCCAAGTTTAAAAGTTTACGCTGAAGCAGGAAAAGGGTCCCACTGGTAAAAGCAGTAAAATTCTCTGTTGACAGTAATTTCATAATGCTATAGTTGTTGATCTTCACCCCCTTGCCATTTTACTTTTGACCATTTGTCAATGTGTCTACTGGGCTAATAAAAATCAGTCTTCAAAGAAGGTCTGTACATCGAATGTACAGCACTCAGAGATCATTTCAAAAGGGACTCTGGGCCCACAGGCAACTATCGTCCTCAATGTTGACTTTGGTGAATAGCCGCATTGTTTCATTCTTGACATCCATCTCTTGGATAATCTCTGATTTGTCGGCTAGAAGATTAACAATCAAGTCTTGTTGTTCACATTTTTGTATAAATGTTCCTTTAATTATAGGTATGGAAATAAACATTTTGGGGGAAATAACACTTCACTGTCTTTTAGGGGAAACTGTTAAGTTTGTTGTCGTTTCTCTTTTCCTCAGTGTCTTGGTAATGTTCAAGACTCCGATCACAGTATATATGAAATAATGAACTAGAAAAGAAAAAAAAAAACAAAAAAAAAAATCTGTGATTGTTTTGTATTTTATTTTGCCTTGGCTCTTCACAGCTCTTCAGGTTGAAATACAATTTGCATTGGGGAAATGAATAAGATTATATATGAATATATAAAGAACTTAAAATATAGGAAAATGCACATACATGTCAATTCCTATGCTTAAACACATTTATGGTTGATTTTTCTGTATTTCTAGAACTGTATTTGAATTCAATGTTCACTTAGAGTAGGCACTATAGTATTTATATTGAGGCTCGTATTTTTAACTGTTGCTTGTTCTCTCTAAAGGTACCATACCTTTTTTGGTAGTGGAAAAAAATCCCAAGCTGCCACGGTATATTTTTTTAATTTGGCAGGATAATATAGTGCAAATTATTTGTATGTTTAAAGAGATAAAAGGAAAAACCTAATACAAAAAAAAATCAGCTAAAGCATGTGGCATTGGGAGGCATTGTAGGTCATATGATGGCCACTGCTCTTTTCCCTGTCCACAGAGGTCGTTGTACATATCTTCTTTGGTTTTTGGTTCCGACCCTCTTTCCATCCTGCTGCCACTCTTGTATGCAGTAATACAAGCTGACATTGGCCTGTTCTGTTGTGCGCTTCTGTCTCTCTTTCCCTACCAGACAACATTCCAATGAGCAGAGAGAAAAAAATAAATCATACGCAGTACATGCAGTAGAAAAAAAACTGTCAAAATAAATATGTTTAAAACTAATTCAATGTTTTGCAGATTTTTTTTTTCATTGCCAAATACAAAATGGTGCTTTCTATTTAGATTGGGTACACTTTCATATGCCAAGCATATTTAAAATTGACCTGGGAGACGTGGAGAAGCCTGTTTAAGTTAAGAATTTTTGTAAATGGCAATGCGGAATATTTTGTTATCAGCCTTTTCTATTCCTGTTCTGAGAGCTGTTTGTTGTAACTTGAACTTGAACTTTATCTTTTACAATGGGAGTTGCTATTTATTATCACCTATATTCTCTGTTCAAAACAGAGACATGGGATGGATCCTTGTTTTGATTTAATTTTATTTTGTATTTTTTTGTCAGAGTATATCATTTATTTTGTATTTGTGGCCAATGGTCATTTGACAAATCAAGCTCTTTATTAATTTCTGTTGTATATGTAGTACCTGTTCAGTTGTATTACGAAAACCACTGTCTGTGTTTTCTGACAGATGTCTGCATAATCCTGTTCACACACCCATTTTGTCCCTTTATCAAAAAAAAAAAACAGTTAATAAAAAAAAAAGAAAGTATATTGGCACTTGTCCATTATGTCCACAGTGTTTGTTATCGTTTCAAGTTTTTTCCTTGCTGTCCGTAGGACCCACCTTCACATCATTTATGCACATACCACACTATAAATCATATTTATTTGTTAAATTTTCAATGACTATAGTTGGGGATTGAATAATTTGTATATATATATATATATATATATATATATATATATATATATATATATATATATATATATATATATATATACACACATTAGGGCTGGGACGATACAATTTTGTCCCAATCCGATACAGAACCCTATACTTGGGTTGCGATCTGATACTTAAATATTATGAAAAATATATATTTAAAAAAAATTGAGGCATGTGTTTCCAAAGTTTTAACTTAAGTGCCATTTGGCATTTATTCAAGTGTCATCATTGAAAATTGCATGAACTGTTCCTGATACACAGAAGTGCAATAAATAAAATTCCATTCACAAAGCTCAATGTTCCAAAAGTATGTTATAGAGCATGCAAAACATAACATAACATAAGGTACCGAAAGTATCAATACTTCATCAACGTATCAATACTTGGTATCGGCATAAAAAGTATCACGATACATTGCGATACAATTTTTTTTCCCAGCCCTATATATATATATATATATATATATATATATATATATATATATATATATATATATATATATATATATATATATATATATATATATATAATCTATACCGCTTAATCTACATGGGCTTGTAAATGAAAAAAGTCACACAGACACACACTTATATTTTCTTAAGCACCGGTATCCTTTTTTTCCCCAAACAATGTCGAATGCAGCGAGTTACACAGTAACGTCCCAGAACCTCTCTCAGTCTCTCTTGTCAAACGAGGCCAATTCGCCAACGAGCTTGACCACGCAGCAGTGCTGCCTTTGGAAACCAGTATGTTATGTGTTGGGGAGACCCAGGGGCTGCACAAACTTATTATAGATGTCTTCGAGGGTATGTTGCTCCATGGTCAGACTTGAAGTGCTGTCGTCCGTTGCCAGTGATGGTGGGATTCGGTCGCCAAACAAACAACAGAGAGATGGGGGTCACATTGCATAGAAGCTCTATTTATGGCACTTGCTCCCTATGCTCATTAAACTCAACTCAAGATTCTTCTTTTTCCTCTCAATTGCTCCCTAAACAGCTGCGCACCGACTTCCACAGTTCTCTCTTCAGGCAGCCCGCTCTACCCTCACCCGCACACCAACCGCAAATAGCTGATGAATATTCAGTATGAGGGCAGACTTGGACAGTTTTATTGGTCCACTGTGACGTGTTCTGTAATTTCATTTGTCAGATGTGATGAGACTATGTGTAAAGCTATTGACGACTTGAAGTTCATCAGTAAAAATTCATTAATGAACCACGTCACATTAAAAGCTGCAGGGTTTAAAAAGTGTGTGTATATATATATATATATATACTGTTTCCCGCTAAATTGATCAAAATCGAAATGTCTCCACTTTGAAGACCCTTCTTGGAATCAAACCATCATATAAACAAGATGTATACCAAATGAAAGACCAAAGTCTCGGGTATATATTTTGAATTAATTTCATTTTTACATTTTGTATGAAATATACAAATATAAACACGTTTTATTTTTGTTGTAAGGATTTTTTAACTGTCTTTCAGACCTCGATTCTTTGTTGTTGTTCTGTGTTTACGTGCATGCGTGCGTGATTGCCTGTTTTCGTATGTGTTTTACATCCAAGTAGATGCACACATCACTCTTTAATCCAATAAAATATGTTGCTGATAACGGCTATTCTCATAGTCACATGTGCACCGACATTCACTTGACATACTAGCAGTATGAGTACACATATAATGGCCTGCTTTCACAGAATGTCCTTAAGCAAATATAATTATGTCCCTCAGTTTGCTCAGTAGTCACAAAGCCTCATAAAGCTGTCAGGATCAATCAGCACCATATCCTCCAGCTACCGCACCCTTAGGCTCAGCTTACACACTCTTCAACCTCTTTAGTAAAGATGTGGATAGATACTGGACTACTCAGAGAAAACCTTGTACTGAAGATTCGACAAAATAGTATAGGATGTTGTTAAGATGAAAAACGTCTATCACAGACTGCTGCCATGGCCATAAGATCTCAATTTGGATAAAGGCTAACTTCAACTTCTTTATGCACACTCAACTCCATTCGTCAAGTCTGATGAGGAGCCATTGAGAAATGGAGGCCAATGAAAAAAAAATTGCCTCTTAAGGAGATCTTGAATCTGGACATTCATCTAGATCCAATAATAATAGATTCTTCGTGTACCTGTGCCCCAATCCTCTACAATTTTGTTGTAGATAATAAAGATTCCAATTCTAATTAAAATTGTTGTCACTGACAAATTTCCCCCTCTATATTTGTATCACGGCGGCACGGTGTTCGACTGGTTAGCACGTCCGCCTCACAGTTCAGAGGTCGTGGGTTCGATCCCGGCCTCCCTGTGTGGAGTTTGCATGTTCTTCCCGTGCCTGCGTGGGTTTTCTCCGGGTACACCGGTTTCCTCCCACATTCCAAAAAACATGCATGGCAAGTTGATTGGACTCTCTAAATTGCCCCTAGGTGTGATTGTGAGTGCGGATGTTTGTCTCTGTGTGCCCTGCGATTGGCTGGCAACCATTTCAGGGTGTCCCCCGCCTACTGCCCGAAGACAGCTGGGATAGGCTCCAGCACGCCCCGCGACCCTTGTGAGGATAAGCGGTATAGACGATGGATGGATGGATAATAATAAAACTAATAATAATAATAAAACTAATAATTCAATAAAAACATTTATAACATAATGGATGGATGGATGGTTGAATTGAAATATGGTCTTGTATCACGTGTCATCATATGCCGCTGGTTCAAGATAAATTTTCATATTTTATGTGCGTCAATGGACAGTGGGTTTGACATTGTAAGTCACTGGAATAACAGATACGTTATATGACAAGAAAATACAATTTTGTAAAAATTATGTGGATAAATCAGTCCAAATGTGAAAATACTACATTTAATTGTCTTAATGTGACTTTGTCCGATTGTCCCCTGTTATTATAGTCTCACTTGCTTTAAGGAGCGCAAACAAAAACAAAGAAACATGAAAACTACAGCTGCATTTTGAACTCACATTCAACTTGCCACAGGACATGATTTATATTTTTATCCTGACTCTGGTCCTTCTCCTCAAATATTTATTTATTTATTTATTTGTATATGTATTGTCTAGTCCCTAAAAAGTAAGCAGTGTACGATATAAAACTTGCTGAAACAGTTTCAACTAATAACTACTATAATAGAATTGTATATTCAACCAACCAACCGGAATAATAAATTCATCAATAGCTATTTTCGCAAGAGCTTGTTCTCATTAGATTCGCAAGTGAGCTGGAGCCCATCCCAACTGACTTTGGGTGGGAGGTAGGGTACACCCTGCACTAGTCGCCAACCAATCACAGGGCTAATGAACAACATTGCACAAAATATCAAATGTTCTTTAATAACAAATTCCTTGTGAAGCAGGAATCCAACACAATCAGCTGGATGCTTTAATCTGCTCCCATACACAGTACTGTAGTGTTAATGGCTGTGACAATAAAGATTGTGGTGTAACCCTTCTTATACATAACCCAGAAAATGTCACATACAGCATATGCTCCAGATCACTATTTCGTCTTTCTTAAGTTTAGTAAACCCAGTTGAAGCCCTGTGAGCCAAAGGTTTTGAGGTTCAGGTGTGTTGGACATGATCGCGTAATATATAATAAAGCTTTACTTGCCACCCCAGGACCTACAATTGGCAACAGTTTCCGCTTTTCTCTGCATTAAACAATGAAACTAGCCACTGGCTGCACCACCTGGACAAATAAAACAAATCAGCACCACATTTTTTCACTTTCCCTCTCTCCCTCTCTCTCTGTACATTTTTTGTGTTGATTTTGCGACACGCTCATTGTTATAAACCTCCAAAGCATTCAGGCTTTTCATCGAGGCGATCCTTTTGTGGTTTTATATGAGAAGCGTAATGCATTTGTCACTGTAATAAAATGTATACAACCATGACCTGCAGTCTCCAGTAACTGCCTGTGCATTTGTCTTTGGCCTGCAGGGTTTACTAAAAGAGGTTCTGCACTTACAGTGGAAACTACATTTTCACGCTGCTTTTGTTTATGGCCTTGACACAACACAGTTCCAATACAATCACAAAGAAATGTATGTGTTTTGTCAGTTTTTTCCCTCCTATGTGTACCAAGGTACGTTATGTGTACATAGTGCTCAATGCCACAACAATTCCTTTAGTATGAGACAACCTATTGAGTAGTTCTATAATTGAACACACGGTGGCTGACCGCTATGGTAAGTGGGAACTCACTGCAAAGTAAATTAAGGATTCTAGAGTGGACATTCCATGAACATTACTTAGAATCTGCAATGACCAGATAATCATAACGAGCACAAAGAATGTAATGTAAAGAATGTAAAATTAGTAACAGAACTGAGAAAGAAATCATGAACATGAACTAGGAGATTTATATTACAATCCAACAGATGAGGAAACTGATAGATCACATGACAGGAGAAGTATTCATTTGAGAAGATTGAGATTGAGAAGAAAAAATGATAGTGAGTCTCTATCTGGGGCCGAGCCATGGGTGGGCCTGGGTGATAGACTGCCCACCCGGTGGGATTCATGTAAAAATATATACTTTTAAATTGTTAGTAAATTATTATTGAAATATTTTTGAATGTATGTTTTGTTGTGTTTTTTATTCACAACCCATGGTCTCTGTTAGTTGATTTTTGGGAAAAACACTTTAATTAAAAGTCAAATGTAAGAGTATGTATCTCACCACTCAGACGCTACATATGTCAAAAATATGGTTATATAGCAGTTAAAGCAGCCTATTGCAAAGGAAGGCAGGCGTGGTACATGTGGAGGTGAACATCAATGGAGGAATAGGGATATCATTTCAACAATTATAAAGTAGAAAGTAGTAAATAAAACTAAGATCTTGTAAAAATAGACGAACAATGGAAGTATATAGAGACAATAATCTAATGGGTAATCAGGATGTGCAATAAAATGAGAGAGGAGTGATTTAAAGAGAAAAATAATGAATACATACACATTTTGCAAGGTAGAAGAAGACATTGTGTGTAAGATGAACTTTCTATATTAATAATAAAGTGATCAATTGCACATTTGATGTTAAATATTGAATGGGAAAAATAGCTATTCTGGTGAAACGCGCCATAAGGCATCTTGATATTAATGGAATAACCTGGGAACAACTTCTTGAGAAATTGAGGAATAGAAGAAATTCTCTTTTTGTTAAAGGATATTAGCAGAAAATTCTGGAATAAATAAAACATCCTTCTAGATTCATATTCTGATTCATGCTTTCTTCCTTTGTGGGTTGTCACATTCTATTCATCTTTTTTTAAATCATGAGTTCCCAATTCCAGTCCTTGTGTGCCCTCATCCATTCTTTACCCTCTAACCTTTACTTGGCTTCCCAGTTGACCATCGTGTGGTGGCCAATGGAGACACACAAGTAAAGGTAATTTTCGTTCTCTTGCTCGGCTCTTCGTCTTTCTTAGAAATGGGTGTAAGAACAAGGTGACACGTCCTCCTATCCTTATCACATCACCTCCAGTGGTGCAAGCCTGTTTGCCTGCGCTCTTTGTTTGTGGTGTCCCGTGACCACCATGGGGGGCAGGTTGATCAGGTTGATCCAGCTCTGCCACAGATGGAGACCCTGGTTCTGGTTCCACCTTTTTGACCCTGCTCCAACGGAGCATGATGCTACAGAATTACCATTTGTAATTGATTTGAATGTATGTTGGCAATAACAGAAGATTTGGGACTACAAACACAGAAATGAATGTAAATTCCTATCAGAAATTTCGAGGTATGCTACACATGATCAAATATATCACAATCCCATACAGCTGAAGCATAAGAGGTGCAATTCTACATTATAGGTAATTCATAATGGCAGGAATACAAGAGCAAAAATGGCTTATCCTTACAAATGTGTAGCGATTATAATTCAATTCTGTTTACCTTGAACATCAGACTTTGGCTACCGGCATGTCCGTAAATATGTCTAAGAAGTGTGGAGGAACTGAAAATGTGAAAAGTTGATTTAACAAGGGGAACAGGCCGTGGTTGGGGTCAAATGTGGACTTACATGAAGACATCCGTGGCCCTCTCTTTTCTTCGACTCTCATGAATGAACTCCAATCCTGGTTCAGTTATGAAGTTCAAAGTCATTGTCAGAGTGAAGGTGAATGAAAAAAAGTTTCAATGAATGCGGTGGTGAGGGATGGAAGGTGAAGGATTTGAGGAACTCATTGCATGTGACTTAAATTAGTTTTCAAGGATTTGCACAAAAAATGTTGATTACTGTAATTATTTGCCATAGTCTTACCTTATTCTAAGTGTTCAACAGTAGCCTATCATTAAAAAAAAGTATTTACAAATCATTTTACTGATACAGTATGTCCCTTGAGTAACTCCATTAAGTCAGACCAAAAGTAATGTCGCTCGTTCCAAACCAAATTGTGCGTTGTTGTTGTTTTGTTTTTTTTACTGGTACACTGTATAGCCTAGTTAATGCCCCTCTGTACAATGTAGCTGAAGATTGAAAATACACTTAACACAAAGTTACCCTCCTCCACTGTAAAAGATGATCCTGTGATATATCAGATGCTGTGACTCTGTTCACCCTGTGACCTCATAACTCAACAAAGGCAGGAGGTTGTACGGGCTGTGTCTTGTTTAGAACCTCCAGGTTCACGAAGGGCATCGCTCTGATCTATGACCCCAGAAGAGGCCTTGTGGACCGGCTGGGCGAACAGAAAATCCCTCAGGCCTGAGCTGGATAAAAGGATGTCCAGGAAAGACATGGATTATCTGTGTGTGTGCGTCTCTGTGTGTGTGTATTTGTGTCTCTCTCTTGCCTGACTTGTGTTTCCAAGTTCAAAAGTCTCTGACACAAGCACAGACCTACTCACAAAGGTCAAAGATGTTAATTACAGCTAGACAGATGAGGGATATGGGTCTATTTTGTTGGAAGAACGAAGAAAAGATAGCAGAAACTCCAGATGCACTGAGGTGTCTGTGTTCATGAGCATTTGTGTGTGTACGTGGGAGGGAATGATAGACAAACGTGGGGTTTGGGACATTGTGTGTTTTGTTATGTCTGATGCCAAAGTGTTTCTGTGACCTTCCTGCCTTCAAGCCTTTTACAATACAGACACAAGCAAGCAGTGCTCTTTCATCCTCTCATTTCATCTTCCCCACACCACTTCCTTGGTGCATATTTGTCTGTGATAGTTCAAAGGTCAACATGCAGTTCAGAGTTGGGTTTCACATGGCTGAACACCTTTATTGCTCACCAGAGGGTATAGGGGAAGCATAAATGTGTACGTGAGATAAAGTATGAGTGTGTTTTGTATGTTGTGCCTAGTTCAGTTGCACTCCTCCTTGCCTATTGTCAAAATGTACTCTTTATTATAGAGACTGCCCTCCACATTATTATGCATTTAAGTTAAATAAACAATACATTTTTGCACGTTTCTCGTGTCCATTTCGGTCACTGATGTAAATCTCGTTTACATTTGATAAGTAATTTCTCAGCTGATCCCAATTTCTGGAAAATTACTTAAGGACACTGTCCCGTGTTGCAAGTCACTTTTTTTTTTTACATTGCATTATTCTGCTAATTAAAAGCATGAAATAGTTTAATGTCTTGAGAAACTCACAAAAATATACAACATTTCAAAACAATCTTTGAACTGTCAAATCATTTGGATATGACTGAGAATGAATGTTTTTGTCATGTAAGGATCGGAATTTGGACCCATACGCACATATGACACCAAAGTTGAAGAGTAAAAAGTCTTTATCAACAAAAATACAAAGTAACAACAGAGATCAGGACTGGAAGAGAGAGCATCCTCACTCAAAGAAAGTTTGACGTACTGACAATGTGTCAGTGTGTAACTCAAACTTTTAAACTGTAAAACTTCAGGCCTATATCACATCATAAAAGACAAAGAATAAAAGGTCCATAACATCTGCAGAGCAACTGATACAACACGTAAACAACCAGTCATATACAGTTTTTATTTTCACAATCAAGTTGGATTCAGGAAAGTATCTGTCAGGCAAATACAAAGTGATATGAGAGCTGCTGTTAAAAAGCCACTGGTGATTTGGAGCTACTGGTGTCTCTGGAGTCCCAAGAACCGTGTTGCAGGAGACTCCAAAGGCTTGAAGTCATGCATAGTGCTCAATTTTGACTAAACGAGTCTCTCTTAATTATTAAAGGGTTTCATTCAGTTAAGAATGACGCAGTACGTCAGATGGTCCAGGAGGATGGAGTTCTGGATAGGTGGTGGATGGCCACCATGTGCCAAAAAAGGCTGCAGTGTAAGAAACAAGTGGGAGAGTGATGCTTTGGGCCAAAATAATGATAATAAATAATAGCTGCTATGGGTACACAGCAAAAAAGCATGTTCCAAACTGTCAAAGCAATGTCTGGATGTGCTAAATCTAAGAAAGAAAGAAAGGCATTGAAGTGATTTACGTAAAAAAAAACAACCTTTTAAATCTGAACTCGAAAGGTGTTAAAAATGTGTTTGTCGCACGGCAAACAGACCTGAATATTAGTTGGTGGTAGCTTTTTGGTGTAAAGACATCATTTAATCACAGGACTAACAAATAGGACAGCCATTCACATCACTTTCACAATCAGCATGCTTTACATGTTTTTTGGACCGCGGGAGGAAGCAGAGAGAGAACATGCAAACTTCACATCAAAATGTCTGCACTGACACAGATTCAAAGCCAGATTACTTTATCTAGTCAGAAACAGCTACCCGTAGTCAAACCCATCCCCAGACCTCAGAATGAAGGGGGGCACATAAAATGCATTATTATTCATACCCTATAGACTTACTTTGCTCCCATTTTGATGCTACAGTACTCTATTTGTGCAGTACTGCCACTCCGTGTCATTGGTCTTGAATGGCGCCCTCTACTACAATTGCTGGCAAGAATTACCATAGACAACATTTACAATACATACCGTATACATAGATCTTGAGTATGTCAACGCCACAGCCATAATGGATGTGGCAAAGTGAAGCCATTTGTGAAGATCCATCATTCCCTTGCTCCTTGGAGTTGTATCATCATGGATTAATACAGAATAATTGCTTTTGTTTACATAATGTCATTGTAACAAAATTGTGCCAATATTGTTTACCGATTGTATGGCTCATACGATGGCCTCATCCAATATGGCAGATGACCTGACATCACTTCAAAAGCACCACCCGGTTCCATGGGTGTTTGCAAGAAAAAAAGGGGGAAAAAAGAGGAAAAAAAAACTGAAAAAAAGGGAAAAGGTTCAAAAAAAGGAAAATAAATTTGATCTTCATTTAGGTGTCCATAGGGTTTGTTGCTCACTTGGTTTATTTCGAAACGGGTTCAAATGTGTCTTTAGTTGCCGACTACAATTTAATGTCTTTCCCTCCTTGCCATATTGTGATTGTGCCAGGGTGTTTTTTAAAAAAAATTTTTTTTACCAAAAGCAGGGTAGGGCAGATTCATTCCTGAAGACAGCGCATATGTGCTGCTCAAGATAATGATCTTAATAACACTCATTTAATGATGCATGTATTTACTATGACCAGTGGAAACAGATTACTCCATGTCTGAAATTAATTTGTGTATTTTGTAATCATTGGTATTTTTCATCATTGAAACTGCTTCTGCTACTGAGAAGTCAGGTCGTCAGGTGAACTTGTCCGTCCCACCTGATGAAAGAAAATGAGGTTTGCCATTTCAACAAAGTGTATTTATGATTTACATCACAGAGAACCCGATGAGGTGGCTTCTTCTTTCAGAGGATCACATCACATATGTATTTTGTAACAGCTACAGTATATTTATACAAACATTTTAGATGATCAATAATTTGTGTTTTTTGATACACCATTATTAAAGAGTGGACAAAAGAGAAAATGATGACACCTTTGTGTTATTTAAAGCCCCGATGCTGAGTTTTGTTGAACTTTGTTAATTTTTGCTCACTTTCATGTAATGTCACGTAATTTTGTAAGCCATGCTGTTGTACTTGTATAAATTATTGTAGTACAGACAAAAATGCACATAATATGCAAGGACATGTCACGATTGATAACCCCATTTTGGCCAGAAAGTTACGCACAAAATATGCATATATATAGAAACACTTTGCATCATTTTGAATGCATTCTGACGAGAACCTTTTCAGAGTGGTCTCAGTGTCCTGCAGGCTGCTGTGAATATTTGAATGTCAGTTTCTCTAATCATGGCATATGTTGAAAAGGTCGCTCACAGTCCCCTGACCTCACCAAAAGCATGGACGGAGCATGAGCTTGTGTTTGCAAGAGAACATGTGCATTCACGTGCACATCACAACCATGTGCAAATGAATGTGTGGCAGCACAGAATGTGTTGAATCAGTACTACAGGAAAGGAAATGAAGAGGAAAAAAAAAATGAATGAAGGTCACATAGTGAGAGAAATGCAAGAAGAAACACATGAAATAGCAGGGAAATTGTCATGGAAATTTCTAATACAGAGAAATCTTTAAAAAAATAGCTATCCATCTATCTTCTTCCACTTATCCACGGTTGGGTCATTGGGGTAGCAGCCTAAGCACAGAAGCCCAGACTTCCCTCCCCGCAGCCACTTCATCCAGTGAGATCCTGAGACATTCCCATGACTGCAGCATATCCTGGGTCTTCCCGGGGCCAATTGTCAGTGGTACGTGCCCGGAACTCCTCACCAGTGAGGCATTGTCACCAAAATGCTGAACCACCTACTCCTGTTGTTCTCAAGAAGCGTCTGTACTCTTGAATCCCTCCACAAATTACCTACCTCCACACCCTATCTCAAAGGGAACGTCCAGATAGTGCATAAGAAACTCTTTCCGGCCACTTCATCACATCTAGGATCTTGTTTTTTCTGGTCACCACTCACACATTGTGACCATAGGTGAATGTGGGAATGTAGATTGACCAGTAAAACAACAGCGGCAACTTTTCGGTAAAGCTCATTCTTCACCATGACTGACCAATGCAGAGTTCAGACCAATCCATGCCTTGATCGCCCCTGTATGCTCTCATCCCATTTGACATGTCCAGAGGACCAGAGGAGGTATACTGAGTATATTCGTAGAAATCTAATCAGAGCTGGGCACGTGACCCTTTTTTGCTCGTCCGGCCGCAACCCTCCACCCTTGACCTGGGTACCCTTCCGGCCGCAACCCCCCGGCCATATTCATAAACATTGTCGGCCCCCGCCCCGTTCAGACCCCTCCGACCCCCCCCCCCCAAAAAAAAAAACGTGCATGAGATGCAAACGGCAGAGGTTAGACAATTAGCTGGCTAACTTACTATTCAAACACGCTGTGGACACGCTTCAAACGTGGCACTTACTCACGTACTTATCCAGCTGCGTGTACTTACTTCCATTGCGAGCTCTTGGGTTGGTTTTGTCGTATTGTATAATTATTTGGGTCCAACAGACGACAAGTCTGCTAGCATTCAACAAGTTACTTATTTTCCACACTTCCCCTCCTTCACACTTCCCGGCCTTCAAAATAAAAGCTTGCCAGCAAACCAATACACAGCAGTTTTGCTACGGCGTATTTCTGGAAGTAGGAAAGTGCATGATGTGACATACTAGAGTGCTGCGTGCAGCCTGAATATAGTCCCGGACACAAGTTGTTTTGAAAGAAGCCTAAAAAGAAGCCTTACATCGAGTAGGCCGAGATGAAATTTGGCCGCCTCGCGAGCAGAGCACGTCACACACATGAGGGCCGATTAGTGGGCCGGACTAAAATCCAATTCCGGCCATGCTTAGTCCAGCCATTTTTAAAAAATTGTCACCCCCCACCCCTCCGCCCCAAAAATGGGCATCCGGCCGGGCCGGAGGATCCGACTGGTCCGGCCCAGGGACGGACTGCCCAGCTCTGAATCTAATGATGATGCAACTGCCAGACCAGAGAGCGAGAGGAAGACCTAAAAGAATGTTGATTGATGTATTGAGCGAAGTGTTAGAGAGGGGGAGGAAATAAAGAATAAAGCACAATCTTGGGTGTGCTTGGTTCATAGATTAGCTTCCACATCTATGTGCAAAACGTTAGTAAGTCATGCTCTGAGTTGTTTGCTGGCAACAGGTCCGACAGGATGTTGGTGCAAATGGTGTGAGTATGTAAACAGACTCTTCTGGTTTTGTTTATCCTTTTAAAAATGATCGCATGGATCTATTGACCCACATAAAGAACCGTTAATGTGTATTCATAGAGTAAATGGTATGATGCCTGTAGTCTAACAGCAGGGGAGGCATGATAGTGCATTGCTCTGTAATGTGCAGGAGACACAAAGGAATGACATTGCATTAATATTTGAAATAATGAATATGTGTGGTCATTAGGCTGGTCTCCTCAGCTTCCACAGCAATACATTAAACCAAGACAAGCGCCATGTATTTTACATGGTGCTGTCAACAGAAAATGGATCCTGGGGCATAATTATGTCCGCTTAGGAGGCAATATATATATATATATATATATATATATATATATATATATATATATATATATATATATATATATATATATGATATATACTTATTTTGAATAGATGACAAGTAAATGGTACATTATTGGGGAAAAAATAAATAAAAGCGAACCACTTGGGTGATATTCTAAGGAACTACACCAGAATAAAAAATACACCAACAATAAAGATCTCTTAATTTTGCAAATTATTAAAAAACTGAAATCTTTAAATACTCAGCAGCAACAGCCTATCACTATGACACATCTAAGTATTCTCTCTCTCTCTCTCTCTCTCTCTCTCTCTCTCTCTTTATATATATATATATATATATATATATATATATATATATATATATATATATATATACACACACACACACACACACACACACACACACACACACACACACATATAAACGAAGCTCCCATCTGCATATTCAAACTACCCATGTGGTCCCGGCCGGTCTGAGTCAGCCAAATGGCGTAGAGAATGGACTTAATCTGTACCAGGTCACACACAGGTGCTGCACTCCAGACATGCGGCCGAGTAAGGGAAAATAAAACAGGTTTGTGTCACCGACGAAGGACGGACTGGGACCACGAGGGTCGTTTAAATATGCAGACAGGAACTCTGTGACGGTTAGGCGATGCCCAGCTCTGATTAGTAGTATATGCAGAGAATGTAACAATAAAGGCTTTCTATTCTATTTGGTGGTTGTTTTTGTGCTCTGTAAACAAAGTTGAGTTGAGAGTGTCAAAATAAGCCGTGTAAGTCTATGTTCACATGGACCTGCACGTACTGTGGAACAGCAAATGGCTCTTTCAATGAGATAGGATGCGTTGATTCCTTCGCCAACATTCTGATAACTGGAGCAGTTAATAAGGTAATATGTCAATTATGGTAGCTTAGTGCCAATTCGGCAGATGAGTGTATTTTAAAGAGTGTGATGCAATTGCTTTGTTAGACTAGCAACGAACAGTTACCATGCTTCCGTACCCCAAATGCGAAAAGATGCGTGTGTAGAGTCCAATGTCCACTGTTGCATAATAAATTTTGGAAATGCATTTTGGATCCCCTGGGGTTCTTTTCAGAAGAGTATTTTTCAGACTAGCTTCAAAACATGTTTATCGAATCAAAATATGACAAATTTTCAGTCAGCTTTTATGAAAAACCATAATATATATCATCATCACATCATCATCATATATCTATATCATCATATATATATGATATATATGCATGTATATAGAGAAAGAGACAGAGAGAGAGAGAGAAGAAGAAGAGAAAGATATGTGTGTGTTTAATTTCAGACGCCAGACTTTGGTCCAACCCCATTCACACGGGTGACCTGATTTAACTTCTAAAGCCTCAGATAACGGGTTAAAAGTCTGGGTGTGTGCATTCTCGTATGGAACACAAGCTTGGTTTTGATTATCCTCTCGATCCCCCCAGATATAGATGTCCACAAGACCAATACACAAACAGTGTCCCTAACTCACCATATTACCAGGTGGTGATTTGGCCACAAATCTGCCATGTAGAACAATACACTTTGAGTTGACAGTCATATCGAGTATTTGCGTAATGAGAGGGGGGTGTGTGGTGATACTTTGACTTCCACCCAATTACACTGGTCAAGAAATTAGGCCTACTATGATAAAATACTAAATTTTATGATCCGAGACACAATTAAAGTTTTTGAGATTATTTTACGTTGATTCCGAATCTGCACATCAAGTTTTTATAATAAAAATGTAAACATTATAACAATAATAACATAACATGTAACATAATATATTTAGTAATATTTTTTAATTAAGGGTTGAATTCAGCAAGAGGTGGACATTTTTTGGAAAAGTCATAGCTATTAATTACAACGCATGGTAAAATCTGTATTGTGCAAGGTTTTACAGGACAAACTTAAAGAGGGAAGTCAACACAAATATTTTGTTTTCAGGAATATGTTTTATGCAAGCCGACTAGTTGAAACAGGGCATTCTGATGAATATTGCATTTGTGGAATAAGTGTTAATCCACTCATTTTTATCCATCTCCGGGGGGCGGCCATTTTGTTTTACGTCGACTGAAAATGACATCACAACTGCTCACAACGACCAATCACCGCTCAGATTGAGAAAACGGGTCAGCCGTGATTGGTCGTTGTGATCAATTGTGATGTCATTTTCAGTCGACAGAAGACAAAATGGCCGCCCCCTGAGATGGCTAAAAACGAGTGCATTTTGCTGCTTAACTTGTATTCCAAAAACGCAAAATTAATCAGAATGCCTAGTTTGAACTAGTGGGCCTGCTGGGAACATATTCTTGAAAAAAATATGTTTGGGTTGACTTTTTCGCTTTAAAAAAATAAAATTAAATTAAATATCTCAAAAACCTGATTTGCTAGAAAAAAGTAAAGACATTTTGGAAACTGGCATCAAAAATAAGTTTAAGGACACATAAAGCCATCTCTGATTAAAATTTCTGTTGACTGTTGTTATCAATCATCTGATCTTGGAGGTCAGCACTAGGGCTGGGCATCAATAACCCGGAATTGAGTGGAACCTCGAACATCATTACGGTTCTTCCGGAACCGTTCAGACTTTAGAATGTCGGTGCTAAGTTTCGATTCCCAGTTAGCCGCGTGGAAGAAGCACCGATAAAACAAATTGTCCGCACGGTGCGCAGCCCCGCCTGCGGCCGAAGCTGTGTCGCAATAGCACGATAGTTCACCCCCGCTCAAGCTGCCGTGCTCCTCTCAGTCAGCCCCTCCGCTGTCCATTTGCTTCATGCCAGCCAGCAAGCGTGGGCCGCGGCGGTGGCGACTCTGGGCAGCCGCTGGGCCACCACGGTGGCAGCGGTCGCCCTTTGCAGGGTCGGTGATCCTGCTCGGGCTGGCCCGGCTGGCTCATTCGGCCGACACCTAGCCACAGAACTGATGCGGGTTGACTGAGGCTCATGACCCAAAGTAGGAATCGGCTAAGTACATCTAATACCAACATTGAGCCAGCAAGTTCAACACACAAATGCACAAAAGAGCTAATATTTAGCTTATAGCACACAGAGCTGCAGCATATACATACATACTTACTGTACATATACACATACAGCATAGGGTTACATAGACTGCTTAGATTAGACATATTTTCCTTGCTTGCACTTAAAATGCAGCATTGTATTTGTCATAAATACTTTCTTTTTAAATTAAGATATTAGGTTAACCCATCAATTGGTGTTCAGTAGCATGCTTTTGGTAACAGCTGCAATATTGTATTGTCTTGAACTTTTCAAAAATAAAGCTCTTGCAAAAATTATAAAATAAATATCCTGGTTAAAAAAAGCCCTTTGAGTAAGTCAGAGCAAAGTTCAGAAACAGTAAAAAGTTCATGAAATTAAAGAACAGAGAAGTTAATGCAATTTGTCCAAATATAACAGTTCAAAAATAAAGTATAGACATTTAGGAAAGCCTACATAACATGGACATGTGTACATTGTACTCTATATTTCAATTTATATAATATAATATAATATTATATGAATATATATTATATATAGTATACAAATATATAAATACAATATTATTAATATTGTTTAAAAAGTAATATGGTTGTCATATTGTTGTATTATAGCTAGACATTTGTTATGATATTTATACACAATATTCTTGAATACTGTACTGAATATTATAAGAAAAGTAGAATCTTATGTAAGGGGTAGGACTAGATAGGTTTACACTTCTTCCTACCCCCTTTCGAGCATGTGAGTCTGCTTTGCCTTGCCATATTTTTTAATTTAATTTTTTTTCAAGTTTATTTTCTTCCTTGTTTGACCTATAGATAAATGTAAACTTTTGAGTTTTATTGAATATTATTTTCTTTATATGTTTGAAATACACTCAAAAAAGAGAGAGATGACATAAAAACCCATGCCTAGAACCTTAATTCTAACATGCTTAGTTAAGTGGGTGAAAGATCACCTGCAGAGGTTATTTTCATCAGAATTGTACATTCCTGAGATTTCTCAGACAATGATATCGATATCCTTCCATTTGAATTTTTTTTTTTCTGTACGTTTTTTACATTTTACAAAATTTTTAATTAAAAAATATATATTTTATTGTATTCTGTACTCCCCAAACTTCTATAAGTGGGTCAAAAATGAACAATTTCTGTGAAATCTGACTTTTATCTACTGCGACTGTCATGAATATGTATTTTTTCAAACACTAACTGAGAATCATCACGTCTTACACATTCTCTGTTATGCACCAATAACAATATAATGTACGTAATACTTTCAATTTTGAACTAAAAAATGTATTTGCATAAGTTTGTTGGTAACATTTAGCCAATCTGTTCTCATCCATGATATCATGGACATGGTCCTACAAATGCTGTTTGAAGAGGCAGTGATTGAACTCCAAATAAGAAATATGGGACAATGAGGACCCAGACCATGGTACAGGTGGGGGCGTTACTCAATACGACAGGATAGTACGGACACATTAGATATATTTTTCTAAGTCTTCTGCATCTGAAGATCAAAATGAAGTCTGCAAACATGAAGGGATGGTAAGGAGCAACAGCTACAGGAAAAGAGTGGAATAACGTTGTCAAAGACGGAATGATGGCCTTCATTGGATTGACCCCTCTCGCGGGAGCTGAAAAGAACTGAGTTGCATCAGTCGGTGAGCTGTTTGGGTGTCCTTTCCATAATCTCATGTCCAAGGCCACTATGACGCCATAACAGTATACGCATGAACCCTCCTATCACAGCAACCCCTAAACACACACACAGACATGCACACACACACACACGGACATGCACAGTGTTCTATTTTATTTGATGTGTTTCTTTTTCATTGTTCAAAATGTTAAGTGCATGCATTTACTATTTACAAATGTTTAAAGAAGTTCAAAATAAAAAAAAAAACATTTCAGACATAAGAACAAACTACTGTAATGTACTGTCATAAATCATATAATAAATATGATTATTCTTAGCCAAAACGTCATAAAACACATTGATTCTGATATGAATAATTTTTTACCCTCTTATGGAACATTGCCGGGTCCAGTCACTGATGAGTCTGAGGGTTAAGTACCTATAACAAACAGGTAAATTCGGGTTGATTGACAGACTTTTCCCCAAATTTCCCCCTCCTCCCTGAAATCCACAACTCCATAAAAATGGCTTTTCCTGTATAATTACTGTTGTCATGGCTCTTCACTGATCTTCTTTTTTGAGGGAAAATTATGTCTCATTGTTGGAGACACATTTTGTGTTAAGGTCCAATGGTTAGACAGACAGACAGGTCTGCTCAAACCACTGAATGAGTGGCAGTCTGCCAAAGCCAATAAGATGTAGCAGTGGGAGGTAGGGGGAGGGGAGACGCTCATGTATTATTCATCATTATTCACATAATCCCCAGTTGGAGGAGGGTGATCTTTATTGTGAGTATGCATAAGTATGTGTCAGTAATTTAAGGCAAATCATGCCAGCTAACAATACACACCCTGGAATTGCATTGAATAGTTTGCAAAGATACCATGCTAGAAGATACACTCACAGAAAATGCAGCGCAACTTTCTTTTGTATTAAACCCATTATCGTGCTTGAGTTGTGTGTATTTTGGTTTTTGGATTGAAAATCAATTTTTGCCCTGATGAAATTTAAGGTGAGGATGAGCTAAATATAACAAAAAAACAACAAAACAGGTAAGTCAATGGGAAATATATGTTGTTGACAGAAAATGTAACAAATCAAGACCTACATACGTAAAGCTATAGTAGGCAAGGCACGGCAGTTTTATTTATATAGCACATTTAATATACAAGGCAACTCAATGTGCTTCACACAAAGAGACAACACATGCAAGCATTTACATGCACAGCAGTTAACAACAGCATTATAAGGACTGCAGGTGACAATCTAGGGGGGTAGTAGACAGCCACTCACACCTTTCCCAAGGGAACAAATAGAAAATAAATTGGTTGGTCAGTCATTTTCTTACTTTATTTTTGTTTTGCTGCCCTAAAAATTATGACATTTTCCATCAATTCAATGTTTTCCACTTATTTGGGGTCAGGTCAATGTAAGCAGAGAAGCCCATACTTTCACTTCCCTGGCTATTTCGTCCAGTTCTTTTAGCGTGATCCAGAGGTGTTGTCAGGCCAGAGCCGTAGTCTCTCCAGCGTGTCGTAGTTCCTCCCTGGTGCTTACTCCCAGTGGAATGTGCCTGGAACACCTCAACAAGTCAGGCTCCTCTCGAAGAAGACTATCAGCAGTTCTCTTAGGGAGAACACAGCCACCCTTTTGAGGAAACTCATGTTGTTCCCGCAATCTTTTATTGTTTTTCTTTTTTGGTCACAAGCTAGATGAGGGCGGGGACGTAGATCAACGGATATTTCAGCAATCATTGATTTGCCTTTGAGCTCAACACCTTGTTCATCAACACAGTCCAATGGAGAGTATCCCTGACCCAAAGAGGGCACTCCACCTTTTTCCAACTGAAGACTATGGCCCCAGATTTGGAGGTAAGTATTTTCATCCCAACCACTTAACACCTGTCTGAAAACTGTTCCAGTAAGGTTTGAAGATCATGGCATGATGAGGCCAACAGAACCACATTATGTGTGAAAAGAGAGCCACAACACTGAGGCCGCCAAACTGGAATTTCTCAACACTTTGGCTGCATCTACAAATTCTGTCTATAGACACCCAGGTCTTGAAGTCCACATGCATTCTCCTCGAAGTGTTGCAAAGGTATGTAAACCAGGAAAGGCCCACAATATTTGAGAATCTTTCTGAGCTTTTTAACCGCCTTGGTGATTTCATCCCCTGAGATAGGAGTGCCCGCCTCAGAGTCCCAAGTCCCTGCTTCCTCATAAGAGTGCATGTTAGTAGAACTAGGGAGGTCTTGGAAGCATTTTTCCCATGACTCAACATGAGTTCCTGTCAGCAGTGTCCCATCCCCACTTACACAAAGTTGTTGGCGCACTGCTCCACCCTCCTGAGACACCGGACGGTGAACCAGAACTTCCTCCAAAACCATCTGGAAGTCTTATTCAATAATTTCACCGAACACCTCCCACACTCAGGTTTTTGTTCCAGTGACCACCAAAGCTGCATTCAACTTGGCATGCCACTACCAATGAGCTGCCTCTGGAGTTCCGCAGGATGAAAGTGCCCAACATGAAGGACTCTTTTTCCACTTCACAGAATCCCCCAATTCGGAGTCTACCATCAGGTTTGGGGGTTGATGCCTTGATGGGCACCGGCTACCTGATGGCCCCAGCTCTGGTCTACTGCCTCAAAAATGGAAGCATGGAACATGGCTCACTCTGACTCAATTTGTCCTGCGTCCCCCAGGATGTGGTCAAAGTTCTGCTGAAGGTGGGAGTTGAAAGTCCTTCTGACAGGTGACTCTGCCAGACGTTCCCAACAGACCCCTACCAGGCCTGCCAGGTTGGACCAGCATTGTCCTCTACTATCAGAGCCATCACACCACCAATCAGTGATCCGTCGACAGCTCACTTCAACTGAGTGACCAAGACATGCTACCACAAGTCGGGTGACACAACCACAGACTATGTGGTCAATTATTAATCATTGAATTATGGCCTAAATTGTTCTGGTGCCACATGCGCGTATGAACACACTTATGATATGGACAATCCGTGATGAGGACAGAAGACCAATAACAAAGCCCATTTGGGTCAGGGGTTCCGTTCTTCTCAATCAGGCCCTTCATATAATAACAGTATGCCCGCACCGGCTTGGCACCTCTCACTGGGGAAACTCCAGAATGGAAAAGGGTCATTCTCCACTCAAGAGGACTGGTCACTGGTCAAACTGACATCTGGTCAGGTTCTTTCCCTGCCAGAACAGTGGCTTTCACTTTCCCAAGAGCAGACTTCTATTGCAGGGAAACCGGGCTGCCAAGGTGCCTGCATTCGGCTACCGCGCAGCTCACAATGCACCTGTCAGCCTTGGCCCCTCCCACGGGTGGTGAACCCATCGGAAAGGGACATCTATGCTGTCTCTTCAGGCTGTGCTCATCCGGACATCATGGGTACATGCAAGGCTACCCAGCCATTGAGCCCCAATTCCAGGTCTTGCTCCTGGGGACTTGCATTTGAGTGGGAGAAAATGTTTTCTAATAGCTTTGTCTGTTCCATCACCTAAACCCCGAAACCCCTCCACCGGGCTCAAGGAGAAGAATTTGGAAATTATTAATTGATCCTAGTGCAACTGGCGGGCATGACATTTCAAGGATTAGAATTTCAGGTCACGATATCTGTGTTTTCATATTACACCCAACTGGGAAAAAAAATTGCAACACAGAAAAAGACAATTTAAAATAAGCCTTTATTTCCCAGCTACTCTCAAATGTCACTTTTTGGATGGAATATCCCAACATTGTTGTAATCAACTGGAATGCCAGTGGTTGCTGGTCTGCAATCAACTAAATGAGAGCAACTCACCACACACACACACACACACACACACACACAATATATGAGTGATATTACAAGTACTGAAGCACACTGTTGAAATAATAACAATAATAAAAATAGTTTACATTACTTTTCAGACTAATCAATGGGATTTCCGTTGGCTTACTTTACTACATCTGTGAAGAAATTTAGAAGGGTTACAAAAGAAGCAGTCTTTTCCAAAAGACCTTTTCATTTTGCAAAAACTATTATCTTTTGTTGAACATAAAGACTGAGCCAATTAATTGCTTTAACAAGATACATTTCAATGTTTGTAAAATTGGCACTTCTGGGTTAATAAATTTAATTTCTCTTAGAATAAACACAATTTAGTGTGTTGAAAAAGGGTTCAGCCTTTAATAAAAACAGTACAGATAATGACAAGAGTGAAAATGTTTCAACTGCTGGAATTAGATGTAATTCACAGAATATAAACGATTAATTGTGTCCTTTGAAAAGTGAACCATCAAGACTCCCTCTTTTTATGTTATTTTCTGTTATATGAATCAATAAGCCGACAATGTGCAACATCCCACAACACATTCCGCTGAGAGTACAATGCAGGTAAAATAGCGCTTCTTAGACAGCCTATTTACTAAGTACACAACTGTGGCACAAAGGAAGACAAACATATAGATTTGTGCCTGTTTTACCTTCATTGTCCATGGAGGGCAATTCCTTACATTTTAAAAGATTCCTGCATGCTTAAGTTACCATTACTTCTTACACTATACATAGGACAGTAGACATTTTCTAAACTGCAGGCACCTTCAATGTGGACAAACCCACCTAACTCTAAATTAGTAAGTAGCCACATTACAGTCAGGAGGGCAATGTTGTCATGCCATCAGGTTTTGATTACACCAGAGTCCAGTAACAATGTCTTTATACCACTCCATCTGACACTCGGGATTGAGCTTGGGGATGTAAGACTTGACTGCTAATGCTGGGCCCTGGAAACCCATGCAATTAAGATGCCAGTCCAATCTGAGATACCTATTACACTTCATCATGGCACAATATTTAACATTTACCTTATAGGTTATGAAACAATTATGCTTATATTAGATCAATTAATTAGTGTAGAAATTAACACAGATGTAATCATACTAAATGAATTAGTAGCCACAGTACTGGATATAATACTATTAGAAAATGACATTTTAAAAGGATTAAGGTTATGACGATCACAAGGTGATTGTGAGAGTGCATTTATTGGGTAATGAACACACTCAAGATGCATGGAAGTGGAATGTGAACCATGACACAACCCATGACATGAAACTAAACTTAATGCAAAATTAGTCTTGACTATGATTACACTGATGATGACTAAAATTTCAGATAAACATCAAGTGCAGTTTGAGCCAAAACAGTGCAGGTACACAAGTTTTAAGACACATCGTGAACATATTTGCTGTGTTGTGATTATGTACTCAAACTACAATAAGACAAGTATCAATAGAGGGAAATAGTAAGAATAATAGGGCATCAAAGAGAGGTAGTTCTCTAAACCTGGACAGAACAAGGGGAAGGGCAAAAAAAGGATGAAAGACAAGAGGGTAGAGTGAGGAGGAGAGAATGGGGGCCTTTAATTGCATGGAGGTAGCATGACAATTGAGAGGAGAGTGGAGGGAGCCAAATCTCTAGGAGTATTGATCAGTTCGGTTCTTCCATTTCAGTATCTCCTCACCCCCTTCTGCGTCTCCCCCTTCACCCAATTTGCACCCCTAATTTAGATTGAAGTGTGTGTGTATGTCAATGTGTGTGAGTGAATGTTGAGGTCATTTTGCACACTGTTTGTCCTTCGGTGTATGCCTACATCTCTAATATAGTTGTTTACTTTTTAATGTGCCTGTCTATCATATTACAGAGATATTGCAAAAACTAAGGGCGTGCTGTGTCATTTACAAATGTAATTTCAATTTCTGAGCATAACTGATAAACTACTTAGCTACTTTATTTGAGAGTTATTTATGACTATTCATATGTTTGTACATGTTTTAGGTTTGTGGGCTATATGGGTAAGCAGTGTCTGTGTATGGCAGGTGAAACACTGTGGCGGAGGTCGTGGGGGGTTATCCTTCCTGATCGATCGCCCGTCTCCCTTTGGAGTGACCCAACACCTCCTCTTGGGCCTAATGAGACATGCCTCACCATAGGACCAACACATGCTCACATACCCATAAAATAATAAAACAAATATATGTTGGAAGTCCATTTAGTATAGTTTCACAGACCAGCAACAATAAGTTTATTTTATTTATTTGTCAATCCATAGACACAGTTATATTAATTGTGTACACCAGGTGGAACACTTTCTTGAAGGATATATGATCAAGGCAATGACCTCCCACCCCTGTCTCAGTCCCAGACTGAATCAATTCCTAACCAGACAATGCCCCGCACCCTAAATACCGCCACCCTCTTTTCCAAGCACAATGACCAGAGCAAGACTACTTCAAAAACAATATGAAACACAGCCAATCTTATATATAAATGCCACTACTTTTTTCCTAGGTTTTGAACCATGCGGCTTATATAAAGGTACGGGTATTCTGGGGATTTTTCTTCCATCGCTAGGGGCAGTCCAACCGGAATTACAATACACCACAGTTGCTATTAACATGTGACAGGCGAGGGCGCTATGCACTAGGTTATGAATTAGGTGATCTGCGTAAGTACATCAATAAAAAGTGGACATTAACTGACAAACTGGAGTGGTAGTGGGCAGTGAAATGAAGATAAGTACTGTTTATTTTCTCTTGGTTCTGTTCTGTTTTAAGTGAGCAAAGTTGATCCCATGTTAAAAGGCACTGTTAGGAAAAAATCTGTTCAGGTACATACATGTACATTTACAGTTCAAAATCATTCTGTAAATGCAGTAAATATCACATTTTTCAATATAGATAGGTGCGACTTATAACCCGGTGCAGCTGATAGAGTGTACCGTTTTTTTCATTATCTTTTTAAAAGTAGAATGGGTGTGGCTTATATAAATGTGCGGCTTACAGTCCGGAAAATACAGTATATATATTTATACAAGAAGTTTACGAACGAGTTCCGTTCCTACACTGGCGCTGTAAATCAAATTACTGTGTATGTCGGATTTCACTGTTAAAGTTGAAATTTACGTCAAAATACTTTGTATAAAAAAAACTAAAATACATTAAAATAGAAAAATAAAATGCTGTAATAACCATTACTGCTGAGAGGTGGATAGAAAAGAAGGAGAGGAGGGAGAAAGAGGCAAAGCTACTGGCGGTGCGCAGACATGAGCGAGACATCCTGCGCATGTTCAACCACAAGGAATCCTGGTCTGGAAATGCTTGTTTGCGGAAGTACGGTATTGGAGCACAAACCACTGTAAATACACAAACAGAGGTAACAAGCTCAGAAACGCAGCACAAAAGCACAGTTCCTGTAGTGAGTGACATGAATATCAAGTGTTTTATTGGCAGTGGAAAGTAACAAGGAGAAATAACATCCTTTGAATCACGATGCTGTGCGTCGCGGTTCACAGTGGGTTATTCAAATGCCGGAGCAACTCTGTCCGCTCATTCATGTAAACGGGTTAATCAGAATATTTCAGAAATCAGAATTTTGACCGTAAAATGAATATTGACTGCATGTAAACGTAGTTACTATGGTGTTGGGGACAAAATGGCGGAAGAGGCACAGTGTTGTAAAATCGAAACGTCGTAGGTCGTGTACGTCATAATTCGAGGACTTCCTGTATATAAATGCGTGTGTGAGTTTGTGTACATATATATAAAAAAATGTGTGTGCATATGTATGTATGTATATATATATATATATATATATATATATATATATATATATATATATACATATATATAAAAAAATGTGTGTGCATATGTATGTATATATATATATATATATATATATATATATATATATATATATATATATATATATATATATATATATATATAGGTAGGTGTGTGTGTGCGTGCATGTGCATGCGTGTGCGTATGACTCAATGATAAGAAAGTTACGGTACATTCGATATCAGGACCAGCATTCGCCACCATCTTCTCAAGTCCTCTGGGAACCGCATCAATTGATTTCATGAGGAAGACATAACTTTTTGTATTCACTTTTAAATAACAAAATAACTGACCAGAAAATAAAACAAGAACTATAATTCCGATACATCAAGGAACATGCACAAAATAGAAAAATATTCAAATAAAACAAATTACAAACATTTTAAAATGGGTAGATGGGAAAACCAGTATCTGGTGTCAGCATCATTTGCTGCACACAGTGCAATACATCCACCGTATTTTCCGGACTATACGTCGCTCCACAGTACAAGTCGCACCAGCCATAAAATACATAATACAGAAGAAAAAAACCTAATATAAGTCGCACTGTAGTATAAGTGTTTACGTTCCCAATTGGGCGGCGTGTTGTCGGTCGAGAAAATGGGGCCATTCCTCATCCAGATAAATGTGCACATCTACTCATTTCCACTTCAGTCTCTGTAAATATCCTGACTGGTGTTAAATGCCTCACTCGTCCTAACCGTCAGCAAAGAAGCAGTGTTTTTTTCGTTTTGTTTTGAGTTTTTTTCAAGCAAAGAAGCAGTGTGCGCTGGTCCCAGCCTAAATCTATGTAGCTCTGCTCACTTCCACATTTCCTCATTCTCATATAAATCAGCAACGGAGAGTTTAATCCTTTTGATATGTTGAAGTGGTCATTAGTAGAGATGACTACATAAATTTTGGTGCCAATTGATCGCCATTTTGGGACGTTATAAGCAATGAAAGTACAATGATTTCCGATGGAGAGTTTGGAATCGGTTACTCCCGTGACTCCAGCCAAACAGGGATAGAACACTAGGGGCGCAACCATTGTCCTGATTAACAAGGGGCGTTATTCATGGAGTCACTTATTTCCTAATTTCTCCCAAATTGATTGATACAATAGAAAATGACAACTCTTTTCATTTTACTGATCAAAAAATGTATCAAATGAACTTGTTAGTGAAAACATGGCCATTCCGGCCCCACCGTCCCTTTAAATAAGTGGGAGCCCCTGCCGATCTCTAGACCAGCGGTCCTCAACCATTTTGCATCAGTGACACATACAGCATTTTGACGCACTGGCATAAAATCCAATGAAAACAAATTATTAAACAGGTTCAAGAAACTCTAAAGACACCATGTTTGGAGCGGAATTACTCCTTCAAATTGTAGTTAAAAAAGTTAGCTAGTATCGACATTATCTGCCAATAAATATCACCACGGAAATGCTCACAGTGCCTCTTTGATCAGCTCAACAAAATAAAATCTCATTGCCTCTATATTTGATAGATTTTCGGAAGTCTCTTACTTTGTACTTGTGGCAGCATGTATTGTAAACGTCAAATACAATTTGATGTTTAAGATTAGGATTTAGAATATTAGGAAACGTGCTTGAGTCAACAGCATATTTGACAGGGAATGCCCACATTTTAGGGTTACTCCAGTGCATGCACATGTACAAAAGTGACATGAAAGCGCTGAAATGACAGATTTATGTGTATGGGAGAATCCGTACAGCCAGAAAAATACGGAAAAATAAGTATATGACCTTTAATGTCTATGGGGGCTAAGGGTTGTATACTTCAGTCCAAAAACTTCAAGTGTGCTGCAACGGGAGGGAGAATGTGAAGATTTCATTCGTTAGTCCAGGGCAGCTAAGTTATATTTTGATGGCATAGTCAATGATAAACTTTTAAGTCCTCTACAAGTCAGTTGTTGCTAGTCTACTCACTGCCACTCACATATTCCCTGCTGCTTGGACAATGTAATTGTATATCGATTGTCAGGAAAAGGATAAGTGGATTGTTTTTAATCTCTAGATTTGAGAAGAATATGAATTCATTCCAAGTCAAAACACTCAAAATTCCAAGTACAATCAATAACGCTGAAAGGTTTTTCTTGCATTCTGTAAAAAACCTTTCTCTGTCGATCAAAATGAATCATTACTTTTTTTAAATTTATTTTTTATTTTTTTGTAAAAGCAGGATTAGTTGATACAATATGACTTTGGTCTATTATCCCTCCTCTCAGTCTCTCATAGTTTAAATTGAATTTCCCCTTGGAGAACATACAAGTATAAAGGATCAAATGTGATTCTTCTTTTAAATATCTTTTTCCTGATTACATATGTGTTTATTAATTTATTATTGTGATTTTACAAATGTTGTATATGTAGTGTACTTTTGCTGAAACACTAAGCAATACTGATAAGCACAGTTTTTCCCAGAGTAAGCTATAATTGAAAGATGAGCAAAGGTCTTCAATTTAAGCTTCCTGTCATTTGAGCCTGCTTAGTCTCTGAGGCTATTTGTACTTAAGTACTGCAAAGAGTGATTTATTTGAAAAACAGACAAACAAAAAAAAAAAACACCTTTCAGCATCCTTTTAAAAATTTGGTTCTGTTCAAACACGCAGTACCCGGCCGGTCTGCTTAAAACAGTTTATTTGACTTGCTGCCTGGAGCACAGCAGTGTGTAAATGTGTGAGTGTGGATGTATGACTCATGTGTGAGTGGATGTACCCATGAACAACTTCTTTTATTTGTGTGTATTACCTTTGAATGGTTCCTACATGTGCATCCGAGTGTGTGTGTTTGTTAGTGGGTATGTGTTTGCAGCCATTGCTTCCTTCCTTCCTGTTCAAGGGGACCTGGTCCTTTGACCGACCAACGCTCCTCTCCTCAGAGAGGGAACTTTCAGTTTACGTGTGTTATTGTGTGTGTGCTTGTGTTATTGAAACTTGGCTAGGCATAGTCTTTTCACAAGACTACTCTATTATTGAAGTTCCTGCTTCTCAGAAACACATTCACAGCTGCACCCAAATAATAACCAAACAATGTTAGATACGTTAAAGGCTAAAACAATCCCCCCCCCCTTAATTTTTGTGGTACTACAAATGTGTTATTCATCTCTTTTACTCGTGTTATTACGGTCTTACTACAGAGGTATTACAAATATATCGATTTTTTTTTAAGGATGATCGCTGTACACAGTGTACTTGAATAGATTATTTTTTACAAAGAAGTCATTATATTGTGGAGATGTGGTTGATGGGACAGGATTCGAGACAAGTTGAGTCAACAGTTTAATATCCACTTTACAAAAATACAGCAACACCAGCTGAATAGAGATTGATCTGTGTATATGTTTTTGGTACTACCCACCAACCACAGTAACTCCTCCTAACCTGTTGTCAACTCGCAACCAGGAACCAGAGGTCATGCTTGTTGAATGTGACTAATTCTTCTGGTCACCACAATATCTATGATGGTGTATAATCCATATGTTTGCCATTGATGGCAAGTTTGTGCCTGTCTTTGGTGACTCCACACACACGCACACACACTCTTGTCCCTTCATCTCTCCTGGAAAGTACACACACTACATGTAGGTATTGCAGAGCTGGGCATTTTACAAAAAAATTGCGGTCCGTTTATCGCTTTCCGCCTACAGCCAGGATACCCTTCCGCCAGCCGTTTATCCGCCATTTTGTCTGGCTGGAAAAAATAGTATAAGCCTGCGGGTCGGCCCGCCTATGATTTTAAACGGGCTTCCCTTCGCGTTTCCGACTACAAAATACTGATCCGTCTATCCGTCTAATTCCCCCCCGCCAAAAAAAAAGTTGTATGTCATAGTCGAACAGATAGTGCACTATTATGTGTATCTACATCATTCTGCCCAAAGAGTTTTACAAAGCCTCACATGCATTTATTTTATTTTCAAACTTAAAACAACCAACAGTTTATAAGTTTAAAATCTCTTACTTTTGACAGGATACCCTCTTTTCACAGTTTAAGATGTTTGACGATGTTGTCGGGTTCTCTTCTGTTCGACTCCTCCATCTCCATTCTTCTTAGTCTTCTTCTTGACACGCATGTTGTGTGTTGTGTTCTTTATTTGAATAAAAACGTGGGACAACTGCAAGCTTGTCGATAGCTTTTCTTTACTACTGCTTGAATGCCAACAGTGCATCTAAAATGCCTCACGTCAGGTCCATGACCAAAGATCATCAGTTACTAGCAAGATAGTTCATTGTCAGTGTAGTGTTATTTCGTTTACACCGTAATGTGCATGCATAAATTCACACAGCGCGAAAATAGACGATGACATAGACGGGGAAAAAATGGGCTTCCGACTTTGCTTAGTCCGACTATTTTTTTTTTGTTTCCCGTCAATCGTTTAGCGCCTACAAAATGGGCGTCTGTCATACGCGGAAAGATCACATAGGTGGTATGCCCAGCTCTGAGGAATTAAAGTTAGGAGATTACAATTCTGTATCATTGGGATGCAGCGGGATTGTGTTTGGGGTCAGAGCGCTATCATGTTGCCAATCAGCCGGGCCGCTCAAAGCCCACATCAGCTTTTGATTGCATTTCGAATGGTTAATTAAATAAAATATGACATTATGTAAATGTCTGTGTCTTTGCCATATGGCCCTGGGAGCTGGCCCTCACCCCCACACCACCTTCCCACATCTCACCAGGGGCAACCAAGTGCTCTCTCGGCATATTTGTGTGTGTGTGCGTGTGAAGGCCTGCACATTAACTAAAAGTATGATTTAACCTTCATTTTCTTTTTCCTGACTGTCCTTCTAGCCGATGACTGATTCTTTTTCTCCCAAGGTTGGTTGGGAGAGTCGAAGTCAGGTTTTACATTCAAATTGAAATTTAAGTGTCATACTTGAAGATGCTCTCTCTGTGCAGTGCATCTTTGTCTCAGTTTAAAAGCATTGATGTATGATTAACTGAACACCTTTGCCATGTTTCTCTTCTCTGCCAGTCTGCTCTGATTATTGGTCCCACAGTTTACTAAACAACTGCAGGTGGGCGGAGTCTCCTGCTGCACACTTGTGGGTCCTAAAAATATTCTGGGTATTTAGGTGCGGCAGAAGATGAAGAATTCCATCAGATTATTCTGCATTGCTTGCTCTCTTTAGGTGGGTTTGTATCCACATATTATTATGAGAATTTTCAAGAATTGTGAAAATAAACCTGGAAATGCCACAAATTAAAAAAAAAAAGGCCTTAAATTCACAAAGCAGTTTTTACACTTGGAGCGGGTGGATTTTTCGGCATATTGATAAAAGGAAAATGTAAATTTTGGCTATGGAAACGTGTTTTACGAATAACGATGACTGGACCGGAACATCACACGTTTTGACTGGATAGTGGCCATACACATTGTTTCACACAGATCGTAAAACGTGGCTCTTGTCATGTGGAAATGTTTCAGCCAGAGTTTGTCTTTAAAATGTAGCTGAACAACCACTTGTTCATTTTATTCGCCCATGTTCCCATACAGACGGAGAACAATGTGGCGTTCTCCTTCTCTACGACAATATTTTTAACATAAGGTTCTTTGCCATCTTCTTTTCATGAAGGCTCGGTATGCAGTGAATACTGCCACAATTGTGACCAGAGTTCTTCCAATGCACAAAATTATTTTTTGTGTTGTCCCTATAGTAAGTACTTCTTTGTGTTGTTACTTCTGTCTTGTTCAGATTTAGTTTTAGTTTTTCAGCTTTTGTTTAGATTTTTATAAAACTAATTTTGTTTTTATGTTGACGTTACTTTCAACATTGGCCTACATTTGGGCTTTGTTCTTTTTTTTAAACTGGTGGTAGTGTCATGTGAGGAGCGAGATTTGGACCCATATGCAGATATGACACAAAGTTGAAGAATATCCATCCATCCATTATCTGTACCGCTTATCCTCACAAGGGTCGCGGGGCGTGCTGGAGCCTATCCCAGCTGTCTTTGGGCAGTAGGCGGGGGACACCCTGAATTGGTTGCCAGCCAATCGCGGGGCACAGAAAGACAAACATCCGCACTCACAATCACACCTAGGGGCAATATAGAGAGTCCAATCAACTTACCATGCATGTTTTTGGAATGTGGGAGGAAACCGGAGTACCCGGAGAAAACCCACGCAGGCACGGGGAGAACATGCAAATTCCACACAGGGAGGCCGGGGCCGGGATCGAACCCACGACCTCTGAACTGTGAGGCGGACCAGTGCTAACCAGTCGACCACCGTGCCGCCCAAGTTGAAGAATAAAAAGTCTTAATCAACAAAAATACAAAGTAACAACGGAGATCAGGACTGGAAGAGAGTTCGCATCCTCACTCCAAGAAGGTTTGACGTACTGACAATGTGTCAGTGTGTAATTCAAACTTTTAAACTGTAAGACTTCAAGCCTATATGGCATCATAAAGGACAAATAATAAAAGGACCATAACATCCGCAGAGCAACTGATACAACACGTAAACAACCAGTCATAACAGATAGTTTCACACGCTATGTACTTATTTTCTTCTTATTTGGTTGTACTTTGACCTAGTGTACACCTCAGTCATGATTGACAGGTGACCTGTCATGGGAGTAACCTGCTGCTTGTCCAAGGTCATGTGGTCATGCTTCAGCTTTCCTGTAATAGCAGTAGAAAAGGAATGCATGGATAATGACAAATGGTTATTTTGTTTGCAGGTCAGTGAGATATAATACAACACAACGATAACAGAATATAATCAGTCACATTTCTTGCCTCAGTCTATTCATGGAATGTTTGCCACTGGGCAGAGCTGGGCACTTTTTTGCCGGTCCGGTCGCGACCCTCCACTCTTGACCTGGGTACCCTTCCGGCCGCGACCCCCCGCCCTTATTCATAAAAATGGTCCCCGTTATGCAAAAAAAAAAGTGTCCGTGATTGATGCCGCCTCTGGAGGGATGCTAACGGCAGAAGCTTTTTAAGGATCATTAGCTGGCTAATTTACTATTCGAACCCGCTGTGGACACGCTTCAAAATGCGCCACTAGTACTTTACTACCTACCCAACTGCGTGTGCTTATTTCCATTGCGAGCCCCGGGGTTGGTCGTATTGTATAATTATTTGGGTCCAACAGACGGCCAGAAGTTGCATTCAACAAGTTATTTATTTTCCACACTTCCCTTCGTTCATGGTCTTCAAAATAAAAGCATACCAGCAAACCACTATACACAGCAGGTTTGCTACGGCGTATTTCCGACAGTAGCAGACGCCAGAAGAAGTGCATGAACTCCCCTTAATGTGGCAGCGTCATACTTGAGTGCTGCGCGCAGCTTAATAAATATACTTGCGGACACAAGTTGTTTTGAAACCGTTAAGTTCCAGGTCGGGGGGTGTCGCTTCAAAAAGACAGCGACAACAATGGTTATCGTACCTGCTACAACTATAAAGTGACCAAGATGACTAGACTATGCATTTAATTTTATTGCCAAACTAGTTTGCTTTTGCAGCAGCAACGAACTGCGTGCTGCATCCTCTCTCTCCTCTCTGTGTGGGAAACTGTCATTGCAGCATGTGATATAATGGACTAATCAGAGCAGCAACAATTCCTGATGTGTGCGTGGCATGTGTTGCAGACCTGTCACCAACAGCAGAATGCGTCGGTCACGTGAATCAATGCGGCAGTTGTCGCTCGTGCCGACGCACGAGTAGAAAGAAGCCTAAAAAGAAGCCTTTCACTGAGTAGGCTGAGATGAAATTCTGCCGCCTCGCGACCACGTCAAACGCATGATGGCCGATTAGTGGGCCGAACTAAAATCCACTTCCGGCCATGCTTAATCCAGACATTTTTTAAAAATTTGTCACCAAACCCCCCGCCCCAAAAATGGGCATCCGCCCAGGCCGGAGGGTCCGACCGGTCTGGCCCAGGGACAGACTGCCCAGCTCTGCCACTGGGTCACACAGACAGATAGAGCAGATAATAGTTACTACCCTGCTACAGACTTGGCGTACGGTAAAACATGTAGTTTGTACACATGCCTTGCTTTATGAAATAATGAGTTCGAGGTTATTGTTTGAATGAAAGGCATTAACTGCATTCAAAAATGTAATGTCTGCCATTTTTATTTACTTTGTGAATGTTTCATCTGTGTCATATTTTTAATGTCTTGGACACGCCAAAGATTTTCAGAGCTGACACTGCACAATCTATACATTCACTATTTATTATTAAAAAATAACTTTTTATGGTCCTTGCAACAAATACGAATGCATCAAATGCTTGTCCTACTGAGCTTAAAGAATATTTTACTCTGCTTATACAGTATTAGGCTTATTGAGGTAATTCACTGGTTATGTGTACGCTTCTCTGTAGAAGCACTTTCAAGCTCATGAACTAGAACAGCACACGCAACAACAGCTCGGTGTTGCATCTTTCATAACATGAAGAGGCATTTCTGCTTATGGCTTTTCACTATAATTTTCCTTAGACAAAAGAATACCAAGTAACAAATTGTTATTTTATCATTCAAAAATCAATTAAATAAAAGGACAGAAAAAATAGTTTTTCCTTGCATTTGTAGTTGAATGAATATGTGCAATCTTGTACTTTTCGTTTACATACATTCATAGTGCTGTACTGTATATTGTATGTGATTATCTTAACAGAATTTTTAGAATAGAATATCTCTCAGTCTCTCTTTATCTCTCTAACTCTCTGTCTATCTCCCCCTGACTGTCCCTACACTGTAACCAAACCACAAAGGAAGCTGCTGAAAAGCGAGAGAGGTTGTGGTTGGCACACATACGCCCAAAGGGGCCCAGGCCTGTCAGCTCAGTAGCCCCACATCTGGAGCCTCCCGCTGGGCCAGCAGCCTCCCTCCAGCCCTCCTCCTCCAACACCACCACCGCTCCATGGGGAGCACTGCGAGCACAAAACTACACCCATACAGTTACACACTTGCCACACACATGACTAGCACATTTCACCTAACTCCCTTACACAAAAATTGCACATTTACTTTCCATAGGTATTGAAACAGTGAAGACAATTTCTTTATTTTTGCGAAAGACTGAAAAAAATGGAGTGACAATAAAACATCAAAATTAGAGCTAGGCATTTTACTAAAAATTTGCGGTCCGTTTATCGCCTTCCGCCTACAGCCGGGGGAAACAATAGTACCCGCCTATGGGCCGGTCCACCTATGATTTTAAACGGGCTTCTATTAGCGTTTCCGACTACATACTGCGACCAACTACCACTAAATTTTGATCCATACTTTGTGTACCTACATAATTCTGCCCAAAGAACTTTACAAATAAAATCATCTGGAGCCAGATACATTTATTTAGTAGATGTATAGTCTACTTGTTTTTTTAACATAGAAGGGGAAAAAAATGTTTTTTTAATCCAAATGATTATATTTCATGCAACAACTTGAAGAAATAAAATTGCAGAAATTCAATGTTTTGGTTTTTTTTGGTGATATTGTGCCTAATGGACTTCTCATATAGTGACTCTGACTTTTTCAAAAATAACAGACCGCAGAACTACGCTACGACAAAACTCTCCTGCGCGAACTGAAGGAATGAGGAAATAAAAAGGAGTGTGCAGCTCTGAAAGGGGGCGGAGACAGAGAGAAACTCGAGGTTCATTGAGATAAACCTGGTTCCGACCAGGTTAGGTTCAGAGAGTCTATTACTGCGGTAACTGACAGAGAGCTTAATTTACCTCTCTCTCTGAAACCGGATAGAGTTACTCCTCCTTCTCTGGTTTGTCTCTCTTCTTGAAATGGAAAAGTCCTAGTTTCCCTCATTTCAGGGTTAGTAGACTCTTGAGGTTTCACTAAACCTGCTTTGTGAAATAGACCCCTGCATGTTTTTTTTTTTTGTGTGTTTTCATGCTGGTCTTTAGACGCTGGTGTAACCAGCAAGACCAGCAGCAAAAGCAAAACAAAATAGCAAACCTTCGGTCAGTGAGCAACCGGATCTGCCAACTGAGCCACAGCTACCCAGCAAGACCAACGTGCTGCCATTGCCCTTCTGGTAGCTGGTGACACCAGCAAGAATCGAGCTGATTACCAGCTATCACCAGCAGGCCCCAGAAAGAGGCTGGCCTGCTGGGCAACTGTGGCTGATTTCATAGGGTGGGTCACCCAGTGACCGAAGGTTCGGCTATTCAAATCTTGGCTGTTTTGTTTTGCTTTTGTTGCTGGTCTTGCTGGTGACACCGGCATGTAAATAATATGTCTACAAGCTGTTAACAGTAAGTACGTGCAATAATCTTTCTTCTTTTACCTATTAGCGGATTGCACAGTACATTTTTGTGCATACCACCTCCTACTGTATAAGAGTGTGTCAAGTCAAATTTATGCAGCTCTTAATCACAGAAACGTCTCAAAGGGCTTCACATGCCCACAGTTAACAAATATTAACAACATCCCTTGATCTTAAACCCCAGTAGGGCAAGGAAAAACTCAGAACCCCACCTAAAAAAAAACAACTCTGAAAAACACTCTCAATTGCAATTACCCACAGGTGTGCCTCGGCCAGCTCTGCCCACCAACAATCAGCATGGAAACCGTGAGACAGAAAATGAACAGAATAGAAACCAGGAACATAATATTTTCTTCCACTATTTCTTTTATAAGGGAAATGAAGAAAAGAAAACGACACAAACGACAACAAAACGTAACTTTCAATTCATGGACAAGTGTACATTTTGGGGAAAAAAAAGACTGTTATAGTATATTATTGATTCAATTGCTGCTTTTTAAAAATACAAATGTGTTGGGGCCACAGGGGACCACAGCCAATTATGCCATTTTACTGATGCAGTTTTAGTAACCTTTTGATGCGCACAGGCCCAACTGAGTTTTCAATTTCTGAGTTTTCTATTTTCTAATCTTTGCAATAAATACGTTACATAATTCAGTATTCAATTAACCCTTTTTAATTATCATGTTTCCTCATTACTTTTTATTTCATTTTGGGTTTTATTAACTAAACAACCTTTCTGTATCACTACCCATCTAAAGTGCAACATTGGTAAAATATGACCCATATATATATATATATATATATATATATATATATATATATATATATATATATATATATATATATATTAGGGCTGTCAATAGATTAAAATAAGTGGGGGATTAATCATAATCTGTAATTGATTGATGAAATTAATCAATTTTAATATCATTTAAAAATTGCTGAGAAAAGCCCCAAAGCCCCCCCCCCCCCCCCCCCCCATTGTCTGTATGTGTAGTTATGGTGTATATATTTTTTTCAATTTTCAAATCTATCTATCTATCTATCTATCTATCTATCTATCTATCTATCTATCTATCTATCTATCTATCTATCTATCTATCTATCTATCTATCTATCTATCTATCTATCTACTGGTTAACTCTCACTCATGTTTGGAGTGTTTCATAAGAGATGTTGGTGAAAAGGTTCCAGTTATTTCATTAAAGTACAAAGTGGTACAAATTGTGATCAACTAGGTAAGCAACTCAGATTTTGACCAATAACTTGGCCCGGAAATTGTACAGGATCTAGAACCCAAGCAAATAGGCCTACTACGTATACTCTTTTAACATCTCAACATACCATTTTTCAGATTTGGATAGAGTTTGTATCTGTGGCTGTTCCTTCCAGGACATTCGCACCTTCAAAGGCAGGAATGCACTTCAAAAAAGCTTCATCACTGATACAATGTGGCAATTTCTAGTTTCACTTGTATGAGCCAGACAACTGATCCTTCTCTCAAAATTGCCTTGCTTATCATCTTTTTTTTTTTTTTTTTTTACTGGCATCTGAAACAAATCAAGTTTGTGTATAAAAATGTGTATACCACACAGCAGGAATATGGCTCATTGCTATTAGCACGGCTGGAACAAGTGTGGGTAATGGATTTTGACTTCCACAATTTAGCCACTCAATCCACTGTTAATCCAAACCAGCCAATTGACCACACCTCATTATTTCTTATATGGGTTCAATGTTTTACCAGGAACGACATTTTAGGCCATGTTAATAATTATCACACTCGTGTTTGTGATTATATAGTCACCATAGATTAGAATGGGGTCCAATGTGCACAAAATGGGCAGTGTTGCAGGTGCAATGTGCTGTGCTGGTCAAACCTGCAGTGCATTAAGCGCCCAAACCCATTGCCAGGCAGTTTGTGGTTGCGAGATGAAAATAAGAATAACTTTCTCCTGGATAATGGCCCATATTCAGGCTTCTGTGTGTGCTGTCCCAGAGGATGGCCCTGTCTGCTGTGAAAATTCTACATTTAAATGGTCCATTAGAAGCCAAACAAACACAGACAGACCGCCATACTAATGACCAATCGGGTCTCAGGTTGAGGCGGGGCACCCTGTCTAAGTGTAAGTGTAGATGCGTGGGAGGGATACAGACAAGGGGTGGAGGGGGCTACACATGGTTAGCTGTGTGTGTTGGAATGGGAGGTTGATTGTGTGTGACAAGGGTCAGAAGGGGTGATGAGTTCTGAGTATGGGCTCTCTGGCCAGAGGGGAATCATCATCCCATCTTGTCCATTTGCATGTCTGTCCCATTTATTTTTGTGTTGCTTATTCTCAAATTATCCATTTTTGAATAATATGTCTTTGTTAACTTGCATGTATTTGCATGTGCATATACATGTGCATATATTGCCTGTCATTCTGCCATGTGCACGTCTTCATGCTAATGTTCACTTGAGTGAATGTGTGTGTGTGCGTGTTTGTGCGCGTGAGGAGCCAGGGTTATTCTAATAAGAAGATGCAAGTTGTGGGCCTCAGGCCCTGGTCAGCCCTTTGCTCATTACCACTATTAATATTTGAGGAGTAGCCTGTGCAGGGCGGACAGACATCCTGGTTTCTCTCCACTCAACTTTTCATGAAATGTGACAGGCCACGTCCTCATCTTTCTCTGCTGCTTATCACAATATGAGGACTGAGGGCCGAGGTGTCTCAGCCAGACACAGGCAGGCGTCATGCCTTTTTGGATTTGGTCAAGATCAGAAGCAATATCAGCCTGTTGACAGAGGTTGAATTTGAATTAAATAATGGCAGTTAGAATAATTAGAGGACACATTGCTCAAACATAAACAGTGGTTTTGACATGCTTTTTTTTTAACTTGTGCCTTAGCATAATTAGAACAGCACATGACATACACATTTATTGCCCAAGGTTCATCATGTTTTCAGCAAATTCCTTTTAATAGGTTAACTTAAAAGAAAAACAAACGGTTTTAAGACATTTTTCAGATTTTCAGACAAATAGTATTCTGGTCTTACTTTATTTTGTACAGTCATAGAGCTCTATATTTGGCTGTGTTTGAGCATAAGAACTGGTGTATCTTGATGTTTGTGACGGAGCAAGCCTCATTTCACCTGTTTGGGAATGTGGCAGGTCACGCTACGCCATTATGCCTTTTGACATGCACCCAACACATCTGACAGAAAGTCATTGAAATCAGGAATGGGCACAGAGTGCCCCCTCGATTAATTAAAATAATTAAAAAACATGTGTGTGTGTCTGTGTGTGTGTGTGTGTGTGTGTGTATATATATATATATATATATATATATATATATATATATATATATATATATATATATATATATATATATATATATATATATATATAGTGCTCTGCATAAATGAGTACACCCCAACAGGTTCGTAAGAACACCTTTAGTTTCTTTTCAGAATCAAGATTTTCTATGGGATACTATACTACAAAATACTCCCACAAATGTGGGCCATTGCATGCAAACAAGCTTTGTTCATTTGTACACGAAAAAGTCATTTTCTTAACTAATTTATTAAAGACCGTGTTGCACAAATAAGTAGACCCCGAGAAAAAGACTGACAACTTGTTCATTCCAGGCCTAGCAGACATGTTGCTGTCCATAAAAGTCATGGAGGTCATACAAAATACTAGGTATAGTCGTTTTTGTTCTGGGCTGCATTAATTTTTTGCATTCATTAAATTGATTAAACTTAAGATTTTGTAATTTATACATTATATTATCAACCTTATTTTCATGTTATGAGTTGAACACATACTGTAGAAAAATATTTTGTCAAAATTTGGGAAATTGTTCTTATGTCCATTGAGATATGGAATATTCATTCATTCATTCATTATCCATACCGCTTATCCTCACAAGGGTCGCGGGCGTGCAGGAGCCTATCCCAGCTGTCAGCAGGCAGTAGGCGCGGGACAACCTGAACTGGTCGCCAGCCAATAGCAGGGCACACAGAGACAAACATCCGCACTCACAATCACACCTAGGGGCAATTTAGAGAGTCCAATCAACTCACCAGGCATGTTTTTTGAAAGTGGGAGGAAACCGGAGTATCCGGAGGAAACCCACGCAGGCACGGGGAGAACATGCAAACTCCACACAGGGAGGCCGGAGCTGGGATCGAACCCACGACCTCTGAACTGTGAGGCGGACTAGCTAACCAGTCGACCACCGTGCCGCCGAGATATTGAATAAAATCTTTAAATTTTTCCAGGGGATGTCCTCATATTTGCTGAGAACTGTATATATGGTTGGTTTGTTTGGTTGTTTTTCGGGGTCCAGGAGATTATAAACAACTGTGGTTTGGCATCTGCTGATTCACCCATTCACAGATCATTTTTGTAAAACTTTTTTCATTTGAAAAAATGTTTTTGTTTGTTTTTGGTGTTTTTTGTGGGGTTGGAGCGGCACAGTGGTCGACTGGTTAGCACGTCCGCCTCATAGTTCAGAGGTCGTGGGTTCGATTCCGGCTCCAGCCTCCCTGTGTGGAGTTTGCATGTTCTCCCCGTGCCTGCGTGGGTTTTCTCCGGGTACTCTGGTTTCCTCCCACATTCCAAAAACATGCATGGTAGGTTAATTGGATACTCTAAATTACCCCTGAGTGTGATTGTGAGTGTGCATGTTTGTTTGTCTCTGTGTGCCCTGCTATTGGCTGGCGACCAGTTCAGGTTGTCCCGCGCCTACTGCCTGCTGACAGCTGGGATAGGCTCCAGCACTCCCGCGACCCTTGTGAGGATAAGCGGTATGGATAATGGATGTATGGATGGATGGATGTTCAAGTTTTAAGGCCCACTCCAATACAGTTTGTTCATTCTCAGGTGGAGGTACTATTAGCATGTCTATGTAGAGTCATGAACTTGGGGAGGAACTTGGATGGATGGATGTGGGGTTGGACCGCCGTTTTTCATGGAAAAATTCATATTGGAGGGTCATGTGTTCATGTTTATGTGAATAACTTTTTTATGTTCATAGTTCCGCTTTTTTTTTTTACATATTTGTCTTTTGAATTTCTTAATTATTGTTATTCCTATCGTGTGTTATTCTAGATAAATGATTTATGAGATGGACTTGAAATTGACCAAAAACCTAGTACAGCATATAATCTACAATAGTTCAGTTATCTGTGCCATTCTTTCATGTTATTCAAACACTATCCACCTGACAACAATATTATTGTATAATGCATTTTCTATTTACATTGCAAATTTCCATCCACTCTGAAAGAAGTGGAAACTGTATCTACGCCGCTAACCCGATTCATAGGCCAAGAGAGACAGACACTGAGACGGACGGACGGACGAGTGAGGAGTTGTTTGTGCTATTAATTGCGAGAAACAAAACCAGCAATTCTTCAAACAAGCACTGAGTCCTTTGTGATGTAGTTGCATATTCATGAGAGAAAAAGTTTTCCCTTTTGTCTCAGTTGTTGGCAGGGGGTGTCGGTTAGGAGGGTTATTTGTTTCTTGTGACATTCTGTGAGTGTTTCCTGAATGCCAGCCACCCAAAATAGACAAAGAGGTTCAACATGAACATAGTTGTGCATGCACTCACATACACGTGCGCGAAAAACAAGCACACACAAAGGTGCACGTTTTATGATGCGCATGCGTGTGCACATACCATCAAACTTCTGACAATCTCACAACCAATTATTTACTGTATCATATCAAAAACAATCTACTCTTATACACAGTATGCACACAGTAACATTTAAACACATGATGCATGTGAACTTACATAACTAAAGATAAAAATGAACCAAGTGACAGAATATAGAAGACATTTAAAAAATATCAGGCTGTCAGTAAAGGTAGGGAATTGATGGGTAATATACTTTAAAAAGTACATTTTTTAAAACAAACCACTTTTAGCTGTTTGGAATAGAAAGGATATAAGCAGAAATAATAAAAATAAAAGAGGAGATGTAGCTAAATTAATTGGTAAGTGTAAAGGTTTGTCTTTTTCAACTAGCTACAGACATTAAGAAGTTATACATTTTTTTTCGTGATAATTTGAAAAATGAAATAGAATAATTTCACAATTTTATTGAATGTAACCCATTTATCACCGAATTAAATGTATTCTCGTCAAAAGAGTTTGGACCTCAGTAACATACCAGAAATTATAGTTCAGTCGTGACCTTGTTAATGTTATGTGACATCTACATAAATATATACAGTAAATGCATTGGATAACAAATGATTTCTTTATTGTACACTATATAGGTTTTACACGGTTATGTCCTCCAAGATGAAAATGATTTACTGTCAAATAAAGTACCTTTCTTTTGCTTTTATTCATTACATGTATTCCGTTCCGAAAAGTGGAAGTGTTTTTGCCGAAAAAATAATAGGTCGTGGTTCAACAGAGTAATTGAGTAAGGTAGCCAAAACTATTGCTTGAGTCACATTTCACATTTGTTACAGTGAGTCACGCAAGTTTTTGATTTGCATGCTTTAACAAAACACCTCGACCGAACCAGCATTCACATTCTTTTTTACACAAATAAAAACATTTTCAACATTGAGAGCAAAAAAAAACCCCAACCATTTTATGCTGGGTTGTCTCAGGGGCTTCTATTAATCTTGTGCTTAGTGTTTCTTCTTTTGCTAACATGATGAGTTATTCTGTTCTCTCTTTGAGACCAGTATGTACTAATCACGGGTAGGATTTCTAAATATAAACCACTTTTTCTAATTGTCGGTGATACATGTCATGCAGAGGCTTGTCCCACCGTGCTTCAATCTGCTTTTCATCTTGAATGAGGTTTCTGCTTTCTGAATCATTCAGTTTGTGCATCTTCATAATGGTATCTTCTAATGTACTCTTGGAACGTTGTTGTTTCATCACAGATTGTGGCTCACAAGAAGCTCACAAGTACTCTGCCTCCCTCCTCCTGCTTGGTGTACAATCTCAGGCGGATGTGGAGCCAAAGAATATTGAATTGGGTTGCTGGGCTGGGACCAGAGATCATTTTGGGGTGGCCTATAACGCTTGACACGTATACAATAGGCAAAAGTAGAAGACTTCATTGTCATTGTACATTGCACAGGGAAATTTTGTTCAGTAGCCCTCAGCTTCAGCCTGCATAGTTGCAAAGGGGAGGGATGCCTCAGACAGTTGTTCCATTTATGGGAGCTGATATGTGCATATGTGCAAATAAAATGTGAAATGTGAAATGTGAAATGTGGTGACGATGGTCTATTTGTTTATGTTTCGATTAAATAGTTGACTCAAAAGTAAAATTCACTTCTTCTGTGATCACCCTGATCAACTAAACTTTGATCAACTACTTTGCACGCTACAACCTCCTGCATGGACTCCAGAAAATGTGTTTCTGTTTCCGCCATGACAAGGAGTGCTTGCCTCATGTGCGCCGATTTTAAAGGCAATGAGAGAAACAGCTTTGATCGGCTGCGAATCAAGTCAACTGTCTTCACACTCACAATGTCGCTAACCGTGTCTGCTGTGTGCATGTTGCAAAAATACCAACATCACGTGGTGTCGGGGTGCACACAGTTAAATAGTGCTTCACGATAGATTTTATATGAATATATTGGAGAAATGCCTTTTAATCCTTAATGGCATCTTGGTACTTTCCTGTACGTCAGCTGGCTTCTTCTTGCTACCACTAATATTAAAACAACACTACATCTGCTGTCTTTCTTTTTATTCTATTTCGCTGGCATCGTGGCATACTACAGTTTTCACTTTAATAGGCCCAAAGTTATATATAGTTAAAATTTGGTGATGCGCTTTAAACATAATTTTAAGGAGGTTATATTTCATCAATTTGTGATTTTTTAAAGATTTTAACTGTATAAATACTGTGTTGGTATGGTCCCTGAACCCACTTCCATTAATGACTCAAAAAGCATGTTTCTGTAAAAGCAAGTTATGAACCCCTGCCTTGGCCAACCTGGCTTTGACCAAGGTGTGCTGTCTAATTTTAGATCAATTCCCAAGCTGGCTTTATATCTAAAATTATGGAAAATGTTGTGCACATTTAGTTAAAATCTTTCTTGAATTAATATAATGTCATGGAGGTTTCCAGTCAGGTTTTAAGACGCATAGCACAGTCAGCCCTGTTATGGGTTTTTAATAATATCTTCCTGGCAAATGACACTGGAGAATATGAGCCCCATTTTGGTAGACTGGCGGCCATGTGCTTTGCGTAAAAATGTGGGTAACTTCATTTTCATGCCAGTGCAAGCGTGTTTGGGGCCGTGCGCCTGTCTGAGCACGACAACGCACAAAGAAGCCTCGCCTCACCCCGATGGACCTGCTAATTTGGTGACAGAAAGTAGTCTGCGCTCGGATTAAAAAAGGGCACATCGTCATTTTGGTGCCGGGGAAATAGTTACTTCAGTATGTTTGTGAATTTGATAGACATGCTAAGGCTCACTGGGCGATACTTCAGCCCACCCAGCGTATCTCGCAATCTGTTGACAAAAAGTAGAGTAAATTTCAGACTGCCTAAAAGGTGGTCTGTTTTGCAGCGCAGGTGGTCTAATGCAATTTTGGTGTATTTAATCAAGGCGCAGACAGTCAGATTTGGCGCTCCGTGGACGTGTGTGGTGGACCTCATGGTATTGACATATGACACCAGCGTGGGACAATCCCCCTGGGTTCACACACGGACCCACGATAGGGAGGTGCAAGGCGGTCTCCAATTGCAGGTCACACACGGCCATCTTCATCCGAAAGGGTAGATATTACAGTTTACGTGCCAATGTCATGCATAAAATACAGTCTAATTTCTGTTTCCGCATGTCAAGCGCAGCGTACTCGGCGTGTACTCCGTACCTGATTTTGATGTATATTAGGGATGCTCCTAATGGGCCTAGAGCCAATTAGTTTAATGTACACTTTATGATGTGTAGAACTTTTTTTTTCTGTTTCCTTAATGCACTCGCCATCTAGTGGTTATCTAATAGAATGCAACGACCTAAGTTCAAAGCGCGTGCATATTGAAGCACGCGCACTACGGTGCCACAAAGATACCACTTTGCAAGCCTACCACCACTTTCTTCAGCAGAGGTGCAAGCAAAATGTCACCACAAACAGCGTCTGGTATTCCCTCAAGTAATAAAGTAATTGCTTTGCATTTGTTACACATACACATGTAGTCATGATGTTGAGGAACTACGTTCACTAAGTTTGTATCCTTCGAGTATTCTTAGCAGAAAAATGGCAGCGAAACATGTCAGCCTCCTGTAAGGTGAGGTGCGACCCATATAATGTAATCAGAGATTACTAGACCTACGATTATATTTTAAAAATGTATGTGGATGTGACAGAGCATATGTTTTTGCACATTATTAAAATGATTAGTGGGTTCTTAAAATTAATAAACAGTGAAAAATAAAAAATTACTACACACTGTCCCTCTAAGAAGCGGGCCTTCTTTGCAATCGCCGCATTTTACTTGGCCAGATTCTCGTCATAAAAATGTATTCCTTTCAGTTATTTTCCTTGTCTCCCTTGTGTGGAGAAGCGGTATAGATAATGGATGGATGGATATTATTTATATCTATATTTTTTAAATACTTGTGTATTACGGCCTTTTATTGTCTTTATTTACTGTATACTGTTTGTAAAGTGCTTTGTTGCAGCTCTAGCTGTTATGAAATGCCCTATATAAATAAAATTGTATTATATTGTATTGTATTGTTGGCCAAATAAGATTTTGCAGCGTTAAGTGGATAACCGGTCACAATATACCTCAATGGCCGTCCCACATATAGTTTTTTCTTGGCTAACAATTAAATGACTGCGACGTGTCAGGGCTGCCTGGATACGTGTTGGTTTTAGTGCGGTCAATTTCAAAAGTGACTGGAATGAATGGTGATTGTTTTGGATTGTATTCACTGCAGAACGTATTGATTTTAAATAACATTTACAAGGAAATGTGTGAACTGTCAAAACCATCCGGACTGCTTGTTATCACGGAGGAGCGCTAAGAGCTAGCATACTCACCCTACGCCCGCAACTTAAGTAAGTACTGGAAGTCCTCGAGTTACGACGTGCTCGACCTATGACGCTTCAACTTCAGGTCGCCTGTGCCTCTTCCGCCATTTAGTCCCCAGCACCATAATGTTTCTGCTTAGCTAGTGCATAGTGCTCGTCTGTTTGTGCGCCGGGAGTATCTTTGCCTTTTTCACTCTCTCCTCCTTCTTCTCCATCCATGTCTCAGCAGGAATGGTAAGGACAGCATCTTATATTTTCATTTTAATGTATTGTAATGTCGTCCAAAGACTCGTTGGACGTTACTTTACTGATCTCCGTTTTATTATTGCAACACAGATACTGTGGGCCGTAGCCGACGTCAACTACAGAGCAACGAGCGTTCCGTCATGAGCACACACGGATATCCCCTCTTCCTCTCGTCCGCTCTCTCCTCTCACTCACACACCCCTCCCATCCCCCGAGTTGCGTGATGCATTCTAAAAACTCAGAAACAACACAACTCAGCAAAACACAAATGTCACCACGACAACACAGATAACCCGATTACTTACAGTATTTTAGTTTATTATACAGATTATTTTGTCGTAAATTTCGACTAACGGTGAAATCTGCTATCACCTGCTAAATTTGTCGCCAGGAATTAATTTTTTTTAGGTTGAAGTCACGTATCATGGGGGGCTGGGGAGGTGTACTGTGAAGCTAACTGCTCTTTTCTATCTTTCACTAGTTAGCAACCTGATCATGTGGAAAGATTTTCAAAACTTCATGAAGCTCACCAGATTAAGGTTCCTATCTATCTATCTATCTATCTATCTATCTATCTATCTATCTATCTATCTATCTATCTATCTATCTATCTATATTTTTGCAGTCCTCTGTCCTCCATCCGCGACCCGGGTACCCTTCCGTCCTCATTCCTTCATCCTTATTCATAAAAATTCATAAAAACGACACTGTCTGTCCTTGTCCTTTGAAAGCGCTTCCGCCTTTACATTCAGTCAGTCTGCCTACCCCCCCCCCCCCCAAAAAGTGTCTGTATACTAGAGATAAGATCTTAAGCCCGTGCACATTAAACCATACATATTAAACAGCCATAAGACAGAAAAAATAAATATTGTATTGACTTTTTTGGGTTTTGTTGACATTTTTTCAACATATCTGGCATTGGAGTAATCCAAAAGTAATTGAACATATTCAAGTTACACTACTTTAATAATATGGCACTTCTATTACATTACTATCTACATTTTTAACAGGTAACTAGTAACTGTATGTATCCAAATCAAACTTTCTTTTTTTATACATGGACCGTGAATGAAAATGACCGCTTCCATTAAAAACCACTCTCCGTGTCCAATTACACACTAGCCTATGCCCACATCATTAAAAAAGAAGACAAGAGAGCAAAGCAAGAGCTGTCCGACTACTTGCTGTTGCCAAATGGGCACTCGTTGCTAGCAGCTAGCGGCTTGTGCTGTATCATACAATGACGACGTAATGGACTAATGGTTTCTTAGCATCCTAAATTAGCGATTGAATATGATTTCAGGGTGGCGTTCTGTTGATGTTGTTTGCAAAAATGTAATTGCAATAAAAACTGTAATAAGGCAAGTCGAAATGTCGAACACACAAGTCGCACTGCCACACGGGCCAACGTCAAAATAAAAGAGCCTACTAGGGCTATTGCATTGGCATCACTGTATTATGTGGTAAGAGTTTGACGTTAGCTTTTGCAATGGCGGCGTGTTATGTTATGAGTATGTTTGGAGCTTCCGTGACATGTCTAAATGATGGCGCACACATCAAATACACCGTAACCAGAGGCAGAACGAGAGGTGCAGCATCTGAGATTGTATTGTTCCCTTGTGCATTTTGTGCTTTTTCTGTTCTTGACTTCTTGACTGACGTAGAAGAGGTAGCAGCAGAATGAGTTTCAATGAGGGCCATACTATTAAACATGGTGACTTTTCATCTATCTTACCTGCCAAATCATGAGCGAAGAAACTGAGTGAATTGGAACCTTGTATTTACAATTGACAGCACTGTTACATCACATTTCAGCAAAATTAAGAAGACACTGCAGAGACACAGCTATGTGGATACAGACAATTAAAAAGTTACTTTTTATCTGTTCACTTTAAATAAATGGTGGGAAAATCTATTGTGGTGAGTGCTGTGTCATTACTTTTATCATGAGTTTTGTGTTCCGAGTACACCTGCTGACTATAGTCCTGCCTTGCCCGTGTCACATGATGAATAGTGCAATCGGATGAATCTCATCCGATGACCGTATCATAATTTACAGGAAACAATGCCAACCTCTTTTTCCCTTGCCAGATGGTATGTAAAATGCCTCCAGCAAGTTCAGGATCTGTCCCTGTTTGTCAGTGTTAGGCGCCCCATTCATGAGCCCAAACAAACACCTAGACGGTGATTCCACTGTTGAATCCTATTAGACATCTAAGCGCCACACCCCATTTACCATACTCCAAACTACAACAGTACGGTATCTTTCACACCACAGTATGGTGAAAGCAAAGGGAGATGATATTGGCATGTACACTGCACACAAAATTGAACAATGGAAATGTTAAGAATATGGAAAAGATACATGGGGGTCATTATGTTTAGATTTCATACACTTTTTATTCACTCATTTTATGGCCTTGTGGCTGACTGCTTGAAATTGTTGGCAAGTGGGCTTCAAATACATATTATACAGTAGTGCATATGCGCATTAAAATGAAGTCATCGCCTTATCTGTTTATTATTAGATTCTCTCACAGACCTAATGCTCTTGCCGTTCAAACAGGGAAACCCCCTGCAGCTGCAAGATCCAGCCTGCCCACCTGTCAATCTTCACTCTGCCCCAGGGCCATACCAAGCAGTCCGGGGGTTAGCTTGATAGTAACGGGATTGCCAAACCTGTTTCTCCCCATACTTGTTTATTTCCATTCTAAGCTGACATTTTAATATACCACGGTGCAGCTTGTCTGATCCTTTGCCAAAAAACTGAAGCAAAAAAAAATAAAAAAGATCCCCTCACATGGCTGTCAGCTCGAGGCAAAACAGCCAAATCAGAGTTTTGATGAAACAGAAGACGGGAATGATGGCTAGCATCTGTGTTTAGTTGGTGGGTTTGGGTATCGACCCCCCCCCCCCCCCACACACACACACACACTCTTACACACACACTTACTTGCGTGCCTTGATTCACATTATAAACATGTTGCTTGTGGGTAAATTGACAGTACTTGCTTTGCTAATGTGTCCTTTTTGAGCTGATAAATCAAAGAAAGGAAAAGGAAATTGTGTTATTGGTACTTTTCCACCAGCGCTTTCAGCCACAGATATCCAATAAGGCTGATTAAACAGATACTGCTTTTCATTAGAGTAGCGAGACACCTTCTAGGATTTACACACACACATATATATATATATCTATACATATATATATATGTATATATATATATATATATATATATATATATCTATATATATATATATATATATATATATATATATATATATCTGTTAGCAGGTATTTTTAAATGATCACAGATTTATGAAGTAGAGATGATTTAATGTGATGAGAGGAATGCAGTTTTGGTAGTGAACTGATACACAGATTTGCTATGCAGCAAAAACGTATTCACTCGTCATCCAAACATGCCCCCGCTCCTTCTGGCTTTGTCTTCTCTTGTAAATTAAATGGTCTTTTACACCCAGATCCCAGAATTAGCTGCTGGGACAGAAGCATGTACTGTACACAAATCCTGCTCCAGGTAGCGAATGATCAAAGTGTATACATGCAAGAGGAATTAGTAAGATGAAGGTGTTAATAGAACCTCCGTTCAGGACTTCGTTTTGTGGCTCTGTTCGTGAACTGACATTATCATGAACCCGGAACAATTTACCCCATTAAAATGAACGGTAATACAATAATTTCATTTCGGTCCCAGAAACATGTCATCCCATGCCACACGTTCACCTAGGCGCAAGTGAGTGGACAAGACACTGAGCCCCACGCCAAGCCGCCGGACGACCCACCTGCATTGCCACACTAGCGGCAAGGAGAGGTGGGCTCAGCCCCGCCAATGATCATTCACTGGACGCCGCCCTAACTGCGACACTTTCCAGGGCTACCTAATAGCACAACCACTTTCATTTGTCACTTTCTTAGCTGACAGGACTCCCAATTTACAGCCAAAACCAGGCACCTGAGATTTCTTTGGACAGAAAAGGCCGATTTCTCTCAAATACTGTTCAAATTCTGTCTAACTCTATTGGTGAGAACTTCTCCTTTGCCAGCGTGATACATCCACCTCACACAGCAGAATGCCACAGATGATTTTGAGGGCTCGTGTGCTCGGCATGCTGACTTAAGGAATGCCCACCAGAGCTGTTGCCTGTGAATTAAGTATATACAGTATTTCTCGCCCATAAGCCTTCAGCAATGGCATTTCAAAAAAAATTTCACTACATGGACTGGCATCTCCAAGATTTTCGGAGACTAGCCACCTGAACAGTAATCGCAACATCTGGTTTATATGACCAAAGAATTTCTGCACAAACCGTCAGAAGCCATCTCAAGTAAGTCCTCTGAATGCTTGTTGTCTTCACTAGGGTCGAGACCTGGCTACAGTTTGTCATTGTAACTGACTTGAGTGGGCAAATACTCACATTCGATGGTGTCTGGCACGTTGCAGAAGTTGTCTCTTCTTGGATGAATCCCGGTTTTACATTATGCAGGGTGGATGGCAGTGTAGGTGAGCGGTTTTCAGATGCCAATATTTTGGATTGAGTGATGGCGATGGGGTTAGTAGGCGTATGTTATGGACAATGAACATGGGTGCATTTTATTGATGGCATTTTGAATGTACAGTGATACTGTGGCGAGATCATGAGGCCCATTGTTATGCCATTAGTGCAAAACCATCATCTCATGTTGCAGCCATGATAATACACGCCACCTTGTTGCCCTTTGTGCAGTTCCTGGAAGCTGAAAACATTGCAGTTCTTACTCATACTCACTAGATATGTCACCCATTTTGCATGTTTTGGAAGCTCTGGATTGGCATATAGGACATTGTCTTAGAGTTCCTGCCACTAAACAGCAACTTTGCACAGCCATTGAAGATGAGTAGACCAATATTCCACAGGCCACAATCAGCAACCTGCTCAACTCCATGCGAAGGAGATGTGTCGCATTGCGTGAGGAAAGTGAGGCTTACACCAGGTCTTAGAGCTTTGAATCCAGTTCATGAAAAATGAGAACTAAAAACGTAATTATTGCATTTATCTTTTTGTTCAGTGAAGTCTGTGTCTAATTTGTTTTTGTTTTTTTACTGTTTGTAAACATTCTGTATTATACAATGGATGATTATACAACAACAATGAACACATCCATCACCCGTTTCTGTTGCTTCTAAAAAATAGATGTGGAAAAGAGAGAGTTTGGTTTCAATGTGAGTTCCAATTTTTGAATTAGTGTCATTGAGCAGTTGTGCACAATAAGAAAATGTGTAATTGCTTTGGTCGCTGTAATGTAATCCTCATCCTGGCAATGTATTCTATGTGTTTTTAAATCCAAGTTCATAAGGTTATCCGGCACATAGATTTTCCCAAGACCATACACACACTCATGCCATCTATGTGACCAAAGACCCTTTGACCTTGCGAGCGTTCGTCTCAATTTTGCCACTTAAGCCTTCACGTATTTCTTTAAAGCTGGCTAATGCTTTCCCTGAGGGCGGCAAACACTGGCACAAACTGTCCCCCACCTCCATTAAGCCTGTCTTTCTCACATACTCTCAATCTCTTTGTGTTTCTCCTTCTGCACTGGTTGACAGTTCCTTATCCCTCTCCATTTCACGTTTTCACACGTTTTCTCCTTCTCTGTCCCTTACTAATCCCAGCTGTACTCTTCCAGTCTTTTTCTTCTTCCGTATGTTTTGCTCTCTTTGCATTCTTTTTTCTTTTTGCATCGTGTTCAGTGGGGAGCCATTGGACAGAGAAATAATTTAAAGTTTTTGCATTTTGAAAGCTCTCTGGTCAGCAGTGGAGGCCTGTGTGCACAGACACATTAGTTTATCTGGATTGACCCAGCAAACATCTTGTACCATGACAAATAGCCTAGATGTTGCTGAACGCACACACGCGCGCATGTGCACACACTCACACACACACATGCACACCAACACACACACAGAAATGAGGCATATGCAGACCACATACTCTGCTGCTGTCTGTGGGCTGGAAAGCATGACTGCCCCAGGAGCAGACAACTTTAAAAAATCTCCAGCCAAAAAAAACAAAAAACAAATGAAAGCATCAAGGGAGACAGAGAGTTAAGATACAGATAAAAAAAAAAAGAGGAGTAGAGAGCTCAACTGTAGCATCCCTTTAGGTAACAGAATGATATTCTACATTGTTTAATTTTTAATCACTTTGCCTTACCCAACATTCCTCAGCTCCTTTTTGCGTATTCTGCATATAAATATATAATTCATGTCTGAAAAGCAGATAAAAGTGAAAAAAAAAAAAAAAAACTAGAGGAGCAGAGAATAATTTGTTGTTATGGAGAACATATTAATGCAAACGATAAAAAAATGGAGTTGCTGAGGCCACATTTTCTCATCCTTCTTTTGTATTTCTATTTTGGCACATTACATTTTCTTTTGTACCACAGGCAAAGCTTTGCCGGTCATTTAAGGAAGTTTCAGGAGTAAATCGTCTCCTGCAGGCAGTCCGGCTGCAGACACGGCATGCATTACTTGGGGAACAGAATGGACTGTGGAGCAGAGGGAAATTGTGACAAATGTGGAACAGCACATATTTGCAGCATAGTGGACCCTCATTGTGATCATAGAATAACTGTAATCCTGTCATAATTCATTGCCCTTATTCCATGTGAGTAAACCATGTGAATAAACCTAGATGATACACACGTTGTAAGCGTAACGATCACTGCCTTGTTTCCACCACGTTTCAGTTTAGTTTCCCATGGGTGAATTTGTACATTGTAATATATTAGTGTTGAAAGTTCAGGGCCGGAACAGAATGTTGCACTAACACCACTCAGTGATAAAAAAGCCTGTGTAGTCTAGGATGTAACACTGATATGTAGATAAAATGGCATTTCTCCTAATTTGACCCTGATTGGTGTCTATTTGAAAAATGTTCCATAATTGATTGTGATTAATCATATTTTCCAACTACAATTTTTTACGAAGCTTGGAACCGATATTTACTTGACTAAAATTTTGGAATTAATGTGGGAAAAAAAATAATGTATATTTCGATTCAAAGACTATTCTAATAGCTTCCTTTGATCCTTGAATCCAATTCTTTCCCTTAAAATACAACAGTTGAACGAAAAATGTACAACTAATATGGAACTTGAATTTGGCTTTGCAAACTGTGCAAAATATCATGGATTTCTCCAAAGAGCCGTCGAGCAACTTTTTAAAGTTTTAAAGTCCATCTTTAAACAGTGACAGTGATTCTCCTCTAAGTTTGGCTGCGCAGAGGCAGAGGTCAGCTGCAATAGGAAGTAAATAAAACTGAGTTATTTTCTATGCATTATAACATTTTAATTAATCCCCATCGTTAACGCTTTAACAGCCCTACTATATATATATATATATATATATATATATATATATATATATATATATATATATATATATATATCGTATTTTCCGGACTACAAACCACAACTTTTTTCCTAGATTTTGAGCCGTGCGGCTTATAGTCCGGTGCGGCTATTCTGTGGATTTTTCTTCCACCGCTCGGGGCGCTCTAACCGGAATGACAGTACAATTCAATACATTTCCCATTAATTCAACAGGTGAGGGCGCTATGGACTAGGTTATTGCATTAGGTGCTGTAATGCTTTGATTTTATCTTTTCCTAGAGGTCCCTGAAGTGCACATGAATGCGATTGGCTGATGTTACATCTGTTCTGTTGTTTCGATGTGAAATGCTATTGTTGATTTAGCACATTGTGTGTTAGATTGGCTGACTTTATTAACATAAAATAAGACAAGTGCATATGTAGAATGTAGTAGAACAATAGATGGTGGAGTCTGGTGGACATTAGCTCACAAACTGGAGCGGCAGTTGGCCGTGATATGAAGGTAAGTACTGTTTATTTTCTCTTGGTGCTCTTCTGTTTTAATCAGCAACGTTGCTGCAGTGTTAAAAGGCACTGTTGGGAAAGAATCTGCTCAGGTACATACATGTACATTTACAGTTCATAATCGTTCTGTAAATGCAGTAAATATAGACGCTTTCAACATAGATAGGTGCGGCTTATATAAAGGTGCGGCTTGAGTTTTTTTCCCAAAATGTTCTGAAAAAAAAAAAAGAGCGGGTGCAGCTTATAGGCCGGAAAATACGGTATGTGTGTGTATATATCAGAGAGAACTTCATCTGGTGAGCTTCATGAAGTTTTTCACACCTTTCCACATGATCAGGTTGTTAACTTGTGAAAGGTAGAAAAGAGCATCTACCACTGTTTGCATGCACTGTAAAGTGAACTTTCAGGAGGACCTCTTTGCTGGCTACAGTCTTGGAAGTGCTTGCGGATTTGTGGCCCAGCCCCACGATGGAGGGCTATGCTGTATGCTCTCTGTGGTTAGCCAAAGTGCTTTCAGAACTAAAACTGCCAGCAATCCATACAGGGCATGCGAACATCTGCCGCCATTGTGGAAAAGTATGCACAGTGTGGCTTCTGAGACCAAACATGTTAGAAATGTTTTTCGATATTAGAACTTTGAATGACTGTAATACAAATTTAAGAGAACATATGGGTTATGTGTCAACAATAAAATATGCTATATTGTATAATACTCTCAATAGAATAACTTTCAACTCTCCACACATCATTACTCTTGCACATATTATCATCATTATTATAATTATTAATTTTCCTAACACATTTGTGTCTACATGTATTATTAAAGCATATTCACATAATTTTACCTGTGACGATCTAATTTCTGTCCAGAAATTAAATAATTAGTCAGTTGCTTTTGGTCACAGTGATTTATGTTTCTAGACTACAGTGAAAAACTCTTTCATGTGTATAAATTCATGCTTTATAATGATTGGACTCTTCTGTATGCGTGTGTTTGTTGGAATGTCAAAAGACTTGAACGTTTCTTGATGAATGATTTTTTTTTTCATTTAAAAATCATTCACACAGCCACATTTGTGTCTTTGTGACAGTGCTGCTCCAATCTACTGGTAATAACACTCTGGAAAGCTTCGGTGTGGAAATTATAACCAGCAGATATTACTCATATAGTTTTGGTTTAATTGATTGTAGCAACTAATGCTCATTCTTACTATACTGGCCAACCTCGACAGAAAGGTAAGAGGGGAAAGGGACCTTTAGTCTAGATTAGCAAATACTATAGGGCCTACATATTGAAGAATGACAATTATTCCATTTACATGAATGGCATTATGTAGACATATTCACATTTTAAGTAAGACCATATTTCAATTCAACCATCCATCCATCCATTATGTTATAAATGTTTTTATTGAATTATTAGTTTTATTATTATTATTATTATTATTATCCATCCATCCATTATCTATTCCGCTTATCCTCTCAAGGGTCGCGGGGGAGTGCTGGAGCCCAGCTGTCTTCGGGCAGTAGGCGGGGGACACCCTGAATTGGTTGCCAGCCAATCGCAGGGCACACAGACACAAACAAACATCCGCACTCACAATCACACCTAGGGGCAATTCAGAGTGTCCAATCAACCTCCCGTGCATTTTTTTGGAATGTGGGAGGAAACCGGAGTACCCGGCACGGGGAGAACATGCAAACTCCACACAGGGAGGCCGGAGCCGGGATCAAACCCACGACCTCTGAACTGTGAGGCGGATGTGCTAACCAGTCGACCGCCCATTATTATTATTATGATTATTATTATTATTATTATTATTATTATTATTATTGAATACTGAGTTCATATTAGGCTGGACATAAAGTATATGGTTAAAGTGACATTTTGTGTGGCCCAATTGTAACTAAGAAAGCGAAGTAACTAAAGCAGAGAAAGTGCCAAGGAATGAAAGAAACACCTGGAATCTGATACTCTGATCCAAATCAGCCGTCGGTCACTTTTGGATAAAAATCTAGTTAAAAAAGTTAGTTGAAGTCGCTTAAATACACATATCAATGATGTGTACACTACATGCACAAATGTCTACCCAAACAACACACCCTTGGTAGATGAAAATATGTCAATATTAACTACAGGCAGTACCATGTAAATGTTGACGTTTACATTAATTTTAAATATTATTATATATTATCTTTCTCCCAACTTTTCCCCCTTCTTTGCAAGGTCTGTTACATTGTCCTCATAGCTGCTGACTTGCTGTCATAATTCCACGACTTATTCTCCCAGCTTGGACAGTTGCCCCTCAATGCCATCAAGATGTTTTTGAAATCAGAGTGGACAACCATTTCAAATTTAGGATGCTGTATGGCGGAGAGGAGAGTTTGTTGAAATGTTTGATTCATGGTACACAATTCAAAATACAGCAGGTATGCTCAGCAGCAGGTAGTGTATAATATTAAATTCTTCATCAATATTTTAAAGTAGTTAGCTGAACTGATCAATCGGGATGAAATATATAAATTAAGGATGCCGATTTTGGGTCATTTAGGCACAGGCCACCAACAATGACTCACGCCACCGTGAGGACAGTCTTGATGATTCGATGATTTGGGAACTTTTTGAAGGAGACACAAATACTGTCTGTATTGTACTGAAGTGAAGTGAACCAAGCCTTAGTGCTGGATCGAAATGAGGATTTCATGTCAGCTCTGGAATTGACTGGTGCCCAAAGGCAACTGGGATATGATCCTGCTTCCTTGTGACCCTGAGCAGGATAAGGGCACAGCATATGGATGTTTAGACGGCTGTGCTCCTCAAGAATTCAAATTGTAAGGATTTAAAGAAATCCTAATTACTACTGTGTATATCATGACCCCAGTGTCTCTCGTCCACCTGGGCCTCTCCTTAAGACCTGATGATGTTTTATCTCCATATGTGTCTAATTATATATTGTATCTATAAAGCCGCTTACCCCTTTTCCTTCAATTCCTCGCTTTTCCTTTTCTTGCTCTTTGAACTGCTCAAGCAGCGAGGCTCAGGGTGTTAGCAGGGAATTTGTCCAGCTTTGACAGGGCCGAGCCGTTTTTCCTCAGTGCTCTTTGAAGAGCGGCCGCTTATCGACACCGGGGCTAAGCGCCGGCCCTCTGAGCTCAGGCTTCAGCACTACTGGGAGCCCAGTGAGTCTAGTTTGCATCACTATCTGATTGCACCTACACAGACACGTGCACATATGCGATGCTCAAACACACAGCCTGTGATAAATTCAGTACAAGTACACAAAAAAAAATGCATGCACACATGCATACATGTAGAGGAGACATTGAAAGACTATGCACTCAGGAAGACATTTGCAAAAAAGATGTAGTGACATTTGGATATGTGGCGAAGGAGATAATAGGGATGATAGAGATATGGGCACATGCGCATATGCACACACTCTCACACAGACACACGCTAACCTTTTCCCGTGGCATACAAGGGACGAAAACATGCTAATGCTTGCAAAAGGAAGATCAATGGAGCTTTGTGGCACCATGGTGTGAAAGAGGTGAGGTGAAGAGGCTGGAATTTCCTACTTCGATTTAATACCTCAAGTGGAGAGTTGACCACTGATTCAGTCTGCAATTCAGTCAACAAGTCAGACAAGAAAATGTTTCCCACATTGACTCTCAAACACCAGAATATTATTCTTATTGAGGAAGGTTCAGCTTGCTGACATGTTTTGAGTCGTAAATGTTTGTGTTTACTCTGAAGTATAATTTTAGATAGCCAGTTTTTTTTGTCTCAATGTGTTGGGTCTGCATTTCGCCCAACAGGCACAAACATCCCTTGGCTTGTTTCCCAGTCAATTTGAGGCATTTAGAGTTGCCAATTACCCAACAGGACCTCCAAAATAGTCAGTCAAAAGTTTTGTTGGCCCCCATCATAAACACTCGTACCACACTTTGCTAAGCTTTTTGTCCAATACATCACAACCTTATCTAATAAGATTTTTGTAAGTTACTATAAATCCCAATGCAAATAAAGATGGTATTTTGTGTGAAAGGTCAATAAAAACAGAATACAATAATTTGAACATCCTTTTCAATGTTTATTCACTTGATTACACTACAAAGACAAGATATTTATCGTTCAAATTGTTTAACTTTATTATTATTATCATTATTATTATTGCAAAAATTCTCTCATTTAGAATCAGTCACAGCCAATCACATTTGATGCCTAAAACATATTTTAAAAAAGCTGCGACTGGGTCAGGTTTACCGCTGCAGTACATCAACCTTCCTTTTAAAAACAATTAATGAGCATTTAGGAACTAGGGACACTATTTTTGCAGCTTTGCAGGTCAAATTCTTACCCATTCTTGCTTGATGTTCAACTTCAGTTGCTCAACAGTCCGGTGTCACTTTTGTTGTATTTTACGCTTCATAGTTTACTCACACTACTTTTCATTTCTACTACTTTTCAATAGGAGACAGGTCTGGACTACTGGCAGGCCAGTCTAGTACTCACACTCTTTTACTCGAAGCAACGCTGTTGTAAGACTTTCAGTAAATGGCTTGGCATTGTCTTGCTGAAGTAATCGGGGTAGTCCATGAAAAAGATGTTGCTTGGATGGCAGCGTATTGCTCCAAAACCTGTCTGTACCTTTCAGGATTAATGGTGCCTTCACAGATGTGCAAGTTACCCATGCCATGGACACTAGCACAGCCCCATACCATTACAGATGCTGGTCTTTGAACTTTGTGCTAATAACAATCCGCATGGTCCTCTTGCTCTTCAGCACAGAGGACGCAACATACACGATTTCCAAAAACGATTTGAAATGTGGAATTGTCAGACCATAGCGCACCTTTCTACTTTGCATCAGAGAATCCGTGGTCCTTTCTTGGGGGTTTGATATATGACTTTCGATTTCCGAGTTTTAATGACAAACTGTATTCACTGACAAGGGTTTTCTGAAGTGTTCCTGAGCCCACTTGGCAATATCCTTTACAAAATGATGCCAGTTTTTAGTGGAATGCGGCCTGAGGGGCTTGAATGTCCTGAGAATTCAATGCTGGCCTTGGCATTTATGTCAGAGATTTCTCCAGATACTCTGAATCTTTTGATGGTATGGATGGACTGTTGATGATGACATCACTATATTCAGTGAAATGTTATGTTGGGAAACATTTTTCAACTGTTGGATTGTTCATTGTTCACAAAGTGGTGAACCTTCATTCATCATTGCTTATGATCTACTGCACCTTCGGGGGATGCTCCTTTTATACCCAAGCATGAGACTCACCTGTTTCCAGTTAACTTGTTCACCTGTGGAATGTTCCAAACAGGTGTTTTTTTAGCAGTCCTCATTTTCCTCAGTCTTTAACTGCCCCTGTCTAAGCTGTTTTGCAACATGCAGGCATCAAATTCAAACCGAGAGAACATTTGCGCAAAACTAACGCTCACCAGTTTGAACATTAAATATATTGTCTTTGTAGTTTATTCAATTGCATATAGGCTGAAAAGGATTTTTAAATCATTGTGCTATTTTTTTATTTCATATTTTACACTACATCCAAACTTCATTGGAATCAGGGTTTGCATACTGCATGTGTGTACTTTCACAGTAACTTTTTGTAGATTGTGACTATAGAAATGTGTTTGCTTTGAATGGTTTGAAAATGTAAAGTAACATCATACATTCATGCATTTTTGTCACTGTAAACCTGGTCGCCATAAGGTAGTATCCATTTTTATAATATATATATTTAATTGCAAACTGCTGCAGTTTTATTGTCTTGTTACGTAGCTTGTGCGAAATTGCTACACTGAAAAGTAAGGTGACTTTTAATGACAAAATAAAGATGTCTCACTTCCCATCAAAGACTGAAAATTTAACACTGGAAACACGGGTGTGTGTATATATTACCTATTTTGTGCTTGGATAGGTTTTCTATGGTTACTCCAGTTTCCGACTGATTCTATTCTGTGTTGACACCCAAAAGTGTTAACTTGTAACAAACTGTTAGACACATCGGGAGAACGTCCTAAGAATCTGAGTCTCAGGGGTCATTCCAGGTGCAAGAACACTGTCAGAAACAGCAAATCTCCTACAATGGCCTTAAAGCTAAATGGGTTAAGTCATATATTTGCCATTTGGCCTGAAAAAAGACACAGTCTATGTCATGGTGAGCAATTCAGCCTTGGCTGTAAAATGCTAATAATGGAATGGATTAGACTATCTTCTGGAAGAAGATTAGAGCCCAAGGCTAAAGCCAAAGAAAGGCCGGTGTCATTTGATAAAGTCTGAGCGGAGAAAACCAAGGTAACTTAAAGACGAGAAGGTAAAAGTGGGATATCTGAGGATTTCATGGAATGATAAAAAGCCATGGATTGTCGGAGCAGAAGGTCTAAACTAGTGTTATCATTGTGAGGGAATTTAAAGAAGATGAAGTTGAGAATTTTCCATATTATTGCCATCCTTTTAGCCACATTTGAATTATTTGAATGACAGCTGGCAGAAATGGTACCTTTTAATTGCTCACAGAAGAGTCTGATGAAATGGTTTGTGGGTAAATACCGTGTCCTCACGGGGCAGCATGGCTCACTGAGAGAGTGGTCGTTTCCCAACCCGGAGATTGTGGGTTCGATCCCCGGCCATTGTGACCATGTCGAAGTGTCCTTGAGCAAGAGACTGAATCTCCAATTGCTCCTGATGCTCTGTCATCAGTAGGTAGATGAGGTACAGTGTGAAGCGCTTTGAGTACCAAAGGTAGAAAAAATGTATACAAGTGATAGCTCATTTGGCATGTATCAAACCCAACTGAATTCAAATATTGTCATTATTGCTATCCTAAATCAATCCCCTTGGTTAAGATGCCAAGGCTCAATGTGGCCTTCACAGCGATGGGAAGAGAAAGAAACTGTAAAAAGATAAAAATGTCATGCATACATTCCACAGGCTAGCTCTCTGTGTCTCTCACTCCCTCACTGGTTCCAGCACTGACCCCTCTCATTAAAGCTGATTAAAACTTTTCAAGCAAGCGCTGGTTGCCCTCAGAAGATGATAACCTCTACAAGGCTGCTACATAAAAGAATAATAGTCTGCTACAATAGACGGTTGGACAAAGAAAAAAAAGCAAGGCCCCCAATTGGAACATTTTAGAAAATTAATGAAATTTTACATCAAATGAATTATAAATTAAGGAGTGAGAGAGCGGGAAAAGATGAATAAGTCATAAGAAAATGTACTCTTGCGCTATCAAACTGTAGGAACATGTTATCCTCCACCGGGCTTGAAGAAACAGGGTCAGGTTCAAGTCGTGCGAATTGGGAGAAAAAAACAAAGGTTTCCTATTCGACTCAGCTTTGAAGATTTTTATTGCGATTGTACTTGAAAAGGGACTCTGGCCTTGTCCCCCAGTGAGAAAGACTCTGCGGCTGTTTCTGTTGTTTTGTTTTCGTTTTTTTTTTTTTTTAACCAACTGCAGGGATTTGAAACATTTGGGAATGTTCTTTTTTTAAAGGAATTGGCATAAAAAGTAAGAAAGGACTGATAATTTGGCACTCCCGCTTCTCTCTAATTAATAGCATTTCTTTTAATGTAGTATTGAAAATGCTCTGTGATAGAAGACATTGCTTTACATGATTTGGAGGCCTGGGAAAGCTATGTTTTTCCCCTTGTTTGAAGATTCTGTTCTCACAAGAATTTTGCAGGATTTTCTAAAAAGGAATACATTTTTAATTAGTAAAAAAACAAAAAAACGACATTTTGGGGATACAAAATCCATGCATTTATTATCACAGCATGTTACCTGCATTCCTACTAAATTCTCACAAAAAAAAACTTCATCTACGTGAGTCTCTGCTGTGTTGCAATACATCTGTAACAGTATTAAACAATACTAGTATTAAACAATGCTCATCATGTTCGCATGACTGGGAACTGAACAAGTAATAAAACTCTGAGCTAAGATTATGTCATTATGCATTTTAATGGCATTCAAGTTTTTGTAATCCAGCTCTATTGCCACTCTCTCGACAACACACATACAAACTGTACACAATGCCATACACACTCAGCTGAATGGTGTTAAATGGATCATTAGCACTGTGTAGAGGCACTTGAACTTTTGTCCCCTGAGGTCAGAGGTTACAGGCCACAGGACACAAACCACTGATCAAATCAACTCAGCCCTGCTTTACTTGTCACTTTTACAAGCTAACACGGGTGTGTGTGCGTGGGTGCGTGTGGGTGGGGGTGTTTAAAAGGGAACTAAAGTCAAGATGTCATAACGTTGTTATTTTTTTTAATGTACATATGTTCTTTATTAGTCGCTGCCTACTTAAATCTACAAATTATTTCTTTAAAAAAAATACATTTCAAACATTGAATCTTTACTGACCTATGGGGCCTGTCATTTTTAGGTCTTTTCACTCTTGCAAATGTGCGAGTATTTGACGTGAATTATCCGATTTCTGCTCTCTTTATTTACTAAGAAAACCAAGCAGTCAGTAAATATTCAGCAGAGACAAGCTACATACTCAATTTCATTACATGCACAAAAGCTAGACAATAATTGTACTTACCAATTGTGAGCTGATCGTTTTTTCAGATATCTTTCACTTCAAGAAGATGATGTTTGTACATGCTTTTACTCTTCGTTACTTCCTCTGATGGCTGCTGCCTATTTTCCATCTTAGCCATGGGGTACACAGGATCGAATGATTACTGTAAATCCATTGCTTTCAACAATCTGTCAACCGACACAGTTAAATGGCCCACTGTATTAGCAATCAATGCACTACTGTAGTTTTTACATCACTTCCAGTCTGCAACTGATAATGATTTCACCCAACATGGCACCCCTGTTGATTAATTATTCTGTTTAATTCTTATTTCACAGACACAATATTAATCAGAGTACCGTGTTTTGACCTGTGCTGGCACATAAAATGTCTCCTTGCTTTAAAATTTGTTGGGTTTAGTTCTCCCTTGAGTGGACTTTTGTGTGGTCGAGCTGTCAGCAAAGTTAGTTATTGATATATGATTCAATGATATGAACTATTTTCAGCTCGTGAACACTTAAGTGGATCTATGAATGGAGAATTCAGGACTACATTTACTGTATCTGCTTTGCCATGAAATGATTACAAATTACAATGATTTATTCATGTGAATAATATCAAAATAGTGAGAATAATTTTGCACGTTCATTTGATCTTAAATGTTTTTGTTGTTCTCACTATAGTTGTGTCTGCAGATTATTCCAGACACAACTCTGTCATGAGGAAAAAGAAAAAAAGATTCAAGAAGGGCATTTCTTGGTGAGGATAAAGCAAGTTGCTAATTCTGTTTGACCGAGAGCACTAAGGGTGGATGCTGCACATTGTTAGCATCTGTAAAGTATTCCTTTCCTTGATGCAATTGAAATTGCCGTGTGCCGTGAGTCACCTTTGCAAATTGTCTTACCTATGGATATAGGACTTCAAAAAAATCCCAAACCTGATGATACAGTTGTACAACAAATATACTAACTGACACAATCTGTGGAACATTATCATGAGGAATCCTGCCATTAAAAAGATAGCAGTTTATTGATTATTAGTCTCAGTTCTGTTAACAACCAGACAAAAAAGAATACCATGTCATATGTCTGACGTTAACATTTTTCTTGCCACGTCCACACCGGCAACCTCACAGAAACCAGCAGCCAGAGGCTGCTCATTTCAAAGATAGTAGAAGAAAAAAATAAATAAACAAAACAAAAAAGGTTGAACATGACCTTTCTTATAACAGTGAGCACAGTGCTTCACTCAAAACCCCCTGAAGCTGACACATTATTCCACTATTTGAGCATTGAAACTGCACAGATTTTTGAGTTGGGAGAATTTGATCAAAGCGTGCATTCTTCACCTATATTGTAAAATGTGATATTAGGAAGCCCTCATCTTAACAGAGATAGGGCAAAAAAATGAGGTTAACACTAGTTAATCGGACAATAGGTGGTCACTGGCGTTCACAGCTTGTTACCGTATGCTTCTCAATAATTAATGCTCTTCTCCCTGGCAGCTCAGCTACATGCCAAGCTTTGATAGAAGGTCACTGTGCTTAAGGTCCTGTCGCAGGAGGGGTGGCTGCTCCAACACTGCAATTTCATGTTTTCCTGTTTTGAACACCTATACAGGACATTCTCTCGTGGTCCAGGGTGTCACATAGAGTTGGAACATATTCAGATTACAATTAGCTTTAGTTGTTCATCTGTATTTGCAGCTGCTGCAGCACAAACACAGCAAACTTATCTGCATTCACTTACCAGGTCAAGATAAATATTATATTGTGCATGGAAGATAACACGCATTGATTGGAGCAAGCTGACTCCAGTGGAAATAATAGGCTGATGCATGAAAATATTGGAATGGTCAATAGCCGTGTGCTCAATGGTGTTGCGGTTTGTTCAAAACATATTTGTGACATTACCATTCCCCAGAGAGAAACGCTTAGCCTCACTGCTAAATAACCTATGAAAATTGTAACAGGAAGTTGGCAGGCCCCTCACTGCTCTGACATATGCAGAACGTCCTCCCCCCCACGCTCAGGGATCTGTCATTCAGTTTCAGGGGCACAGCTGCAGCAAAGCATGGGGAGAATTAGCCCCCTACTGAGTCTCTCCCACCCCTTCCATCTACAACCACTACCCTGCCCCCTCCACCACTCTTTCTTCCACCTATTTGCCCCCTAACTGTGGGGCCTTTCTTTCCTTAGTCCTTAATCATGTATGGTCTCTAAACCATGTGGTTTATTTTCATAAGAAGATCTCTGAGAGTTCTGAATGCTTTCTAGAATGTACTTAAGGAAAATAGAGTGTCTATTATGATAGGATGCTTTAAACTGTGGTCAAGTGTCTGGGTTTACATTGTCATTGGGGTTTGTCTTTGATACTTCACTTCATGATGCACATTTGGGGCAGATGGAAGACAGATAACTAATAGCAAAATGTAGGCAGGGAAGTGGAGAAAAAAAAGCGTTATTAATATGTGAAATGTGCATAGAGCAAAATGCAGTTGTCAGAAAGCAAGGGAATGAGTGGCCTACTCTCTGTACCAGGGATTATGTTGGTCATCTTTTGTGTGCAGAAGGGTTTAGGGGTTCACACCAGATTAGGGGCTGGAGGATTAAATTAGGGGACTTCAAGAAAATCCTTCAGACTCTGCTCTGTTTATCCTCGTGCACTCAGTGTGTATCAGTGGTCAAAGTACATTAAATCCTTACGCACTTTTAATTAACTGCAAGGAGATTTTTTTTTAACTCAAATGACATTGGCAAGAGAGCCAAGTTAGAAAAATATGATGCTGATTTGTGTCCATAAATCCTGTTGTGACACCAATTTCAGATACTTATAACACGCACAAATGTAATGTATGTAATGCATTTAAAATGCTCATGTATTATCTATTGCAGCTTCATGAATACTTTTCACTTTTAGATGTCAGTAAAATTGCCTTCAATGTTTGTGTGCAACAAGCCTGTTAGTAACCCTTCATTCAAACTCAACATTTCCTTTCATGTAAGGCGTTGCACCACATGCCAGCATCCCAGAAATCACTAAAATAAACGTGCTCTTTGACCACGTCTGAATGACCATATGTGGTGCTAGCACTGTGGTCTTCTCTACAGGTCCAAGACCCTTAAAAGTGATTACATCCTACCTTGAGGTAGGATTAAACCACATTTTAACCCCCCCCCCCCCACACACACACACACATTTTTTAGAGAAAGCATCCTTTTGCTCAAATCAGAAGCTGAGTGCTTGCTAACCCAAACACTGGACCGCATAATGACAGCCAAGGCCTTAGCAAGGAGGCCACAGAGGTTGTAAAATAATGTGGGAAGGGAATGGGAATGACCAGTGCGTAAGTATGGGTTTCCCGCTGGTATTTATGTGTCTTTATGTGTGTTCAGGCCTTGTGATCAGTAAGCCTCACAGTGGAACGGTCGCCTCAAATAGAGTGCGACCAGCAGCTTCATAAGTTAAACCCTGAGAACTCTGTGACAATCTGCCACTTGGTGGAAAGGGAGGTGATACCACACCGGTGCCGGGGAGGAGAAAGCCTCTTCTCTCTTTCAAAACCACCCACAGCAACAAATGACAAATTGTATACTGGCTCAAAGTAAATGACAAATTGTAGGCTCGCCATCCCTCTGTGGTGAACATTTTCCCTTTGCCATTCATTTAATTTCTGCAAACATTTTTGAATGACCATCCAAACTCCAAGTTCCAGGGTTTCATTAGTTGTGTGATCAGCGTGAGTCAAAACAGTCCTTGGTGGCCTTCCTTGGTATTTCTAAACAGTTTCATCTAGTGATTATTACTTCAACATATATACTTGCAATTATGCAAGTTTACGGTGGGAATCCTGCAGAGATGCTGGACAGGGTAAGTCCATGTTCTCAACGCGTATTTTAGGTTATGCTTTCTTCCTTCCATGTTTAAAAAGTGCAGTTCATCATTCATTGGGAATGAAAAGAACATATGTGCATCATCATATCTGCACCAAAATAAACCCCAAAAACTTAAAAACCTTTCAAAAATGACTTATGGTGAAACACCCACAAATACAGCATCCACGTCAAAATGTTTAACGGTTAATTACGTTCAGCATAGAATATGAATTAATGTTCATCAATGAAAAATATTTAAATTAATGTCCAAGTAAGGAAGAAAAGGTGATTTATGGCATGCAACACAGCTTCCTCTGGTAGACCATGACATTGTCTTATTGCCAAGATTCTGCTGTTGTACAGGGATATTGGTGGGTGTGCGGAATATCAATAGTGGTTTGTGATCATCTTTGTGGTGTATGGCAATCTGCAATGCTCTATGTGCTCCTCCTGGAACCCCCTTCAGAAAAAGATGCACTTGTGTTAGACACCTGTTTTTACCACGTTTTAAAGTGGAAGTCAACCCAAGCATGTTTTCTTCCAGAATATGTTCTATGCAGGCCCACTAGTTGAACTCCGGTCTGATTAATATTATGTTTGTGGAATATTAAGTTAAGCAGCAAAATGCACCGACTTTTAGCTATCACAGGGAGCGGCCATTTCGTCATTTCTGTCGACCGATAATGACATCAAAAGTTGCTCAGGGCTCAGATAACGACCGATCACGGCTCACCTGTTTTATGAAGCTGAGCCATGATTGATCGTTATCTGAGCCCTGCGCAACTTTGATGTCATCCTCAGTCGACAGAAGTGACAAAATGGCCGCCCACTGAGCTAGCTAAATATGGGTGGATATCTCATATTACTCAGAAGGCTGACTAGCGGCTGCATAGAACATGTTCTGGAAAAAGATATGTTTGGGTTGACTTCCCCTTTAAAGCAACACTATGTAGGTTTCTGACCTTAATAAAATATTTTCAAAACACTTCTGATGAAACATCGGCTCACAGCCAGTTGAATGGTCAATTTGTAATGGCCTGAGGGGGTGTGTATCACCTTAGCGAGCACTAAGCAACTTTGCGGTGGGGGGCACGAACCCTTTCACTCGCTGAACTCAAAGATGAGGAGGAGCTCTGTTCCTGCTGGACTAGTATAGCCTTCCATGCTCAAATCAAAATGCTAATGCTAATGTTACCAATTGGAAATTTCTGTTCTAGCAATAAATTGCCATCAGCTATTCCACCATGGCACGAGCAGCCACGCAACAAACTCAAGAGGACTGTATAAAGAAAATATTTTATGATGACTGAAAACCGCAAATTCACAGTCTGAGTAATATACTACTGTGAAAGATCAGCCATATTGCAATGTTTCTCCCAGAAACCTTGCTTTGCCTGGTGGTAGAGAAGCCGACCGGCGTCATAATGATATTTCATTTTCGTCAGTGTGTTGTCGGAGCGGTCCACCCATCGGAGCACACTGTGTACAAGTGTAAAGTATTTACATTAGTGCTAATGTCAATTTAATGATATATGATGATACATAAAACAGATTATTATAAAAATCACTTACCATAGCTGCACTTTAACAAGCTGTGGCTGTATTGCAACAAGTATTAATTATGACAGTAATGACACAATGCAGTGTCCTAGCGTTTGTTTCGCTATATGGTACAAAACCAAAGTTAAACATTTAATTTTCAACATCGTTATATTATATTGTTTAGACATAATTAGATTCACTACTACATCATTGCCATTCATTCTAGACACAGCCACTGGAAACAGAAATGCAATTCAGTCCAACTGCAGCCGAGCGAGAGCTCAGTATTTCACGACACTGCGCTGCGGTGGCGGTGCCGTCGCTCATGGGAAATGTAGTTGATTTCGGGCAAAACACTACCGCTCTTGTCCATATGGCGCCGCCATAATCGAAAGTGAAGTCTGACTTTGAAGGTCTCAGTGCCCCCCTCCTGAACAGTCAGACATTAACTGTTCAAAGCATGGCAAAAAGAGCTCTGTACTCCAGAGGTCACTAACATCGTGTCCGTGGGCACCAAGTTACCCACAAGGACTAGATTAGCTGCTGGCTTGTTCTAAAACTAGTTCACCTGTGATGGGAAGCATTGCAATTTCTTTGTAAAGTTGTCTTTTCAAAATAAGTTTGCATGGTATAGCAGTACTAGAAAAGTTATACCTTGTCTTTAAAAATTACACGATACCCCGTGTTTTTAGTGCCGGTATTTTAAGTGTGCTGTTACAGAAAGGAGTCGCTTTCTGTTGTGGACGGGGCCTCCCAAATAATAAAACTCTCTAGAGTGTGTTTGGCATGAGAAAGAAATGTCCACTTACGTGCTTATCTGCAGCTCATTACAGAGGCACAGAGTGAGATGTGGAAACATGTTGTGTACATGGCCAACATTTACAGCAAGCTGAAATACAGAAAGAAAGTCTACAAAACCAGATACAGACCAGAAGATATGTAGGACCCGTATACTTGGGTATGGCCAAACTCTGACACCAAGTTTAAAGAGCGGCACGTTTTGTACATGTACTGTAATGTATTTTAATGATGCACCTTCAAATAATAGTCAAACAAATGTGGCAAGCCAAATTGTGCCCCCACTGGTTGCATTTGACGATGCAATAATCAATACAAATACGCAGCTGCATTGAGGCATTATGCATTTAACAGTCTTTTAAATCATGTTGTTATTATGTTGTTTAAAATTGAGGATATCAAAATTACTCAATATTGGAATTCTGCATACTAAGTTAAATCTTACAGATATTACAGATTGATTAAAAAAACTGATGAATAAAGTTTAGAGTATTTTACTTTTGGAAAAAATGAGCTGAGCTGCTCTGTCACTTTTTTATTTTATCAAGAGGGAAAATATATGATCATTTACTTTACTTTAATAATAAGTAACATTAATAAAATAGAATATATAAAGTTATTTCAGAAGAGTGGATTAAAATGGTATCCCTTTGAAAAAATCAGTACCCATGAGGTAGTTCACAATTTCAAAAAAGTTGGTAACCTCTGCTGTACACTAACTGAAACTGAAACTATTAACAGGAAGCCTGTGAAACAGAAATGACTGCTGGTTGACAGACCACGGGGACAAATCTCCCAGTGGAGGACTTTGTTCAAGCCGCCTCTACATAAAAACCCACGGACATGTGAGCTACAGTGGAAGATTTTGAACTGTGTTATTGGAACAAATGCATTTTTATCCGTTGCTAATACAAGAGCCCATTCTGTGATTTGCATAAACATATTTTCTATGTTTTTTGTCAAGTGTAGGGACAGTTTTCTAATGAATGTTTGAACCTTTTTGTTGTTGTTATGTCTGTCCGAATATTCATTTGTACACTGAAAAAAGCAGTCCTTTGGATTTATTTAATTTGACATGTACATCCGTTGCACATGATTAAAATGTGGTAAACCTATGTAATTTTCCAATGTTTTCCGAAAAAATAAGCAAATTATATGTATTAGTTTAACACATTTTAGTCATGTGCAACCGAAAATCAATTACTTGTTTTTTTTTCAATGTGGGGTCGAAAACAAAAAGGAAGGCAAATTTAAGTGCCAACTCTTAATTTTTCTATCGGGGAAATTGGCTGGTTACTGTATATTAGTCTAAAGGCCGTATTTCTTCATATTTCTCTTTAACCACCTGCTTCACCGCCATTCTTTTGCTATTGTCATCCTTGAACACGTCCAAATGTTTTGTAAAACATCAGGTACACTTCAAAAAAGCCAGCCAACATTTCTTTGACAGCTCGACATCTTCTTTTTCACACCGTCATCTGAAGTTGAGGAAAAGGAGTCACCTGCAAGTTCAGCAAAAACAGTGGGGTACATCTTCTGAAACTAACGGGATTTCTTCCTCGGCCGAAACTTCAGCATGAATGTCCACGACATCCTCCAAACATCGAGGGGTCTTTGTCTTCGTCTTTATCGAATCAAAAAGAATGTTGACGACACGCCTTACGACTATTTACAAAGGTTAACCAGTTTGTTACTACTGTTAGCCAAACAATGGATTTGCAAGGATATTTTGAAAATGTTTAAAATTTCCTTGCGAAAGAAATATGGTTTGGTAATATGGTTTGGTCGATAGGGAAAACTATGTGCGTACACCTATGAGATGTTTTACAAGGCCTGACGAAACTCAAAATTCACTACCTTCGCAAGCCTTCGCTGCTCAGTGAGATATGGCGTTTAGAGACACATTGCACAGTGGGCCTTGCTTGAATGCTGCGGCCTTGTGGAAGTGTAATGTAATAATAGCACTGGAGTTTTTCTTCGACAAGACCACGGAGAACTTAAATACTTTTGGAGACGTGGGGGTAATCAATCAATCAATCAATCAATCAATCAATCAATCAATCAATCAATCAATCAATCAATCAATCAATCAATCAATCAATCAATCAATCAATCAATCAATCAAACATACAAACCAACTTTATTTGTACAGTACTTCACATATACAGACTGCAACAAACAGGTTAGGAATACAGGTAGAACCTTAATAACCTAATAAACCTTAAACTGAGTACACAGCATCCATGTGAGGAAAAACATCTCAAGTAGCAGTCTGCATCAGGGACCAGAACCCCAGCATGGCATCCATGCAGTGGCGCAGCAAAAATCTGCATGCATGGTGGAAGGGGATCCGATTATGCATCCAGTCACTAAAGGGTTGCCGGAAATGAGAAAATCGGTTAAAAAAAAAAAGGAAATATTTGTAAAAAAGTTACAAAAAAAAAAAAGTGGGTCTTGAGCCTGTTCTTAAAAACAAGAACATTCTGTTCAGCCCTGAAGTTCTCCGGAAGGCTTTTCTTACAGGGGCTGTACAATTGTAACAGTGCCTGGATGTGAGTGTTTGTCCTGTCCTGTCTTAAGGGAGTGCTAAGAAGGCAGAGCCGGAGGACCTCAGAGCTCATAAGGCTTTTGAGGGTAAAATAAGCTCTGAAACATTGGAAAGGCCAAGACTGTTAATACAACTACTAAAATAATCTTAAAATCAATTTAGAAACACAAGTTGAGTGATCTTGAAATCGGTGTGATGTGTTCCCGCCTCCTGGTCTTCATCAGGACAAGTGCTGCAAAATTCTGCAGTAATTGTGAACTTTAAATACTGTTTTTGGGAAGACCAAATAGCAGGGCGTTAGAGCATTCAATATGATTAGTGATAAAAGCATGCAATAGCATCTCCGTGTTGGCTCAAGAGAGAAAGAGGCAGACTCTGGCTACAATCTCCAAATGATAAAAACAGATTGTTTTGTTAAATTTCTGATGTGAGGGCCTTGCGGAATATTAGCAATATTTCGGTATTCAAAGGGTTATTGCCTGCATGTAAACATATTCATAGTTTGAAAGTTTAATTAATCCAGGTAAAGACAAACACTCAGAAAGATTGATTTGAAAGCATGCCGCAGCTAAAATATTACTTCTGATCATCTTGATCTTTCCTCTAACGTGGCCTGTGAAATCCTTGTAAAGAGAGTTTGTTGAGGTTAAGGGGAAGCTGTTTAAAACCAGCATTAAAAAGCTGGTTGATTGGGGAAAATAAATATGAGTGTTATTTTTTGTGGTTATAATAATATTGGAGAGGTTTTAATTTCTTGAATTTTTCACATCATTGCTGTGCAATTGTAGTTGGTTGTAGAGTATTCGATGATTCACAGTAGTTCTATTATTTTCACCGTTAACTCTCTGCGACCCTGCAGCTTTCTCTTAATTTATGAAAGGAAGTTCAGTGCTAGTCTTGACTGAGTTTGGTTGTGATAGTGATTGTGTAGCAATGGCTTTTTGATAATTGACTTTTTTTAATAGTGTTTTTCTAAAAAAATTAAATATATATTCTTCTTCTGAGAACAGGCTTGGACCTATCGAGAGGTGGTAAAATATTGATTAGAAATGAGTTTTGCCCCCAATCTTTATACAGTATGCGTTAATATGGAGTAGTTTTCCCATAAAGATCAACTTTTTCATGGCATTGCATTCCCTCTACATAGAAAATGTAAAGCTGGCCTTGTAACTAAAATAAAATTATACCTTCTCTCCCCTTACAATTTACCATAAAGTCCCTGGGTGAGGTTTATTACTAGGGAGGGGGGAGACCTCTTCATTGTTGCAATCCATGCGTATTTATGTGCACATCTATGTTATGCAAATGGAGGTGCATCATGCTTAATTGAAGAAAACCTTCAATGTGCCGTCTGTTCGAAACTCACTTAATAACCACAAAAGCTCCTTGAGTGGAAAACGAAGGACAGATTGCGCCAAAACCAATTATTGCGCCTTTGTTTTAGCGTTGTTAAGTCCACAGATCTCCTAAGAGCCGAAGCGCTGTTTTGATGTCTTTGAGTCAGGGTTATTGGTGGATGGCATTAGCCACAGCTAGAGCTACAAAGAGCCAGGCCTCGACAGGGCCCAAGCCTCAGTCCAGATGGCACGCTGCCACTGCGACCTTGTCAGCACCTGCTCCCCAGGCACTTTGTCTGGGCATTGCCTGCGGGAGAAGAGATGGGCACATCATGCCACCCCATATCCATGGAAGCTAATGAGCCCTGTGCCCGCTTAATTAAGGAAGCCAGCTTAATGCAAGAAAGAAGGGGAGGCAGGGGGCTAAAACACATATGCTGGACCTCAACCAAAACAACAGAAATAAATAATTAGCCCCCCCCTCCTAAAATGGAGGGGGATGACTAGAGCCAAAATATCATTAAAATTTGATATGTAAATCTCCTTATCAGCCTACCAGTGACACAAATTAGCACAGCAGCTGAACGCATTAAATCCAGGCGCAAAATATTCAATTAATAAATGAATGAGTTGCGATGAACTTTTGATTAATTTGGGCTGTAGTCCAAGTGTACCTTATCAGGGAATGTCACCTTGGACTGAACCTCGTTGGTCTGTTAAATAGTGTCAGAGCATCCGTCTTCATCTGCTTATTTATTCCTTTTTTCTTAAAGAGCACTCCATATCACAGAGTGTCTCTGGGGAAATGGCACTGTTGTTTATGCCTGATTAGTCAAACCACCAAAACATGCACTTGTTTTTTGCTCCAGAAAAAAAGGCAATACATAATTTAGATTTCATTAAACTCAAATTAAAGCTCTGCGCGTGTGAAGGAATAGCACTGTTAAAATGTTACGCGCCATCTCCGCGTCTCCCTTTGGACACGCACGATGACACGACTGCACGCACATGTGAGCACCTTCCCTCCTTCTTTGCCCTCACACTGACAAGCATGGACAAATGCTACTCCCCGGTTTACTCCCAAGGAGCAAGATAGACAAAAATATTCTGTGTCCCTCCATATCTGAGGACCGAGAGAGTGCAGGAGGGGATTGAGAGAAGGGTATGAAAGGAGGATGGGAGGGGTGGGCGGGCTAATGTGCAAAGTTGTTTCCGTCCTCTACGGCGAGGCCATCATTTATTCAGCAGCTCGGCACTCGAGACGGGCCACTCGCATTTGCTTGATACTCAATTATACATTAGCGTACATCACTTGGCAATCTGTTCATATCAATTTAATTGGATTTTAATATTGCCTCTGATCTTGTTGTCCAATTAACAGTGCTGCCTGGCAATAAAGCAGAACCACACACTATGTGACACCTTTGATCCCCACCATATGGAGCCCTTCCATTGATTACCGGCACCGCCACAGAATCTCACTCCCTCAATATGGCCTGTGATGAATGGAAGTGGAGGCTATGTGGTGGGGAAGCAGTGTATCAGGAGGGGTGGAGAAAGGCATCATCATCCCCTCTGCTTCACACCCACCCAACCGCCACTGATGTGATAAAAATTTCACTTCGCAGCACAACTTCATTTATTTTGTTGACATTCGCCTCTGATTAAAAACAATAAAAAAGAGTGAGCAGGACAGTGCGGCCATGCCCTAAACACTATTTGCAAATCGAACGCTGATCATTCATCTTGTTTGAAGCCAAAAGCGCTGACTGCCAGCCTACTGCTCTGGCATTGCCTTGACAATGACAACATGCTTTAACAGTGACACCTTTCTCCCTTTCTACCAGTGGCCTTTGTGTCTACAATGGTGTTGACTTGTATATCTCTCATCCTCCTGTTTTGCTTTGGCTAATGATGTAGAACTGTCAGGAGAGAAATAATTAAAAAAAAGGATAGTATGAAAGAAAATACGAGGTTCATTGCTCATTATCGTGATGAAAATGAAGGCAAATAATAAAAAGAAAATGCATACATTCTTACAGAATGTTGAAAGTACGAGTACAGTACAGACAAAAACAGGTATTCAAATGTCTTACACGTTGCCATAAAATAGTGCTCTTCTAAGTTTTGTATGGGACTTGTGACAGAACCTGTCCCGTGAAATGAACACTTACTATGCATAACTGACGTTTGATTAGGAGTTGTTTAAATGCACATACATATGTCTTAATCAAAACCAATGACAAATTTGACTCATGGTCACATGCACTATTTTTCTCCACTCCACAGGATTAATTCTGCTATCTGTATCAGTTTCATCCTCACATTCTTTGTGTCCTTGTTAAAAGCACCACTGAGTACTGGCCTATCATTAGAATAATTAATTGTTCAACCAAGTTGCGCATTGAAAAGGGAGCCACTTGGGCAGAAGCAACAAGACAGTGGTTAGTGTGGAGGAGGAGGTGGGTGAAGTCAAGCGTGACACTACAAAACACAAACAGGTTCCTGTTAGGAGCCCAAGCAGCCGTGAAAAAGGATGGCAGAGGAAAAAAATGTCCCTATACGGTAGGATGACTGCATGATTCTTTTTTTTTTTTTTTCATTTTTATCTGCCATTATGAAGGGACAGAATTTAAGCAAATCACATTTCAACAATGACGAATATTGTGCAAACGTGTAAATATGATTTCAAGTCATATTTTGCTACCATGCATTTGTTGCTTTGAATAACACTGTGTCATCCAAGGTGAATAGGTCCTAGAAGGACCAGACAAAACACAGCTCAAAAACACCATTTTGGAAAATGTTTTCCCCCGCACTGCACTCAAAAAAATGCAACATTGTATTTAATCAATAAGGTTACGTCAACCGGTCCCACAAACCTATTTTATTTAAATGTGAAGAATGTAAGTTGACTAAATTTCAGGAAACATTCTTAATTTACTACTACATAACATAGTTGTGTTTAATTTGTTCAGTGCTCTTATGTTGAATTTGTGAAACATCATTACGTTGATTCCTATGAAACATCATGTTGAATTTACATTACATTGTTTGATTTCATTTACCAGTCATTATTATATTATATTTACTAAGCATGATTATGGACAATTTATTTAACATTATTTTGTTGTCTTTACTACAATAACTTACTTTTTTAGATAATTTTAACACAAACCTACTAAATAAACCTTGTGTGTACATATTCATTAGTGTAATAAAGCCTTGAAATGAATAATCATCAAGTTTATGTATTTGGTATTATCCATCCATCCATCCATTATCTGTACCGCTTCTCCTCACAAGGGTCGTGGGGCGTGCTGGAGCCTATCCCAGCTGTCTTTGGGCAGTAGGCGGGGGACACCCTGAATTGGTTGCCAGCCAATCGCAGGGCACACAGAGACAAACATCCGCACTCAGAATCACACCTAGGGGCAATTTAGAGTGTCCAATCAACTTACCAAGCAAGTTTTTGGAATGTGGGAGGAAACCGGAGAACCCGGAGAAAACCCACGCAGGCACGGGGAGATCATGCAAAGTCCACACAGGGAGGCGGGAGCCGGGACCAAATCCACAAACTCTGAACTGTGAGGCGGACGTGCTAACCAATCGACCACTGTGCCGCCCTAACATATATAATATATATATATATATATATATATATATATATATATATATATATATACCACATGAAAAAAATTATGTGCACCTCTGTTTGACGAGTAATATATATATATATATATATATATATATATATATATATATATATATATATATATATATATATACCACATGAAAAAAATTATGTGCACCTCTGTTTGACGAGTAATATATATATATATATATATATATATATATATATATATATATATATATATATACCACATGAAAAAAATTATGTGCACCTCTGTTTGACGAGTAATATATATATATATATATATATATATATATATATATATATATATATATATATATATATATATATATATATATATATACAAACAGAGGTGCACATAATTTTTTTCATGTGGTACTCGCATGAGTACCAGGAGATTGTCTTTGGTACTCATTAGTGGTCCAACGGACATAAGTCACAGTTTGGCTTTCTAGTCACGAATCGGTTCGTTTTTTGTATGAGCAAAAAAAAAAAAAAAGAAAGTTAAATAGAACTAAATAGAGCATCACAAAAAAATTATCAAATAAAAATAAAACTTTGTCTTCATTTATTTTATAAAACGCTTTTGCCCATAAAAAAAAAAAATCAACTCCTAATCTCTAATATGGCCGCTTAGTGTTTAAGAACACAATTTAATGCAATTTTGTAAGTGGTATAGTGTATACATGTCAAGGTATCCTGCCATTTTGAGCTGATTGTTTTCTTACAATTATTAGGCAAACGTGTTGCTATAAATTAAATGAAGACAAAGTTTTATTTTTATTTGATTAATTTTTGTGATGCGGGTCACTGGGGACTCCTCTGGAACCAGGCCTGGAAGGTTGGTGAGCACGTGGGTGCTGGGCCCGCATCTACAGTATAGGGCCCGGATCCAACTGAAAGAACAAGATTATAGATCCATGCGGCTAAAATTTGTTTCATCTGGATGGTGTCCAGGCTCTCCCTTAGAAATCGGGTGTGAAGCTTGATCTTCCTGGAGCAGCTCAGAGGAGTCACTGTTCCTTCCCATCAAAAGGAGTCAGATGGGGGGACCACTTTAAGGGCTATATAAATACATTTGACTTGACTTGACTTTTTGTTTAATAAATATGCTAAAACCAGCAATGTGTCTAAATCAGGATACACAAACAGCTACATACGTATAAAGTGGTACCTCGAAATATTGGCACAATTCTTTGATCAAACGTCGAGTTGGTTTCCTGTCAGCTGAAAGTTTATTGATATTAGTTAAATTTTGAATGATGGATGATTTTGAATATATTTAAACATGAATAACTATTATACAAGTATCTATCTAATGTGATCACATTAAAAACAACCAAACAGAGTATGGGGGAATTCAATTTTTTTTGATGCATCATGCACAGCTAATCATTAAAATATTAAACATAACAAAAAAAATAAAAACATAATTTATCATGAATGCAATCTCAATTGTTCCTCTGAGGCGCTGCTGTAGCGATTTCTACATTGACCAAATGGGCAGGGAACCAATTCACCGATGTCATCTTCCTGCAGCACTTCATTTGATTAACTTTCACATTATTTTTAACTAACAATGTATAGTATCATAATGTGTGTTCAATGTTTCCCACTCGGCATCCATTGCAGACTGATCATCCTGGAAGGGGGATACCCCCATCTGTGGTTCCTTCTCAATGTTTCTCATTTTTCCCCAGATGGGGTTTCTGAGTTTTTACTTGTCCTCCTAGGGGTTAAGATCAGGGGATGACGTTTATCTGCTGTCAGCTATGGGCATGTGAAGGCCTTTGAGACTTTCCTGTGATTAAGGGCTATAGAAATAAATTTGACTTGACTTGACTTGTTAAAACACAACACACTAATACAGTATGATACACAACCTTTCCTTTAGGTCAGTATTTGAGGCTGTTTTCAACATGCTATTGGTTTTACTCCAAATTGTGTGCAATGTTTCATGGTACAACTGTATTATAAGAAAAAAACTTGTTGACACCGTAGCGGCGTGTAATTGCTGACAATGTTGTTATTGGAATTTGTGTAATATCTTATCAAATTAAAGTATTTCTTATAACATCTTTTTACAAATTATTTTTACTTCATCTCAATGTGGCACAAAAATGCATATATATTCAATTCAATCCATTTCCAGCCTACAACCAAAATTAAACCAAAATTGTTTTATTTGGTTTATATTATTTTATATGCATATATAAATAGGCTCAGATCAAAAATACCAAATGGAAAAAGAGGAATGATTTTAATATTTATTTGGTCATGTTTACCTGGAAGTTTGGTAACAACCATTAGTCAAGATACACTAGCTCGCTAGCTGCCTCAATCAATCCAGACCATGACGAGCAAATCTATCAATCAGCCATATAATATCAAGGACAGATGTGTTTGAAGTGTCATTGTAATCAGCTTCATGCATCACATCTCAGATGGAAATTATGCTTTTGCTGCAGTCAGAGTCGTCCTTCTGCTTGGTCTACACCATTTATACCATACTGACCCATTATAGGGCCACGCCCCCTAACCAAGACTATACAGTAAACACAGACATAACAGTGATGCTGAAGTAATTTGTCTCAAGTCTGCTTGTCCATGTATGATGAATGAGTTGAAAACAATATTGGTGAAAACATATTTTCTATGTCAGATGTAATGCATGGAGCTGATTACAAAAACACTTCAACACGTACTTGATATAATATGGCTGATGGATCATTTGATGGATAGTGGTTGTGGTCTGGACAGATTGTGGTGGCAACAAGCTAACTATCCTTACTAATGCTCAAACTTCCAAAAAAAACCAACCAATTAAATGAATCAAATTCAGACCTTGACCCGTTTTCTCATTTTGTATTTTTGGATTTTTTAACCAAAAATTGAAATAATGAAAAAAAATATTAAGATTAAAAAGCAAATAGTCACTTTTTTATTTTTGTATTTTGATTGCATTTGAAAAGGGAAATAAAGAAGGATAAAGGTGTTGACAAATCTTGGACTCCCAAGTCCTCTTCTGCAATGTTCTGATGAGGGACATGTTTAATTGTTGACTTGTATACGTGTGTGTGTGCGTGATTGCGTTTTGCGCAAATAATGGGCTTGATGATTCTTCAGTGAAGAGTAAACTTACTTAGATTAGCAGGGACACATTCCTCAACAAAGTCAAATTGTCAACACATATTTAGACTAGAGTATTAAAAAATCCAAGTTTAGATAAGACCAATGCGCCAGTACAACAGGTTTGCAAAAAGGCTTTTTTGGTGCTCTGTGTAAATAGGGGTTATTTCAATAAATTTGCCACATGTACTTGGATCTTTGCAAAAATGTCCAGCAACAAAAATGATGTTTTTGCTATGCTATATCATTCTCATATAAATGTGCCTTTAGGGAAATCTGAATCTGGATGCAAGAAATCTACTGGCTCCACTTGTGTTGCTAGTTATTTGACCGACTGCTGATACAAACATATTGATTATTGATCAAAAACAGCACTCAAGGCAGAACAAGACAAATGACAACTGTAGAGAACTGTAGCCAAGTCTTCACACATTCAAACTTGATTCAGATGAAGAATGACGTGTGGTCAATATGCATCTGTTCTATTTTAAACTTGTTTTTTTGTAGCTTAACAAAGACAGGGGACAAAAAAAGAACTGGTGTAAATCTTCATTCTTTTACAATGTATACCCGTACAGTATAATACATTCAGGGCATCGTACAGTAACACACGGTAGACAGTGCTGTTACATGCTTTACTTAGGAACACAGGACACAGCTGAATAAAATTTGTAATTGACACTTCAGACAAATCAACATTGAGCCATGTCCTTCTCAAATAGGATGGCTGCCAACCCCCTGACCACAGAGAAAATGTTTTTGTTTTGCTATACTATAATAAAGTGTAATTGCACATCCTCTGCAGTAGATGGCCGCGCTCAATGTCAGAGTGCACAAGGCTTATGAGCCGCCCTGCAGAGGTGTACTTACAACAATTTTATGGACAATTTATATTATTTACAGTGACAGTGGAGAGCTGAGGGGACACAAAATATTTTGTTCTTCCTGGGGGGGCGTAACAAAAAATAATTGAGAACCACTGCATTAATCAGTAGTAGAAAACTCACTGGTAACTGGTTACTTTGAAAACAATGCAAACATACTGTACACTTACCATGCCCAAAACATGGTTCATATGCACAGGCGTGTCAGATCTAAGACAAGAGCAGTATCATATATACAGCGTTTACAAAAAATTAGAGTGATACCTCTATGTTGTATTCACTGTCACACTGATTTTGCACATGCACATGCAAAACCAATGAAATTATCCGTCCATCTGTCAGTCAGTCCAACTATCCATTTTCTATTTTCTATGTTTGTCTTAATTAGTGTCTTAGGTGAGCACGAGCCCATCCCAGACTTTGGGTGAAAAGTGGGGTACATCTTGGACAGATCATCAGCCAATTATACAAACAAACAACCATTAACACGTACATACACAGTTTTGAATAACAATATCTATTAACCCTTGATTAGACACTCACAGTAAAATACTAAATATCCCCCCCAAAAAAATCCCCAGAACTGAGTATATGGGAGCAAGATTTCATCGAAGTGCTTTAAACTCCCCTTCATCACACAGTGACTCAGGAAAAAGCCTTGTTGCTGGGGGTTCAGGTACTGTAGGTTGATTCAGTGCGGGGGCTGCAATGAATGGACGCGACAGGGTACTCATCCTTCCTTATCTGCCATGTTGCCCAGTCGATAACAAGGACATCAAGATAAGGCCGGACAAGCCTTTTGCACACATTGTCATCCTACTGAATACGAGACACACATTGACACGGACATACGAATGATCCGCAAACAAAAGTGAAGATTCATAGACAGCAAGTAAAGCCGCAAAATCCTAATGCACACACTCACACACTTTATAATTTGCGCTATCTGCTGTCAGTTACTTCCCAAAATTCACAGCCCAGAGGTCCAGTGGGTTTAAATGCTGTACATACGGCTGATGGATCACAACTAAAGGAATTCTTCCTGCCCTGCCAATTGCTGCCAAGAAAATTGTTTAGCTGCTAAATTTGGTTGGCCAGTGAGTCTTAAGCCTCTATCCCACTGAGGGGCGAACATTTCCGACTGTTGGCGAAGGCAGAAAAATGTGTGTTCGCGTCAGGCTTTGTCAAGGTTCCTTCAAGGTGGCAAATGTTCGCCAAACGGTTGTCAGATGTTTGCCTGTACTTTTCTTGTCACAAGCGAATTTTGTACATGTTCAAAATTGACTTGTAAAAAGAATATTCACTAAAACTGTTGGCGAATATCTGGCGAACATTTTACAAATATTTGCGACATTGAATGAACCCTGACAAACTCTGACGTGTACACATTTGTTGCCTTTGAAAACACTCACAATTGTTTGTCGCCAAGTGGGATAGGCGCTTTAGGCCCTCTGTGCACATGTGGTGCCCTAAGCAAAATTTTACATGGTGCACCCTCTCAATAGATGATTTACATATGTTTACAAAAGAAGTAGAATGTTTAACATTGCCTTTAATTTATAAGAGTGCCACGCAAGAGTGGCACGCAATTTAAAATATAAATCGTTACGTCAAACAAATCATTTGGGTGACTTGCTGTTTGAAGAAAACCAAAGGAAGCAACATCTCTTGTTTCCCATGTTCCCTCTTCCTCTTTATTTCCTTCTCTTTTTTCTTCACTGCATGTGCTCTGGACAATCTGGGTAATTTCGACATGTTTACAAAGTTCTCTGGGGTCACATCAATAAATATGCACCTCCCCACAGAGTGCAGTATGCCAATCAGCCAGAGGAATGAGTACTTGGTATTACTCAAGAGCTCATTTACCTGCCCGTTGAGTAGAAGCACCTGTTGCTAAAGACAAATTGTGAGTTTACTTACTGGACCTGGATTTGACACTTCTGCCAGATAGGAGGACTTGGCCATTGATTTGTGCCGCCAATATTAGTTGGACATTGCTTTAAATTTTGATCTCTGCTAGCTGTTCCATGTTCAGCTTTAGTTATCAAGTTATTGTAAAAATGCACAGCTTTCCAACTTGAAAGGGTTCGTCTTGAGTTTATTCAATGATCAAGCAATGTTTTTTTTTTTTATCTTGGCTCTCGTTATGTTAGAATTTGGTAATTTGACAGTTCAAACTATATTGTAGAAAAAAAAAATGCATTCATTTCATTAGTCACTGGAATTGAAGTGCATTAAGTGCACTGGCATTTACAGTTAGGGAAGTCAACAAAAATAACACACATAATGTTATTGTAAATAAGCATAAGTAGTAACAGGAACATGCAAGCATTTTTAATTACATTTCACATTTTCCCCAATAAATGAGGCTGTCACTGTTTTTTTAACTTTTGTAGTTTAACTTTAATGATTGTATTTTCTTGTTCTAATTGCCCTTTAATATGTTTTTTCCCCTAAGAATTCAATTCATTCCAATGTTATTCAATCATGTAATCATTTTTGTTTTCAATTACCATTTATAGTATAACTATCACCATCACAAATGTAGAACTATACAGAACCCGGACATTCAAGACTTAATTCAATGCAGCTTACGCACGGTGCGTAAGCTGAAGCTCTGCCTACGTCTTAAATTAGTGTCATAGTGGCTGCCTTTTCGGGACCATGTAGTATTAGGAGTGTTCAAACCCGGTCCTTGAGGGCCGCTGTCCTGTGTGATTTATATGTCTCCCTACTCCAACACACCAGATTGATCAGGATCAGATGATCAGGATCATTATCAGGCTTCTTAAGAGCTTGCTGGTGAGCTGATCATTAGAATCAGATGTGTTGGAGTAGCGAGGCATACAGTATAAAACATGCAGGACAGCGACCCTTGAGGACCGGAGCTGGACATGCCTGATGTAGATTATTCAGTCCTGCACAATGTGTTTTGTTCTCAAGCAATTGGTACTCATGTACTCACTCAATGTTTACTTACATTCCGTTTGCTTTCAATCGTGACATGCGTTGATTCTTACACTATATCCTGGACTCTGTAGCTATATTACAACAATAAAAAGAGAGGGAACAAGAAATGAAAGGAGAGAGTTTATTTGACAGAGACTCTCTACGCATCGCTTTTTCAGCCACGGGTACACATGAAGCCTTACTAAAACAAACTAGTGGTCAACCAATCATAAAGACCAGTTGCAGAACCCCGCACAGTGCCTGAAAGTTCAAGTGGATGGAACGTATGTTTTGTTCATCCATTAGACCACAGTTGTTAATTTCCCAGTTGGCTGTATTAAATCAGGCGGCATAGTTACAAAGGAAACACTTCTAATATGACAAGACTATGTATGGAAAAAGCACATATGTAGCAGGTAGAGCATGGATCAATGTGTGCATGTTTGTAGGAAAGAACGACTGACAATATTTGAAACGGATGTTCTAAATTGTACTCATTCGACATTTTTAAGGCCACATCTCTGGGGACGTCTTTTTGATCTTATTCTGAAATTCTGATAAGCTCTCAGTTTCCTACAACTTCCTTCCTCTCTTGACATTTTCATGTCTTGCCATCTTTTTTTTGTTTTACCATAGAAGCTACGTGTATTTCAACACAATAGTGTGTGTATAAGTGTGTATGCATGCATGTGCGTGTGTGCGTGCACAGGCACATGCATGTGTGTGCAGCTGCTTGACTGGCCAAGGTCTTTGAACACTAAGACCTGGATGAAGGATTGAAAGGCCCCTTGAAACCCCCTGGAAGCCTCTTCAGTCTACATTGACATCCTCTAGGGGCCAAAGAGTGAGGGAAAGGAGATCAAAACCACAGAGAGGAGTCCAAGAGGTCGACGTGAAGTGAATGTGTGGAGCATCTACAGTCCAAGGAAGTATATGCGTCTTGTGTAGCATTTTTAACAGGGTCACACGATGAGCAAAAAAGGCATCAAAACTGGGAAGAGCGTGCAGCTGTGAAATTCTGTCAATTCCTGGACAATGGACTGAATCATCGCCCTCAGGGGCCATGCCAGGACCGATGGCATATGATTTCTGTGATGCTGGAGTTGCTTTGAAAAATAGCAGCCTTGAAATAGTTTCAGCTGCCTGTTGAATTCCTGAATTTTAACTTTTTAACAAATATCTGCTTCATTTCTATTAACGGGCCAAATATACCTAGTAGTTGCTCAAGATGCCAAGTATTAATTATCGTGAATGTGTTTCAAAGAGGAGAACAAAAAATATATTCAGGAAGAATCCTGTGCTCTCAATCATGGTTTGATTGAGACCAACTTGATCCATTTCCCCTTAATTCGTTACACTACAAAAACAAATAAAAATCAAGAAATAAAATGAATAATCCAAGTGTAATGCATTACAAAAAAGTCATATGATGTTGCTCTCTTCTTCAGCTGTGGGCACAAAAATTTAAGTGATGCACCCTTTTCACGAAGTGAAAAATAAACTGATGCTGTACCAAAGCTGTGTGAGATGTATAACACAACTCTTCAAATGCTACTACAAAATGGTTGCATCACTTGCAGTTTAGGGGCAAAGCAGACTCTTTAATTTATGTTGGATCACTTTAATGTTGGATCACTTTGTCACCACAACAGAACCACGCAAGTTTGTTTGCAGCTAAATATGTTGAATGGCTGGATTCACACAGTTCGCTTCACTATATCCACTCTGCAAATATACCGAAGTCAGGCGAGTGCACCATTACACCATCAGTGGCTTATCTTGAAATCCGATTCCTATAATTGCACTTTATTAAAAACGGGACTAAACTGATGATAGTCTGATAGGATTGAGTTTTAAATTTCATGAATATCTACCAAAATCAATTGTAATCGAAACATGTCTTATTGTGACAAATATTACTTAAATTAAAATGATTTTTTTTTTTTGTTTGATGCATGCATCAGTGATTTTTTTTTGTAATGGGGTGATAATGCCAATAATTGTGGCAATTTTGGTCATGATTATCATGATCGTAGACAATCGTGATATGAACATAATAAATAAATGTTGGACTAACACAAGATGCAGAGATGCCAGCAAGAAATCATGAGCATAAAGCTAGCATGCCATGCCAAATATTTTATTAATGCACCAACTCCGCAATAGCATTCTCAAAATTACCACCCACACACCTACTTAGCAATTCAGCAGGAAACAATTAAACAAATGAGTAGCCCTAGCCATGACACCAAAACAATGAAACATGGCAATGGTGATCAATAGCATGTCTGAAATTCATCACCCGAGGTGAGTGAACTTAGTAGGCTATCAGTCATTGAGCTACGGTCAGAACGAATTCCTTACTGATTCCCCTAGTTATAATCTTACTAATAATCCCTGCCCTGACACTTTCCTCATCACTGGAACCCGAGGCGCACAAAAAACACAAAACGTGTCAAGAGATCATTTCTCATTTAATTATTCATCTATTATTTTGGTAAGCAGATTCACAGCATGATTAATAATTTGTTTATAATCACAGGACTCTTTGCTCGACTGTCTCTCTTTCCTAACCTTCGTCAGTTGAATGTAGAGCAGCTGAAGACCCATATGGATTTTTGCCCAGAGCCATGTGGGCTGAACTCAAAGAGAGCTTGTCAGAAAAGTCTGCAAAAGGGAGAGCGTGAAAGTGAGAAAGGAAGACTGTAGGGTGGACATAAATCTCCAAAAAGGAGCATCTGACACAAACAAGGTGCTGCTCTGACCCTCGACATGAGAAGACGGAGAGGAAAACAACACTGAAACAAAAGCGAAAAATGAGGAGGGAAGCAAAAATAACCAAAGGAGGCGCTTTCATTTCCCCACTTTGTACTCGCCTTTTCTACATTTTCAACAAGAAAAATAATGCCCACTTCGAGTGTGTCCGTTGGGCCACAATCTGTCAGCATGCTTTGATGTGCTCATTGCAGCCTCCTCTGAAGTCCTGTATGCCAAGTTCCGCTAACAAAGGGAATAAAATAGGAGGATAAAGAAAGACGAAAGAGCGGCCTGTTTTTGTATTTGGCAATGCGCGGCTTGTATTCCTTGTGGATTTCTGCCTTCAGCTCTTGTTCCATGCATTCTCATTCCCATCTCAATCTCTTCCTCTTCAGGGCTGATGTTCACCGGTTGGTCAAAACACAAAGAAAGTTAATGATCAAACAGGTAAATTTCAGTTTCATTTGAAGTTTTTTGTATCCTTTGTCTATCCCTATGGCATCATTTTACTCAATACAGGTTTAAGTACCAAAATGTACACACACACAAGCACACACACACACACAGGTGTATATATATATATATATATATATATATATATATATATATATATATATATATATATATATATATATATATATATATATATATATATATATATATATATATATATATATATATATATATATATATATATATATATATATATATATACCCCCCCACACACACACAGTTCTTTTCAACTAGAACTGGGGCCTCACATAAGATTGGGGATGATAAACAGTTAGTAGTCATTTTAGCACAAAACCTTCAGGATTCTGATACAAAGCATAACAAATGTTAGTAGGAGTCTAGTAGCACATCTAAAATGTTTATGGGGTCACATTTGCTACTATTTAGAGCAGGTGTGTCAAACTCATTTTTGTCGCAGGCCACATCATAGTTATGGTGTCCCTCGGAGGGCCATTACGAAATCGCTTCATATTATCACATATAGTGATGGATAACTAGTTTTTTGATGGATAACTAATTTTGAAATCAGAAGCCAATAAATAGTCTGTTCATCGCTTTTCAGTTTGTTTTAAAGGGATTGGTAACAAATGTTTGCAATATCTCACATTAAACAAGTGTTAAAAGTGAAGACAATTTAAAAGAAACATGTCGTCAAAACACATGATTTGCCTTGATGAAATGATGTCGCGGGCCGGATCTGGCCCCCAGGCCTTGAGTTTGACACCTGTGATTTAAAGAGACACTTAAAATTGTGACAGGCATGATGAACACAGCCACATTCCAGTTATAAGAGGGTGTGCACTCTTGCGCAAATATGATCACAGTTGTTTATTTATGCTTCTCTCGAAAATATTAGAATGGTGTTTATTTTTTTTATCGAGCTGGACCGGTTACAGGTCACATTAAAGGTGGAAAAAATTTTCAAATAATTATCTCGGTCACATTTTTGAAATAAAATAAAAACCTGTTATTTTAAAAGGGGTGTTTATACTTTGCTGTGCACCTGTATAATGAAGACGTTGACGTGGTTGTACAGCTTAAACTAAAAAGTGAAATGATTTATTACACTATAACTTCGTACTTTTAAAAAGCCTGTTTCCCACTGAGCAGCAAAGCTTTACAAGTGGTTGTGAACGAGATGAATGTTGATTTTTTTTTTTTTCGTCAGGGTTCATTCAATGTCCAAACGATAGCAAAGACGACCACTAAAACTGTTGGCAAACGTCTTTGTGACACTTTTGCAACCTTGCCTGTCGAAAAATCAACATTCACCACATTTGCCAACACTCAGAAATCTTCGCCACACAGTGGGATACAGGTTTTATACAAAAGAAAAATATTTAGGCAAAAATGGGCATGAAAAAGAAAGAATTCAGTACAGTGAGAGAAATTATCTGCTATCACTTAAGTACAACTGAGCACATGATGAAAAGTTAATTTACCAATAAGCGGGTCAGCGTCTCTGCATTAGTTCAACTGTGTTTACTTCAGCTGGACTGACTCTTGACTGTAAGGTCATGTTTCACAACAAGGACCAGTCTGTTACTGCTTTTCTCTTTTTTTTCTGAGGCATGTTTTTTTTTTTTTTTTTTTTTTTTAAGAGAAGGGGCCTAGGTGGGCTTCAGGTCTTTTTCTCTGATGTTTCTGTTATACACTGCATTACTGTAAATTTGTGTTTAATATTGAGTCCTGAAAAATATAGTATAATATAATATATAATATAATGATCAATTTATTGTAATTTGTTACTTTTGCACATCTTCAAACAAGGCAATTTAGTCAATATTCCATCCATCGCTTGAATACATTGCATTGTAGGTATACTGAATGATTTGTTAAGGTAGTGTTTATCAATGTAACTTGCATTTATATATTTAGCTTTACGGGGAATTGGTTTGGTGATTTCAGTGTTTACCTTGGGTCAAGGTCATTACAATTATTTTATTACTTGGTCATTACTGACATGACCATTTAGGTTAAATGTATTTAAAGGTAAAAACTGCATCCCTGTCACATTAAGCTGGTGGAGTTGATTCAGCAAAGATTCTCCTATATTTTATGTAAATTCCTTTGTTTCCGTCAATTCAAGCCACATAGTTACACCATTTCGGATCTTTGTAACTTTATTTTGATGAACCCAAGAGAGGGAACTCAACTGATTTAAAAGCACTTTAAAAACAACCTACCTGCAAAGTAGTTCTGTACATAATGAATAGACATCAATACTTTCAGCAATACATACAGTCCAATAATATAGACATCAATAAATAAAATATTCTTTTATAATTCTAATCTACAAGAGCTCCGTCTACGTAGATATTTAGCATTCAGAAGGTGCAGAAATGTTGTGTCTCCTTGTTGCACAGTTGACATGTTGTAGGAAGTGCTTAGAAGATGAGAGTGAGGCACAAGAGTCTTCCTACGACCAATATGAGGATGTCAGGATCATGTCACTGGCCGGGATGATGAAACTGTGATCTTGCAGTCACACAGTGATCACCCCACATTTTCTCCAAGCTGAGTTTGAATGTAAACAAAAAAATGCAGTTTTGTAACAGCCAACAATTTATTCAATGGCGAGTAACACACATACAGAAGAAATCGTTCTATTCTTCAGTGCCATTTAGTCCTCTTTCTCACTACACTTTATATTATTGCCAGCTCAAATGTCTCTCGCCATATCTCCTAAGGGAATGCACTTTTCACAGAGTGGACATTGGCCGGCTGGCTCCATCCTGGGGGCAAATCTTCTTGCAGTTGCAGATCACTGTAGCTATTCTAAGGCATTAGAGTAACCTCTCAGTCATCCACAAAGATGTCAAGCCCTCCAATATTCTCATCAATACACAGGGCCAAGTGATATACTTTGAAAATACCACGGCCAAAATGCAGCAATAGTTTAAACAACCAAGCATAACACAAAAAGTGTAAAATAGGGGAGCAAGTAACAGAGCTGTTGTAAACGGGCTGACAGGGAAAGTGCACACACGGACGCCAATGTAATCTGACTGTGGAGGTCTGCTTGCAGTTTTTTATAAATGTACTGCGCGTGCTTTGACCTCCTGCATGGAGTCGACTAGTCGAGCATGTCAGTTTCTTCTTCCGCCATGTCAAGAACTGCACCCCTCTCACACCGATTGTAAACAGAATGAAAATGCTTTGAGTTGGCTGTGTTCATGCGCACAACTGTACACAACACCCGCTTTTGACTGTGTAACGCTGCATGTAACTTTGTCCAGACCGCCTCCATGCAGAGTTCGACAGCTCACTGCCCTAGACTTGCGCTGGATATCAAAATGGAGCCCTAAATGATTTTTAAAAAATGTGGCAAAGTACAAATTAGGAGAAAGTCAGTGGACCCGTTGTAACTTACAGGTGGCACATTGAAGAGACAAATATCCTTTTCTCATCACGGTATGCATCAGCTATTTATCTAATTATGAACATAAATACTGTTCTTGTTGTTGTGTAAAAGAGAAAGGGTCATGATAAAATGAAGTCTCAGGTTAACGGCAGGAAATAAAATGTTTGTTAACAAAACTGTTTCCAGCAATTTCCGTTCCTTCACAGCTAGCTTTCTGTGGTGTGAAATCAATGTCCGCCTTCAATCTGACAAACACACACACACAGGCCTTGTTTCACATCAAAGACAAGCCTGCGTTTTCCGTGTTGTGTAAGCCTGTTCTTATTCCGTTCACTTGACCTTCTGGCACCGTGGCCCAGTTCTGGCTGACAGAGACAACAAAGAGCGATCTCTATCTCACAGATCATTGCGCAACCATTGTCAGGGAAGGCTTGGTACAGAAATAACCAAAGGGCGAAGAGGATGGCCTCATCTTTCACTCAACCTGTTCACCTGCATACTGACACAAACATACAAGGATGCACTATTATCGAGAGGAAAAGTAGTGCAGGAAACAATACAGTATACACCTGCATATTGCATGCACAGAAGTTCAAGCATGAATGAAACTAAAAGCCAAGAGGAATATCCCAAACGTAAGGTTTATGAGAACCGCTGAAACAGCAAACCATGCAAGTGCAACGTTTTTAGTTTTTAAAAATGTTTGAAAATGTTTTCCGTTATAGCTTACACAGCAAACATCAATGATAAACGTCACCTTTTTTTTCTTATAAAGTAAATACGATATATATTTTAATGCCTTGTAAACTTCCACCCTAAATTTTCATCTTTCTTTCTAAATTCTGGTTAAATGACTGCTCAAGTTTTACTTTATACTATTTTGTAAGAACTTTTGGTAATTAAAGAAGTTTAGGGGATCCTCCTGTTGGAAATCCGTCAACCTGTAGTGCTCTTTGTTTTGATTATTAGGCAGTGTTTATGCCTGGATGGTAAGCAGTCCAAAAAGCTTTAGCCTGAATATTACAGAGCCATCAGTAAAATAAAGCTGAGTTTCTTATTTCTCTCTCTATCCCTCTCCCAATACCACAGCCATCGCTCACTCAGCCCCCAGGGTTTGTCTATGAAATTAAAATAAAGTGAATGAAGTTTGCCTTTGAAGAATGGACAGATAGAGTGAAAGGGCTTAAACGACAGAATGAAAAAGGGGGGAGTGAGCTGTCGGGGGTCTCGAGGAGAATGGGTGAATGTGAAAGGCAGAGATTGGAGGGCTGTGGGGTAAGCAATGGGAGCGCAATTAAAAGTGCACACACTGGCAAAAATCAGGGTGCTTTCAAGGCAGAGTAGCCACAGACCTCTTCGGGGAACTCATCACACTAAGGCGATGTGTTTGAAGATGATGAGAGTGCTGCTAACTGATGGTTAAAAACAGTCCAGGAGGTGCTATGACCCCCCGTTAGCTCACTCTGAGCCCCCTGCTTTCCTTCTTACTGTTCGTTCTTTCTTACTTCAGTCACCAAAGCTTAGCAAAAACTGCAATGAAATATAAATTTACACCTGGTGAGAACTGCATCTGATTTAGTTTTTAACTGGATAACGAAACAAGATGCCGTAATTTGTATTTAGTGCGCTGTATGTAAAGAAGAGGTAGCGAAGTAAAAAAATATACAAAAAATGTGGGAACCGGTAGTCCCACAGGCTAAAAAGGCCCAATAGGACTCCTTCCTCATCTTGGCAGCATCTCTTTTCACTGGTGTCCACCAGTGGTTTCGGAGATTGCCATCACACATGTACTGTACATGTACAACTGGCTTGGAAGGCGGTCTAGGCACGGAAATAGAGCCCTCTGTCTTCCATTTCATAGTGATTATACTCAGAGCTGGGCACTTGACCCTTTTTGTGGGCCGGTACGTCTTCCGTCCGCGATCTGGGTACCCTTCCGGCCACGTCCCTCCATCCTTATTCATAAAAATTATCGTCCTCCGACCCCATCCGTCCTCGTTGTTTTAAAGCGGTTCCGTCCTTACGTCCCCTCCCACCCAAAAATAAAATGTGTCCGTGCGTGATGCAGCGGGAGAGATGGTAATGGCAGAGGTTTATTTAAAGCTCATTAGCTGGCTAATTTACTATTCAAACCCGCTTACCTTAACGGTTTGACGAATCGCTTGCCAGCACACGTATGTGTGTAAAGAGACAAAGTGAGCGAGTCGAGAGTTGTAATGTAACTGCTTTATTTAACAGCTGTTATTGTTTGTATGTCAATGCAGTCGACGTGAAAGAGTCGACTGAACGGATGGGCGGAGACGGCCGGTCGGTCCATTGAGCGCTACCATTGGTCAACCCTGGAATATTCAGCATATAAATCATGTTCAGGTTGGAGGGTCAATAAATGCCTTTTCAGCCTATTCTTCACTATCCACTTTTCTTTTTCGCAATGAAGTTGGTAAACACCAATTTATTTGTAATATAGACTCCTAAAGCTGGCAAGGTATCAACAATATGTACAGTTTGCACACTGCTCCAAAGGCAAAAGGGAAAGGCACTTGCAAGCGCTGGACCCAGTTACTGGCTGTTTGTGTATTGTTGGCATGGAGACAAGTCACATTATACATGTGCTGACCTACCAAAATTCATATAACACCTGGTTTTTGCAACACCACCTCAAGTGTGGCACCCACCTCGTGAGCCACTAGTGCAGTATCGGGGGACACAAAGAGTTTTAAATATCTTTAAGCGGAAAAAAACACTAGGAAGGTGGGAAGATCAGGAGGGCGAGAGTGGGAACAAATATGACAAGATGAAAAGAAGACAAAACATAAAGAAATAGGAAAAGTAAAACGCATAGGAAAACAAGTGTGGAAAATGTATTTTGGGAAGAAAGCCCCAGCATGTAAGGTATTAATTGTAGTAAGAAAGAAAAAAAGGGGGGGGGTTGTTAATGTTGTGCTGTTTAGTATAGTTTAGTTAGTTACAGCGGTGTGGACAATTGCCTTGATGCTGTAAATCAGCAAAGTTCCAAGAAAGAGTCCATTAGTGATGAATAAATGATCATTTATGCATTGGTGTTGAAATCCAACCCCACAGGCTTCCTCACAGTTTCATCCTGAGTGTCTTCTGCCACTAATTACGGGGTCAAAAAAGCAATTTGTACCATTGCAGAAAATCGTTCCTGCATTCTGTCTAACACACACACACACACACACACACACACCCACACACACACACACACACACACACACAACCCCACACACACACACACATGCGCACACACACACACATGCTGAGGACGAGTAAAGATGAAGTACACGCATAAACACCTCTCACATTATGCAAAGGCACCAGCTGCTGATAACACCTCCCCAACAGGCTGGGAAAAGGACGAGGAGAGAAATAATGGTTATTTGGGGAGTAGATGGGGGAGATCATGGATGAGCCGATGGTAGTGTTACAAAAAGTAGTCATAGGGAAGAGCAGGCATAGTAAGTGCTGTTATCAGGTTTGTCTATAGCCCTTTTAAAAACAGTGGTGAAAAAGGTAAGTATTTTGTGCTACAGTATTCCACACCGTTATTGTATACTCTGTTGTCCATACAGTTCCATTCAAAAGTGTGGTGTCACTTAGAAATTGTTATTTATTTATTTTTATTTATTTTTAGGCAGCCCTATGCTGGACACAACCCAGTGCAAACTTGTAGGCCAGTCCCAAGCCTGGGTAAAAAATGAGGGTTGCGTCAGGAAGGGCATCCCGCTTAAAACTTAGCCAAACAATTATAACCATTCATTCTAAGAATTTCATACCGTATCTGTTACGGCCTGGGTCAACAATGACCACCATCGACGGCAATAGCCTACAAGGCGCCAGTGGAAATTCATCTATTGTGACTCAAAGATGGTGGAGATGTGGAATGTGCAGAGGTGGGTAATCCAGGTCCAGAAAGTAAAAACCCTTCCACAGCTCGGCTTTAGTCACAGGTGCTTCTCATCAACTGAGCTTGTTTAACAGCCGGTTGAGTTAGAAGAAAGGTAGATATATTGCGTGTCCAGGAGACCAGGTGGAAAGAAGGTAAAGCTAGACGTTTAGGGGCAATGTTGAAACTGTGTTACAATGTTGTTGATGAGAAGAGAAATGAACTAGGCATTATCTTGAATGAAGAGTTAGTGAAGGATGTCCTGGAAGTGAAATGATTGTCAGGTCGAGTGAGGAGGCTGAAACGTGAGCTCGAGGGTGTTGTGTCTAATTAATGGCTATACGTTACATGTAGGATGTGAATTAGAAGAGAAAAATACAATCTGGAAGGAGCTCGACGAAGTAGTTCTGAGCTTCCCAGACAGGGAGAGACTCTGAATTGATGCAGATTGTAATGGACATGTTAGTGAAGGAAACAGGGGGGTGGCGGGTGAAGAAGTGATGGGTAAATTTGGTATCCAGGAAAAGAACATGGTATGGATTTTGCCAGAAGGATGGAAATGGCTGTAGTGAACACTTTCTTGCAGAAGAGGCGGGAGCATTGGGTGACCTAGAAGAGTGAAGGTAGAAGCACGCAGCTGGATTACATCTTGTGCAGACAACGTCATCTGACGATTTCTGACTGTAAGGTAGTGGTTGGGGAGAGTATAGAACGACAGCATAGGATGGTGGTGTGCAAGATCATTCTGTTGGGGGAGGGGAAGAGAAGAAAAGAGAAGAAAAAGGCAGAGCAGAGAATACTGTGGTGGAAGTTGAGAAAGGAAGAGTGTCATGTGGCCTTTCAAGAAGACGGACTCTTGGAGGAGGAGCGAGGAGTGAGACAGGAAAGAGAGTAATGTCCTCTGGTAGGAAAGGAGAGAAGAGGACTTGGTGGTGGGATAAGAAAGGGCAGGAAAGTATACAAGGAAAGAGGTTACATAAAAAGAAATGGACATCAAGAGGACTGAGGTGAGGAGACACGAATATAAGGGGATGCAAAACGAGCAAAAGTGGAGGTGGCAAAGTCCAAACAAGAGGCATATAACATGTATGTAAAGAAAGTGTGGAAACTTTTTACAGGTTAGCCAGATAAAGAGATGGAGATGGAAAAAACGTACAGCAGGTTAGTATGATTAAGGAAAGTGATGGAAATGCGTTGACTGGTGCCAGTATTGTGTTGGATCGGTAGACATAATACTTTGATGAGTTTATGAATGAGGAAAATGAAAAACAAGGAAAGATAGAAGAGGCTAGTGTGGTGGACCAAGAAGTAACAAGAATTGGTAAGAAAAAAGTTAGAAAGGCACTAAAAAGGATGAAAAATGGAAAGGCAGTTGGTCCTGAGGAGATACCTGTGGAGGTATGGAAGTCTCGAGAAGCGCTGGCAGTCGGGTTGTTGACCAGGTTGTTCAAAAGATTTCTATAGGGTGAGAAGATGCCTGAGGAATAGAAGAAAAGTATGCTTGTGCCCATTTTCAAGAACAAGGGTTGTGCGTTGCAGGAACTATCAAGGAATCAAGGTGATGAGCCACACAATGAAGTTATGGGAAAGAGTAGTGGAAGTTGGACTCGGACAGAAGCGAGTATTTGTGAGCAACAGTATGGTTTCATGCCTTAGAGTACTACTGTTGCATTATTTGCCTTGGGAGGGTTGATGGAATAATACAGAGAAGGTCAGAAGGAGCTGCATTTGTCTTTGGTGATCACAAGAAAGCCTGTGACAGGGTACCCGGTGAGGAACTGTGGTACTGCATGGGGAAGGCTGGAGTGGCAGAGAAGTATGTTTGAATAGTACAGGACATGTATGAGAGTAGTAGAACAATAGTGAGGTGTGCTCTAGGTGTGATGGAGGAGTTTAAGGTGGAGGTAGGGCTTCATCAAGGATCAGGTCTAAGCCCCTTCCCCTTTGCAATAGTGATGGATCTGCTGACAGATGAGGTTAGACTGGAATCCCCATAGACCCTGGTGTTTGCAGATGATATTGTAATCTGCACTGAAAGCACGGGCCAGGTGGAGGAACATTTAGGAAGGTGGAGTCATGCGTTGGAAATAAGAGGAATGAAGATTAGCAGAAGTAAAACAGAATATATGTGGATGAATGAGAGATCCGGAGGCATAGTTACACGGAGAAGAGATAGCGAGGGTGGAGGACTTTAAATACTTGGGGTCAACAGTCCAGAGCAATGGTGTCTGTGGTAAGGAGGTGAAAAAACAGCCAAGCAGGCTGAAACAGGCGGAGGAAAGTGTCCGGGGTGTTTATGTGATAGAAGAGTCTCTGCTAGGATAAAGGGGAACGTTTATAAGACAGTGTTGAGGTTGGCCAAGTTTGGATTACAAACAGTGGCACTGAAAAAAATGACAAGAAGCAGAGCTGGAGGTGGCAGAAATGAAGATGTTGAGATTTTCTTTAGGGCATCACCAGGATGGATAAGGTTAGAAATTAGCTCATCTGAGGGACAGCCAAGGCTAGATGTTTTGGAGAAAAAGTTAGAGAGAACTGACTCAGATGGTTGGACATGTCCAGAGGCCAGATAGTGAGTAGCCTGTGTCAGTAGAAGGGTGATGAGTATGGAGCTGCCGGAAAAGAGAGCAACAGGAAAACCTAAGAGAAGGTTGATAGATGTAGTGAGGAAAGACATGAGGGCAGTTGGTGTTAGAGAGGAAGATGCAGAAGATAGACTTCGATGGAAAAGGACACGCTGTGGCTACCCCTTACGGGACAACCCGAGAGGTAAAGAAGAAATGTTTGGGTTTTTTTTTAAGAAAAATACTAGTGCATATGTACATGTCTTTAAATCCAAATATATATTGTATATATTTTGTTCTTGCAGTTCTTGATGAACTCACCATCTCACAAGGCAAAGACTAAAAACAGCATTTAAACTGTGTGCATTACAAATCCTTTGCAAAATTGTAGACACTGGAACACATGCTGAATGTATGACATAGCAATGGAAGAGTTTGAATGGGTACACACACGCACACAAGGTTTGCGTGCTCTTCCCTACCCTCCATGTGGTGTAAGGGACAGGGCAGTGCTTTCAGAGGCATGTCAACTGGACACATTAACTCATAAAATACCCCCTCTCCATGAAATATGCAGTGCCAGGCCACAAGGATGGAAGTTGAATATCCATAATTGATGTAAATGAGGAGCTCTCCCACGGCAAACAGTGTGCGAATCTGTCGCTCTTTCTGGGTGTGTGCGTGCGTGTGTGTGTGTGTGTGTGTGTGTGTGTGTGTGCGCGTGAGTCACATAGGGAAATAGACTTGTGGACTGAATTTTAGGGTAAGGTCATATCTTGTACCATCATGCAGTCAAGCTTTAAAAGAGTAGTGATGCAGCTAAGAACAAAACCAGAACAATGTAACCCAACGTGCCACACATTGTTGACATTAAATGACTGACTGAATTTACTGAGCAATTTTGGTTGAACGAAAAAAAAAGTGTCACACAAATAGAGAGAATTTTTTGTTTTGACGTGTACATATTCAAATCTTCCATACTGACCCAGTATAAATTGATAACAACCTGACACCTAAATAATGTATTGTCTGCTTTTTTCCGTTGCCTTGTTTGCCAAGTAGCTGGATGTTTCACTTGGCTGGCCTGCAAGAAGGATGAATATTTTACTGAGCATAACCGCCATCTCTTTCTCCATCAGCATCTGTGACATGCAAACGAACAAGAAGATCATGTTCACATGGGGTAAGTGAGGTGAGGGTGAAAGCACGCTATATAGATGATCTGACCTGCCCTTCTTTCTTTAAATGCTCACTTATTCAACTGATCAAATCAAAATTCTGTTGTGCTGTGCTACTGATTACATCATAAACTATACTAAGTGAATGTTGTCACCTACTGTAATTGAATTGTAGCACCTGTTTAGGAGTTCATACTTGGTAAGTGTTTAATCACATGCAACCACATAAATGCTTAATATAAGTTCTCATTAACATTTTAAAGCATATTTTAACACTTATGTAGAAAAATGGGTGAATAGACTCATGTGTCGATGGATAGATGGAATTATGGATTAATTGATGGAAGTATCAATTTCTGGAATAATGGATTATGATTATGTGCATGGTAAGAGCAGCAACTGTGATGTATATGGGTCATTTTCATACAATTTGATAAATAATGGTAAAGACACTTGTAAAAAATTAAATACAATGCTTTTCTATGGTGCCTTGGTTTTATATGTGCAAATGTAAGTACTATTTTACATAGGTTATTGATTATTTAACATCTAACATCCCTTTCAACAGAGCAATTTCAGATAAATAGCTGCAAGACAGGCCACGGAGGTCGACTTGTCGAAATTTCAAAGTTGGACTTGGAGAGATTCAGCGTACTGGATGTCCAGCGATGAGGCCGACCCTTCAGCCAAGTGTGGCCATTTAAAGCACCTAATTTTCGGATAGGCGGTGAAGAAGTGGACAGACCCCGTAGACAGAAGTGGACTTCTGTCAAGATAACGATTCTAGATTTAAATTTAACATTGACCCAATCAAGCTTACGAAAAGCCTCGGGGAACACATTTTATTTGAGTATCTTGCTGAAAGAAAACAGAACGACGTGGCAGAAATTCCGCCTCAGCTGCACATAGACTGCTCATTTCTTGCTCTTTTAATCCATTAAGGACGGGAGCGCATAACAGCATTTTTACCACTAGAGCCGGGAGCGCTGTTGCATCTTTCTACCCTTAAACCCGGGAGAGCATGTACATCATTTTCTATTTATTATTTAATTTTCAGTCTCTTAACCAATTAAATGCATCAGAATATACACGTGACGGTGTCATAAGCCCGCGGAGGATGTTCCAGAATTTCTTCGGGTCATTATGGTGGACGCCGCAGTCGCGGCAGCTCTGAAATGAGTAATGGCAGTGATATAGACGACGCGATTGTGGACTTTGAAACCAGTAGAACCAGTCAAATGCGATATGCAGTTAAGATATGTTTGTAGACAATGACAATAGCGACGTCTTTGTGACAGAAAGAGGATGGTAATTACCATTCAATTTAAGAAAAAATAAAAGTAGTGCTTCTTTTGCACTGACACCTTATTTTTACCTCTTCAATTGAAACAGTAAAGATTAATAAACTCCTGCCTGTGTGAAAGCCACGTCTAAACTCTCAAATTTGTTTGGAATCGTGTTTCTGTCTGCTACAGGGGGGGAGATTATATTTTGTAGGTGTTGAATTTCAGGGAAAACTTCAGGTTTTCAAGGGTGAATTCCAAAGACGACCTTAGCTTTTGGGGAGCTGTTGAGCCAGGAGCTTTAGGCCTTAATGGGTTAAGTTAGCCAGGGAAAGGCTAATAATTTTGTGATATTTTCAGAAGTTGAAGTGGGCCGAAGTAGAGATGTCCATATAAATTTTGGGGCTGATTGATCCCAGTAATTTTGTCAGTGTTAGTGATGTTGTTATGGTCTGTCCTTGTTGATTTTGTTTTTTGACTTTACATTCATGTTTTTCCTTGTGTTCCTTTGTCTATGTCTGTCTCATTAGGTTATTGGCTCCACCTGTGCTTGTCATCCCGGTCCCTTGTGTTAGCCAATTAGCTCCTTCCAACCCTTTGCATCTTGTCCAGGTCTTCCTCGTTGTCTTGTCAATTTATCTGTTTTTAGTTCCCTGCTTTCTTTTAGCCCTTGTTGGTTCATTGTCCTTCATCCCATCAAGTTGCTGTTGGTTTGTCTGTAGCCCAAGTCCTTTTTCCTAGTGTTTGTTTGTAACTTTGATCCTTGTTGTTTTGTACTTCTGTTAATTTAGTATTTTTGATAAACCCAGTATCTTGTTTGCCATATTGTTATGTTCTTTTGGCAATTAAATGCATTTTGTTTTTTTGAACACCACCCTGTCCGCTGATAGTGTAGTGGTACACACGCCTGAGTTGTGTGCGGGCAGCGTGGGATCGATTCCCGCTCAGTGACAGTGTCTATGTGTGCCCTGCGACTGGCTGGCGACCAGTTCGGGGTGTAGTCTGCCTTCGCCCATTGACGGCTGGGATAGGCTCCAGCAACTCCCCGCGACCCTATATAGGATAAGCGGTTTGGAAGATGACATGACATGAACACCACCCTGCTCTTCCACGACAATTCATGACGGATAATGATTTTGAATGGACAAATAGTCCCCGGTCCCTGCCGTGACTCCTACCAAGATATAGAGGGGAATGAGGGGGGTTTGTCCATATTGCTCATTTCCAGGGGGCGGTTTTAAAGTCATTCGTTTTTTTTTTATTTCTCCAAAACAAATTAATATATTTGAAAATGCAAGCTAATAACATTTTCCCGATTAAAAAAATATATATACATACATTGATCTTGTCAGTGAATAATGGATCATCCCAGATAGTTCATTCCTTTAAATAAAAGCAGTCTTTTTTACTTGCCATATCTAACTATTAATATTGTAAAGGCAAAACTCAACATTTACGATGTACGTTGTTTATGAGTATAACAATTAAATTTGGGGACCTCCTGCACTCACCCAATCTAGTGTAACTTTCCCTTTAAGCTTGAATGTGTACTGCGCTATGATCAATTTTGTCATTGAAGCTACAAAGCCTCTGTTAATATTTTTGTTAGTTAGTTAGTTGAAAATAGTGACTATACAGTTCTTCCAGCTTGAAAACACAAATCTCTCTGACTCTTTCCTCCATTGCTGTTTATGAACATGTGACTAGTCTGTGTCACTCCCTCAGGCAGTAATGTGAATTTGAACACTCCCACAATGCCATTCACCATGTGCAAGCTGTAAATACCAGGGTTTCCCTTTCTTGTGTGTTGTATAAGGTGCAGTTATTTGTTTAGTGACTTTAGTGAGTACTACAATGTTAGGAATCAGGTGCTTTTCTGTATTTTATTCTTCATATATGCGTGAGAGAGACACACTGGGTGAGATGAGTCTACTATCTATTTAAGCCTTGTCCATTCTTTCTCTCTGCTGCCGCTCCAGTGAGAGTTGAAGATCACTGCTTGAAGAAGACAGCAGTATCACATCATCTGCAAAATGCAGAGTTGCAATACTGAGACCACAAAACCAGACACCCTCAAATCTGCGGCTAGAAATTCTGTCCATAAAAGTAATGAAGAGAATCGGTGACGAAGGGAAGCCTTGGCAGAGTCCAACACTCACTGGAAATTAATCCGACTTACTACCGGCAATGCAGAGATAACCCTGACACCAGTCGTACAGGCATCGAAAAGCCTGTATGAGGGCATCCAATACCACATACTCCCGGAGCACCCCCAATAATATGCCCCGGGATACAACGCCTTCTCCAAGTCAACAAAACACATGTAGAGTGGTTGGGAAAGCTCCCATACATACTTGAGGACCTTTCCGAGGGTGTAGAGCGGGACAAAAACCACACTGCTCCTCCTGAATCTGAGATTTAATTTCCTGACAGACCCTGCCCTCCAACACCCCTGAATTGACCTTACCAGGGAGACTGAGGCATGTGATCTCCTATAGGTGGAACACACACTCCGGTTCCCCTTCTTAAAACGAGGGACCACCAACCCCGGTCTGCCAATCCACAGGCATTGTCCCCGATGTCCATGCAATATGGTAGAGGCGTGTAAACCAAGACAGCCCCACAACATCCAGTGAATTTAGGAACTCTGGGCAGATATAATCAACCTCTGGAGCTTTGCCGCAGAGGAGTTTTTTAACCACATCAGTGACTTAAACCCTAAAGATAAAAGAGCACACCTCAGAGTTCCCAGACTCTGCTTCCTCAAAAGAAGGCATGTCAGTGGAATTGAGGTCTTCAAAGATTTCTTGCCACCGTCTCACAACATCTCGAGTTGAGGTCATCATTGCCCCATCTCCACTATACACAGTGTTAATGGTGCACGCCAGATGGTGGACCAGAATTTCCTTGAAGCCTTCCGGAAGTTGATTTCATGATCTCGCCAAACTCTTCCCATGCTTGAGTTTTGCCTTGTCGACTGCCAAAGCTGCATTCCATTTGGCCAGCCAGTACCTGTCAGCTGCCTCTGGAGTCCCACAGGCCAGAAAGGCCCTATAGGACTCCTCCTTCAGTTTGACGGCATCCCTTACCGCCGGTGTCCACCGATAGGTACAGAGATTGATGCCACAACAGGTACCCACCACCTTTCGGCCACAGCGCCAATCGGCCATCTCAACAATGGAGGTGCAGAACATGGTACACACAGACTCAATTGCCCCCGGTACATGGACAAAGTTTTGCCTGAGGTGGGAGTTAAAACTGTTTCTGTCAAGAATTCTGCCAGACGTTCCCGGCAAACCCTTACAATACATTTTGGTCTGCCAGATCAGACCGGCATCTTCCCCCACCATCCAAGCCAACACACCACCAGGTGGTGATCACTTGACAGCTCCATGTGTACAAAACATGCAGCAGATACGACCACAAAATCGATAATCGAACTGTCATACCTGTCAACTTGTGCGTTTTCCCCGTATTTTATACGTTTTTTGATAATTTCAAATTATGTACGCCATATGACAATTTTTGTACGGGAAAAAAAATAAAATAAAAACTCATTTTTTGTTAGACTGATCTCGTCTTGCCTATTTCAACTGTAATCCGGAGCGTCCGTTAGCGATTCCGACTGCAAACTTTGACCGACTTTCACGAGCAAAGTCCCAGGTCCTCCCTTGGACACCCTTATGTTTTTTATGAACATTCTGTGACAATCACAGAAGTCCTGTAACAAAACACCACTCGGGTTCTGATCGGGGGGGTGCGTTCCTTCCAATCACACCCTTCTAGGTGAGCATAGAAGTCGCCCAGTTTAATGAGAGAGTCCCCAGATGGAATTCTCACCCTCCAATGACTCCAAAAAGTGTCAGTACTCTCAGCTGCTGTTTGGTTCATAGGCACAAATAACAGGGCCTGTCCCCCGACCCAAAGGCGGAGGGAGGCTATCCTCTTGTCCACTGGTTTGAACCCCAATGTACAGGTGCCAAGCCAGTAGGCAATAAGCATGCCCACACCTGCTTTGCACCTCTCAACATGGGCAACTCCAGAGTGAAAGAGAGTCCAACCACTCTCAAGGGGACTGGTACCAGAGCCCGAGCTGTATTTGGACACAAGTCAAACTATGTGGAGTTAAAACGTCTTTGCCTCACGGACCTGATCGGCTCCTTCCTTGACAGAGAGGTGACACTGCATGTCCCTAGAGCTAGCTTCTTTAGCCAGAAATCAGACCGCCAAGGTCTCACGCTTTTTGGCCATCACCCAACTCACTATGCACCCTCCCCCAGGTGGTGAGCCCATGGAATTGGGGACCTACATTGCCTTTTCGAGCTGTGCCCAGCTGGGCCACCGGCCATCAGGCACTCGCCAGAGAACACTACCTGCTATTCCTGCTGACTGTGTATCATATATTTTAGTATCATCAAACCATTGGTCATTTATGATCATGAGCCAAAAGAGAGAGAATTTTTAAGTTATTCATTTTTTTTTTAAGTCAGTGTCTAATTATAAAAGTCAGATCTGCAGTCACTCCAACATTCCATTAGACACAGCCAACAAACTGTGCCAATCTTTCCAACTTGGCAATTTTGTCAGTGTGCAATAGCCTGTCGGATGACCCATGGGACTATTTTCAAGAGAGGACTAAAACTGAAGTGACTTCTTGGGCTGTGAGATGAAAATATTGTGCAAGTATTTGGAATGACTGTCAATCAAAGCTTTTGTAATATGTTATCAGCGGAAAGACCATTCACTTGAAGTGTGCTCATCTGCAAACAAGGCTGAATCGGTGTGAACAATTCCAAACAGCGTCTGTGAGAACACTCAACCTACGTTTTAGAAAGAAACTAGTAACCTAGTAAGCCTGTAACTTTGATGAGAGGTTCCAGATTGATCACCAGTCAATCACAGGGCTGGCATAACAATCATTCACACTCACATACATAAGTGCAGGCAATTTATGATAAAAATAGTATACATATTTTTGGACTGGAAGCTGTTGTACCCTGAGAGAACCCATACAAATGGAGTGAAGGTTGAAATCCATATTCCAAGTTCAATCATCTTGTTCTGGTGCAATGGTGTTAAGCACCATTTTGCCGTTCTTGGGTATAAAAAAAGTTTTGAAAGCTTGTGAAAAATTTCAACAGGTATCATTGCAGCCCCCTTACGACAAGACTTTTTGTAAGTCTGAAGAGAGTAACTTGGCGAGGGCCAAGATCATCAATTGACAAATCAAGAAAAAGGTGAGTTATACTTGAATGCTGATTAAACATCCATATGTTGTATATTACCATTATTTATTTAATCTAATGTTATTTATTTACAACTACATTACCATTTGTTTTACTATGAATACAACGTGAAGATATAGTGTATCTCAACTTTTATGCAGTAATATTTGCAAACTTTCTTCTGAAAGTTTGACTATGATTTCATTTTGAACAAGAAAGTCCAAACCCTCGAATGTTGACGTCTATCTGCATGTCTTTGAGACATGATGATTTCCAAGTATTTCCTCCCGTGTCCTCCATGCTAAATCAATGGCCACTTTGTCTTGGCTTTGCCCTTGTACATAAAGCAGCCAACACTATTGGATGAAATCACTCCGCTTCTTTTCTGTAAAGACTTCAAGGTTATTGTCCTATTAATGCAGAATGAGGGGGGAACAAATGTTTGTTTCTTCTTAGTGACAATTGTACCCCTCCCCCACCTTTCTCTGCTGTGTCTTATATTGAATAGCAACCTTCTAATCAAGATTGAAACTTGACTGCAGTCTTGATTTTAATCACCCACACATAGTCCCCTGCCAAATTCCTAGAGGCTAATAGCCATTAAAAATTTAGCAGCAATTCCTCACCTTGTGCAATGCTGCTATTTGTTGTCCAGCTTTAAACTGTGTAAAATAATATATTATTGAATTCTGGGGGAGGAGAGTCGAGGGGAGGTAGTAAGAGGGAGGGAAAGCCACAGAGGGAGACCAAGGTCGGCTCGTTTTGCCTGAGGAACTGTCGATCAATATCATTTGGTCAATAACTTCTTTATTACTACCACTATCACTCCAAGCACTTTTTCCCCTCTCTATCTCTGTAAATACTGTTCAAATATTGAACCATATGCTAAAGTAAAATGTGAAGTCCTATCACATAAACCCTAAATAGATGTTGTCTTATGCTAATGTTTACTATTCAAACATTAATTTCACAGAGAAAGAAATGCAATGTGCTAAATCTCCATATTGTCAATTCCTCTTCATTTTTATTTCACTTATTGATTCTATATGTTTAAATAATTATTGATTTAGAGCACGGCTAATTCTGTATTAGTTGTTTGAATGGCTTATTTTAACATGGGGGTTTTGGGGATTTGTTTTTTACTGGAAGGGCGTATATTATTAATAGTATTAACGCAACTACAAAAAAACAATTTATTACATTAATTTTGTTTTACTTTTTTCTATTTAATTGTATAGAAATTTAATATTTTACTGGATTATGAAAAGTGTTAGTAATACGGCATGCTTGCTTTGCCTTGTGTTGTTTTCTTTGTGGAGTCTATTGGAACTGCGAGATTCCCTTGTGGATAAGTACGTAGCCTAGATACATACTTTATCATTTATTTATACTTTGTCTATCTAAAATATTCCAACATGTGAATTAAACTTTGTAAAATTGCAAAATACAGGTGGTTCAATGATTTTCAAGTTTCTTTTGTTGCGACAATGACATGATCGACCTGAAGAGAAAACTCTTACCTTCTCTTAACTTAGTGACAGTTTCGGCTGTCACTGCAGCTTTCCTCAGAGCCGTCACCGCTTTCACGTGACGTGTTTAAAAACAGCTCACCGGGTCGGGGAACCTTCAAAATAAGACTCCCCGACCCGATCAAGGCTGCGCAAATAAGAATACAAGATGAACGTTATTGGATTACTACAGGTGGTTCACTTGCTTTTCTCTGGCTTTGCTTTATTGCATGCATCACCTGCAGTACACAAATTACTTTTGGTAAATCTAAAAATAATTAAAGACGGCATATGTATTTAGAGGGTACTGCATTTCAATTCATACTATTTGTTTATCATAAGATAAGATAAGATAAGAATGCCTTTATTGATCCCACAGTGGGGAAATTTTCATTGTTACAGTAGCAAAGATATAGGTCACACAGGGGCGGCGTCATAATGTGGCCATTAATGTATAACATTGACGGCAAACATTTAGAATCAAACCTATGTAGATATACGCAGTAACATGTGTATATACACATGTGTATACACACCAACCTACATCTACATAAAAAATATGAGGAACACTCATTTCGGCCTGTGCATAGTACAGAGGAAAAAATACTCTAAGTGACAGTGCTGCAGTGCTGTAGTGAAATGTAAGGAACAGCATTGGATAAAAATAAAACTAGACTAACAGTAGTGGGGAATGTTGAGTATTGCACGGTATTACAGTAGTGGGGAATATTGGGTATTGCACGATACGAGCTCAGGTGCAGGACTGCACAATTGCACTAATGACCGCCAGTTTGTAGAGACTACACAATGTTCTTGTTAAAGAGTCTGACAGCAGCAGGCAAGAAGGAACGGCGGAATCTCTCCTTTGCACAGCGAGGGTGTAACAGTCTGTCACTGAAGGTGCTGTGGAGTGCTGTTAGGGTGCCCTGGAGGGGGTGGTCCGGGTTGCCCAGCATTGATGACAGCTTGGCCAACATCCTCCTGTCCCCCACCGAGTCCACAGAGTCCAGGGAGCAGCCCAGGACAGAGCCGGCCCTCCTGACCAGTTTGTCCAGCCGCTTCTTGTCCCGGGCCGAGGCGCCGCCTGCCCAGGTGACCACTCCCTGGAAGATAACCGATGCAACCACCAAGTCATAAAAAATCCTGAGGAGTGTCCCCTGAACCCCAAAAGACCTCAGTCTCCTGAGTAGGAAGAGTCTGCTCTGACTCTTCCTATAGAGGGCGTCTGTGTTGTCGCACCAGTCCAGTTTATTGTTCAGATGAACACCCAGGTACTTGTAAGTTGAGACTCTCTCAACATCTGTTCCCCGGATATTCACTGGTGCAGGTGAAGAGTGCTGGCGCCTACCGAAATCCACCACTATTTCTTTGGATTTCCCCGCATTGATCAGGAGGCGGTTCTGCTGGCACCAGTCCACAAAACCCTGAGTAAGTTCTCTGTACTCCCGATCATCTCCGCCTGTGATGAGGCCGACAATCGCAGAGTCGTCAGAGAACTTCTGCAGGTGACAGGTAGGGGTTTTGTAGTTGAAGTCCGAGGTGTAGAGGGTGAACAGGAAGGGAGCCAAGACAGTTCCCTGTGGGGCCCCCGTGCTACAGAGGAGCACGTCAGACACACAGTCCTGTGTCCTCACATACTGTGGCCGGTTTGTGAGGTAGTCCTGGATCCATGTGGTGAGGTGGTGGGCCACCCCCGTCCGCTCCAGCTTGTCTCCCAGTAGGGTGGGCTGGATGGTGTTGAAAGCACTGGAGAAATCAAAGAACATGATCCTCACAGTGCTCCCCGCCTTCTCCAGGTGGGAGAGTGAAGTGTGGAGGAGGTAGATGATGGCATCATCCACACTGATGCCAGGCTGATATGCGAACTGGAGTGGGTCCATTGAGGAGCTCACCAGGGGGCGCAGGTGGACAAGGACCAGTCTCTCAAGCAAGAACGGAAGTGAGTTCTTGTCCGTCCCTCTAATTGTCCCAAACCGGGTCAAGTACCGACTGACGTGTTGTTGGGTTTTTTTAAAAAGCAAGACCACTGTTCTCTTGTGCGATACCACGGAGTCGCCTTTTCCTGCCTGACAGTGCACAACACTTTTCATGTTCCCTGCAACAACTCCGTAACATTGCACAGGCAGTTTTGGTTTGTTTACTAACTGATAATATTTACCTACCTATCCCTTTGCATGTGAAGTACGTCCTGATCTGGAATCTCGAGTGTAAATTCTCTGCCAGTGCCGCCACGACCCGGATGTGAAGTCTTTCGTTTCCTTCTGTAATAAGGTAGTGTTATTTTGCAATAATAATTTTATTTGCGAAATAACACTGATATAATAATAATAAATGGTAAAACTGAAAACATATTGCATTATAACGCAAATGTTTTGCAATAAAACACAATGGTATTGCATTATAAATCAATATGAAACATTATTTTGACGTCACCAGGTGGGCTCCGTCTAGTGACCGACTTGGATATGTTGGCAGTTAAATGCTATCTTGATTAACCAGTTGTAAGCAATTCAATTCACTCACGATACTCCCAGTGAGTGGATATGCACAAAATTAGCCAGCTAATGAGCTTTATATAATGCTTATGAATCATGAAACCTATACCGTTATCATCTCTCCCACAACATGTTTTTTTTTGGGGGGGCGGGGCGACTGACGGAAAAAGGTCAGCAACGCTTTAAAAGAATGAGGATGGACGGGGTTGGAGGACAATTATTTTTATAAATCAGAATGGAGGGATGAGGACGGAAGGGGGTCCAGGTCACGGTCGGAGGACGGATGGGCAAAATAGGGTAAAGTGCCCATCTCTGGGTGTTTACCTGTAAAAAAACACTGCGCGCACCAATCTCATGCACAGATCCTAGCGATTCAATTTCTGCTTCTATAATGTCAAGCAGGGCGGCACGGTGGTCGACTGGTTAGCACGTCCACCTCACAGCGCAGAGGCCGTGGGTTAGATTCTGGCCCCGGCCTTCCTGTGTGGAGTTTGCATGTTCTCCACGTGCCTGTGTGGGTTTTCTCCGGGTACTCTGGTTTCCTCCCACATTCCGCAAAAAAACATGCATGGTAGGTTAATTGATCAGTCTAAATTGCCCCTAGGTGTGATTGTGAGAGTGTATGTTTGTTTGTCTCTGTGTGCAATGCGATTGACTGGCAACCAGTTCAGGGTGTAACCCGCCTTTTGTGCTAGACTTGTGCTGGGCATGAAAATAGGGCCCAATGTGTAAACAGGGAGAAAGCAAGATGGAAAAATTATGCAAATTTTGGGATTTAAACAGTGATTGATCCTTTGTTGGCAGTAATAACTTAATTTCCTGTATAGTTGCAGTTGAGACCTGCACAACGGTCAGAAGTAATTTTGAACCATAAGGTTCAGGTCAGGGCTCTGACTGGTCCACTCCAGAAGGTGTTTTCGCTTCTGTTGAAGCACTTCATTTGTTCATTTACTAATGCACACTCAAGGCGTTTTCCTTTTGCATCACCTATTCAATATTAAGTTTCAATTGACAAACAGATGGTTTTAAGTTCCCCTGCAAAATGTTTTGATGAACATTGCAATTACAGTACATTGAGTTACAATTTTAACTCATCTGTCATAGTACCATTGGAATTGTGTGTGTGGCATTATTTTAGGAGACTTTGTCAAAAGTGAAAAGAACCCTCACATTTGCTTGTGGAATTCTCATTCATACAGGTCATTTTTTTCTCAGGGCATTGCATTGCTTTCAACTGGTCTGCTCTGGGTGTCTTGGAAGGCGTTTTGCCTCTCTTCCGAGAAGGTTTCATCAGTTCATGCAACAAGGCTTGGTTTGGATTGCACCAGCCCAAGTTGTTGTGGCAAACCCAACTATTTGTGTTCCTTTGGAGGCACACCCAAACCATGATTGGCATCATTCCTTTAGAATGCAAAATGACAGTCATTAAGATGCTTTGCAGAGAGACCTCTGGCTGTCCACAAGTTGTGTGGAAACTCCCTCATTAATATTCCATTCAGTTGTAAAAGGTATTGGAGTTGCCTCTACAGTCACCGTGGACTGTGTTTTTGTTGTTTGTTGTAGGCAATACTCACTGAGTCTCTTTGGGATAGATGAAAGCGCAGCATTGTATGTTTGGGATAGGTGGCATCGTCTTCTGTTTAGAGGTGGTCTTTTCCACCTTCACATTTATAGCCTCTCTTAGAGAAGACAGACTGATGTTGAAAGTGAACTGTCAAGAAAAGGTACATTTTTGTCGTCAAAAGAGTGCTCCTTCTCTTTGATGTGCAGGTAGGAAGATGACTCTTGACCTGAAGTGTTAGCCCACCTGTGTTGTGCCATGCGTCTGTTCAGTGCATGTATCTGTGCATTCCTCACTTCACTTGACTGCTTACACCAAATTGCTTTTCTTAGTATGGGGTGTTTGGTCTTTGGGGTGTACCAGTCTTCATATTAGGGTTGTACAAGGTTTGAAGTATACCAGAATGCTGAGTTGGTTGAAAATCCTTTAAAATTTCTCAGACAGGCCTGATACATACGGAAAGACAAGATTGTTTTTGTCTTTCTCATCAACCTTGCTTTTGTCCCTTCTGGAGGTAGTACTACTTTTCACAAACGACCGGTTGATATAACCATATGTTTTGAGAGCCTCTCTCAGGTGCCTATGCACTTTCTCTTTGGCCTTTGGGCTGATTGGTACATTACCAGCTTGGTATTATAGGGTTCTGATAATGGCCAGTTTGTAATCCAGTGGGTGGTGTCAGTCTTAAGACCCTGATAAACCAAAACGACGTTCACCAACAGTGACAGATACTTGCCCCCTGTGGCGTCCGGCCGGCTGTCGGCACGTCACAGGGGCAAAAAACACCGCAATTACAGACCGCGACGCTGACCATTAAAGTACCTTCTGCGCATGCATAAGATGTAATACCCTTCCATACCATCGGCGGCGGTAGTCACCATTCCTCATGGTTAGAAAACCAGAACCGGAAAGATGTTGGCCGTGGGTTGATTATACCAACGTAAATAATGCATTCGGCTCTATTCTTCGCTCACGATGAACTCCTACACGAAGTAAACCATCACGTTCTTGACACGGTATTGTGAAATACTTACATTGTCAACCCTCGCTCTTGTACTTGTAAGAAGATTAAGGCAGCGGAGGCATGCTCACTGTTTTCCGCCTTTGTCACTTGCTAGCTAACAGCCAATCAGAGTGACCAAATGTCACGACTGGCGACACCGATTCAACAAACGTAAACACCCCCAAGACCCTTACAGACGGGTTACGACACTATGACTGTGGCCACTACACTAATCAGACGGCGCTTAAAGACGCAACGACGCTTAACGACCTCCGACGTCGGTTCGGTGTATCAGGGCCTTTAGGGTCCTAGTCTAGCACAAAAACATGTAATAAATGTGATGATAAATATTATGCCTTCAATGATTTGATTTCTTTAATGATTCAGAGAGATAACATCCACCACATGTCAAGGGAGCACAGAAGCTGCATGGGACTCAATCAAATTCAACAAAATTGCCTTTCACCACCTGCACCACAACTTAGACCTGCTCTGAGCTAGTTTAAAGTCTAGTCGAATTTCAGTCAAATTTCAAATCAAATTTTCAGGTGTAAAAGAAAACGCACTTGGTCTGCCAGAACACTCAGCATGGCACAAGCACAGTCTGCCAAATTCCCAAACAAGCAAAACGATGTTTGCACTGGAACAAAAATCAAGATTTATGCAGAGCACACGTGTGCTGTCTATGAAAATAGATCTCAAATAGTAAATATTGGTCAGTGTGTGTGTCATTGAAATGGAATAAAGTTTTACTGACCAGAAAATGGTGTAATTAGGTCATATGTGATGCTCAAGCCGAGGCATGTTAACATTTTATAGCAGAGGGAAGTGTTTTATCCAATGTAATAGTGACAGTCAAAAGCGGATTTTCTGTCCAATTAACATTCAATGCCGATTTCACTAAACGGCTGTCTTCTTGAATGAACAATTTATAATCTAATCTGTTGGTTTATTTGGTAGTCATGGTTGCGAACCTGCGATACAATGATATGATGTGGGCAGAATTGAGGTTAAAAAAAAATCTGTCCTGGGCTTGCAACTATTCAAGTCACGAATATACAATGCAGCCACAGTTGTACTAATCCCTCACTGACAGGGATAAAGATGCCAATTTCTATGTAAAAAAGTGTTCATTACAACATTAAGTCTCTGGTGGTGGGGTTGTGAAGTTCCACATGGCTAATAACAGCCCTGAATCTCCTCAGGACCCTGATCTTTTATTCAAGTCAGCCCTTGTGCAGTCCAACAAACTTCATTTATATTACATGTCCTAGTCAGCAGTATGGAGGGATAAATTAGCATACAGAGTCGCAGACACAGTGATTACAGGCTGACAGGCGACTTACACGCCCCCTGCAAAGAGCCGAACATGTCTTCATTTTATTTTTTTCCCCTCTTTCCTCTGTCCTTCTATGGCCCGGAGCAGTTGATACAAGGGTTTATAATAGAGCAGAACACAGGAGAGATGAGGCGAGGGGAGCTTTAATAATGAATGGATGACGCTGGTGATGAGGAAAAAAAGGAAAGCAGAATGGAAGCTACTGAGGAATGGAGACCTTTAAATAAAACTGATTTTTGCTAAAAATTGTGAAGGGAATATTTTCATTTCGATCAGTGAATTGTCAAAGCAATTGGTGTATGTTTCTCTGTATAGTCGTGTTTTTCTTTTTCACTTTTTATCAGTTATATTTGAGTGTAGCAATTATTCAAATACCATCATCAATACTGTTAAAATTATTACAGTGGAAAGGGAAAAGACAGTGGTCAGACATTAGTTGACTTTGGGTTAGTCTATATTTGGGTTTGTCTATAGTTTGAACAAATGCTTCACACAACAAACTGGAAAATGAAAATAATCAGTTCCAAGGTCAAACAATTATTACAGTGTTGCTGGAAAATGAGTGAACATAAATCAGAAATGAGAAATTTGGAAGAGACAGAAGTGACTAAGTGTACATTGTGGGCATTATATTCGTAGACACTGCAGGTGCACTCGAGCGTTAAGACTGCCGTATCCTGATTTCACGCACTTGTTTGGGAATTTGGTATATCTCTGTGTGCCATGCTGAGTGTTCTGGCATACCAAAGACGTTTCCTTTGACATGCACCTGACAATTTGCTTGCAGTTCCTAATTAACGCATGGACTCCAGCAAATCAGTTTCTTCTTTCACCATGTCAAACACTGACTCACGCGCACCGATTTTTATTTAAAGGGTGTGAGAGGAGGTGCTTCTATTGGTCGTGAGTCAAATCCTTTGTGTTCATGGCTACAACAGAGCAAAATGCCCATTTTAAACTATGCCAAGGTCTGTATCTGCAAAAATATCAAACCAAAGTCTAGCCTGTCCCCTGCGCAGATTTAGATTGTGCTTGCCCCAGACTTGCGCTCGTCAAGAAACCAGAGCCCTAAGTGTGTGTGTGTGTGTGTGTGTGGGGGGGGGGGTTATGCATCACGTGCGTGTGTGTGAATGGTAGAGCAAGAGAGAGTGAGTGAGTTTCAGGAATGAGAGGAGTATGTAAATGTTGGTTGGTGTGGGGGGCTGCAGTAATGTATTCAGGACAGGCCTGGCTAACCACTGCTATCAAAGGGACCTGCCTGACGAACTGTAATAACTGGAAAATTATTTTGATAGCCTGAAACAATCTTGGATATCACAGAACTTTATTAAAATAATATCAAATCAAATTAGCCTGTATCCCCATAATGAATTAAGTAACAGGTTACGCCGATATTAATCTCCTAGCTGGCTCGCAGGCATGACGGCTCCAGCATTTAATCAGGGCTGCAGCTCTCTCCCTCCCCCTCTTCACGGGAAGGTCTTTTAACGCACACATCCAGGAGAAATCCTCCACAAGCTGACAGCCTCGTAGCTGTGTGGCGGTAGAGAGAAAAAAGCTTCAAAGACACCCTTTCTCTTTCTCTCAAAATAACGGTGATTTTGCCCCATTTCCCTGCATCGTCACACACCCCCATTGAGGTTATTCAAGAGCAAATTCTGTGTCTTCAAGGTGTGTGTGTGGGGGGGTGTGTGTGTCAGTGTGTGGATGGTTGGAAGGCATGTGGGGCAAGTGGGGTCTCTGGAGAGTTGTGATTAGCAGCTGACCCAAAGGGAGAGAAATTAGAAATATGCAGCCCCTTCCCCGTTCTCCCCGTGTGCCCTTCTTACACACAACCGTGGCTGCACTCGTTTTTGTGCCAACCAAATGGATTTTTTCCTCCCCTCATTGATAAGTGGAACTTAAAAGCAAAGTTTTTTAAAAAAAGGATTATAACAGGAGAATAGCCACATAAATGTAACCCCAAGTTGCACTGGGAAAGATCTTTATGTCGAAGCTCCGGGTCTTATCACGCTCATCTATAAAAGTAACCTTTAAACCTGAACATCTCCCAAGTGATAGAACACTATAACAATTTGATTCAGCTAAAACAAAGTAATGACATCCATGATTTAATTCAACAAGGAAAATCAAAGTGCTAAAAATATTAAAAATACTCATATAAGACTGCAAGAAATAACAAGATATACTGTATAATTGAGGAAAAATAAATAAAAGCAACAAAAAACATTACTGATATTTTTGTGTGGAATATCCTTATAAATCCCTCAAGCTGCATTTGCATGCTTTTGGCTGTAACAATTACATAGTTAGGCAAAATTTTAATGTGCTGTTTTGTTAAACACAATACATAAAGTTAAGAGAAACCTTATTGTTTTATTTTCAAATGTGACAGTTTGTGCAGTGATTAACAAGTGTTGATGCCTGAAAAAAAATCACACCGTGTGAGTAATCCGAATTTCTCAGAATTTGCTACCTCAAAACGTTACATTTAAACTGTCCTGTGACATTTTAGATGAGAAAGGTTACTATCTTCACACTGAGTGAAAATGAAAAAACAAGACGAGTGGCTCTGTATTCATAGACAGGGCAGCTGCGTTGGAGCCTGGTTCTCATGATGACGCAAGCCTCATTGTACTTTTTGGGAAGTTTGGTGCATTTCTCTGCGCAATGCTGGGCATTCTGATGTACCGAAGGTATTGTCTTTGACAAGCGTCCAACGCACCTGGCAATTTGGTGGCTGAAAATAGGCTAACATTTACGCCTAGTGGAACCACATCAAAGTATTGGCACAGTATAAATTGATTTTAGTGAATTCGATCAAGACGGTGGATGTCATCATATCTAATTAAAAAATATGACACCCGCATGCGTCAAACCCTCTGAAACATTATTATTATTATTATTATTATTATTATTATTATTATTATTATCTGTAATGTATACCGATAAATGTAATTAATCTAACCTAATATTTTCTTTATTATCCATTTGTAAAATCAATAATCAGCTATGGGGGCGACGCGGAGGTTCGGGGTTGGGGTCACATACAGACATGTCTGATCGAGGTGTAAGTCTCCAAGTGCCCCGACTTCACAGATCTATCATCTCTGTGGCCAATTTTAAATAATCTACTCGTAGAGTTCTTCTTGTAGTTCCTTCTAAACATACTTTGCACACTTCAAACCCCTGCACGGACACCAAGAAATATTGTGTGTTTGAGGGCTGTATGTTTAGACTGTGCCCCTTTCTGGCCCTCACCCATCTCGGGTGAGGGCATTCGTGAGGATGGAAAAGCTGACCAGATCTGATCATTGTATGATTCATGAACTTCAGAGATGGAAAAGAAAACAGACGAGCAAAATCTATCGACTTGAGTGAGTCTTTATTTACATTGGATACCTTCTTGAAAGATAAAACGAACACGCATTGAGTAAGTAGTTGTTTTGTAAATTGTTAATTGGGTTTATGCCTTCGAGACCTACAAAACATTCCAACACCCTGCAACTGACTGGCGACCAGTTCAGGGTTTATTCCGCCTTTCACCCAAAGCCTGGGATAGGCTCCAGCACCCCCCACAGCCCTGTGCAGGATAAGAGGTGTTGATAATGGATGGATGGATGTCAAGGACTGTGCCTCTCATGCGCTCTCATGGACTCCAGCAAATCAGTTTCTTCTTTCACCATGTCAACGACTGTGACTCACAGATTTTTATTTAAAGAGAAAGACAAGAGACGCTTCTATTGGCGGCGAATCAAGTTGACTGTGTTCACGCTCACAACTGAGCAAAACACCCTTTTTAAACTGTGCCAAGCTGCATGCATCAGCGAAAATACTTAAATTCAAGCCTGTCCAGGAGCGGGATCAACGGAACTGTGCGAGTCTCCTCTGCACATTGGCAGTGTGCGGCCTTTTGCTCCATAAACCATGAGTGGCCGGGTCTTGACCATTGGTTTTTCAGCGACTCAAAACACCAATTGCATTCGCACGATGTGGTGATGTCGCAAATTATAGCCTATCTATCAAAAGCACAGAAGCTTTCACACAGACTAAAAACCAGTTCCCTATTTCAGGCAAGTCATGACACAACGTCCAGCCGACCACCGCCAAGACATAAAAATACAATATAAACAGTACACACATACATTGTGTTTTACAGTACAACAGCACTTAACCATATTTACAATTTCATATTTTATGTACCTGTGGATTAAAGACTGACGCTTGTGGTCCATCCACTTGAATACGTCCATTCAGGTGAATGAGAGTAAGTCCCATCTTCTAATACAGTATCCCCTCTTTGCCTTTATTGTAGACTACATCCTCTTTCCGTACCAACCTGTGTTACTTGACTGATATTGTGCGATGTGCAGCAGCCCTAAAGAGGCAAGTGTGAATATAAGAAATTGAAAGACAGGCCAAGCTCTCATTCACTTGAATGGACCTGGCGAGGTGCGCAACGCTCATGAAAATCTTTGCCACGATTTCATCAATTGATACATATGAAATTGTGAATATGGTCAAGTATAGGGGGCGGCACGGTGGTCGACTGGTTAGCACGTCCGCCTCACAATTCAGAGGTCGTGGGTTCGATCCCAGCTCCGGCCTCCCTGTGTGGAGTTTGCATGTTCTCCCCGTGCCTGCGTGGGTTTTCTCCGGGTACTCCGGTTTCCTCCCACATTCCAAAAACATGCATGGTAAGTTGATTGGACACTCTAAATTGCCCCTAGGTGTGATTGTGAGTGCGGATGTTTGTCTCTGTGTGCCCTGCGATTGGCTGGCAACCAATTCAGGCTGTCCCCCGCCTACTGCCCGAAGACTGCTGGGATAGGCTCCAGCACGCCCGCGACCCTTGTAAGGAAAAGCATTTAATTTTCGACTTGACGGGCCCACTGCCTCGCTGGCTTAAAACCAGGAAATGGGCGTCTACAGTGGAGTGCCTTGTCGCGTCGCTTCAAGAAAGGCCCACTTCTGTCGGCCAATCAGCTGACAGTGACATCTCAGCCCTCCTCGGCCTGAGTTGTAGAACCAGGTTGGAAGACCTGAAGAACAGTTCCATTTTAACCACATGGCCTCAAAAAAGTGTAATGGAAAAGGGACCACACAGGCGGGAGAACAAGGCGGTTTTAGGGTAGGATGGAAAAAGAGCTTTAGACCACAGATCAGAAAGACATTGTATGGCAGTGGAAAGACAAAATATGAGTCTATTAAAAGTGTTGTCTGTCTCTCAAGTACGGCTCATGAAGAGGTGAAAAAGGAGAACCTCTTTCTGCCTGTTCCTCCCACCACCTCTGGTCCCCCTTCACCCCTTCTCTCGTCCTCCATCTCAAACCCCCTGGCTGATATTGCTGTCGCTTCCCTCTTATCTGTCGCCTGCCTGCGTCTTTCTTCACCCCTCCCTCCTCCTTGTTGTGTTGGCCGGCAAACTGCGAGCGTAGCCCACCTCAGGGTGGGAGTGATGGTAGGGACACTAAATCTTTTGATGCAGCCGTTTGTGGAGATAGCATCTGAACTTGCCGCGCCTTTGCCAGGCAGCGTTGACAGATGTAGCAAGACCCTTCCACTGCTCCCAGCTATTGGATATCTATTACTGCTGGTACTGTGTGTGTCTGTGTGTTGGGGTGGGGGTGTGTGTGGCTGTGTGATATCCAAGCAAAAGGTTGCACATAAATGTCTTCAAGAACAAATTTGTCACGACCATCAGAGCACACATCTACACACACTCACATCCCAACAGGGTTTCCAACAGCCTGTACACAAAATAAGTTATGTCACTCAAATTCTCATATTCATATCATACAAACCCATCTTTTCTATTAAAGTCCAGGGCACTTAGAGAAGCAATCGTGAAATATCAACATTTTTATCTCGCAATCCAGGGACATTCATCCCTGCACGTCGGAACATGTGCGCCCTTGAACTTCTGCACTTCGCATACGCACACACCCTGCGCTTAGTAGCATTCCCATTTTATGGTCTCAAAGAGTGACATATTTGGTCTCGAAATAGAGCTAAGAGAGTGAGTGACAAAACCGTCACAAAGTGATGCATTTACAAACTGTCCCTGCGTCCATATGGTGACACGTTTCAATGACAACATGTGGCCTGGTGATATCTGTGAGGAAGTGCAATATATTCTATGGAGCACTTTGAATAAATACATTACATCACACTGTCTTCTGTAATGGTGAGGCAACTGCTCTACATGCACAAAGCAGGTGATTTGTGGCTGATTGGCTGGCTGAAAATTACATACATACTTCAGTTTGTTTTTTTCTGGAATGCTTATGCACCTGTGTACGTCCATAATTAAGAGTGCATGATGCATGTGACTGATGTGTTTGTGTTTACGTAAATACTGTTTGAATGTAGGTGCATGTGCGTGTCTGTTTTTATGCGGTTTCCTCCAGAGGGGTGTAAGTGTGTGCCATCTGGCAGCTCAGTTGGATGAGGAAGCTGGGGGGCTTCCCGTTATGATGGCTCCTCCGCCCCCCTCTGCAACCCCAATAGACCTCTGTATCCCTTACCCCCTTAAGACACACGCATACACACACTCCACATTTGTTGATGGACTTTAAAGTGTGAACTCCGCGCAAAATTGTGTATGTTTCGATTCACATAACATCTTTGCATGAAACAAATAACCTGCACAACTCAATGAATAACAACAAATAATCATTACAATTACAAATAATCATTGAACTGACATCCCCATAATATTCACATTACTTACCTCACTGCTTTTGAGCAGTGTCTTTAAAAATGAAGGGAAAGGAACATTAACACCAATGTTTGAAAACATTAAGTCCAATGTTTAGATCTCTGTGTTTGAGGAGCAAACCTATGCCACTGGAAATTCTTAATAAGGCAGAAAGTGACATTTGTTGTTAATATGGGAAATAAACACTAATTCTTCAAGAGACCCTTTGCGGTACATACTGTAAATTGAAGAACGTTTATAGTATTGAGTGGACGGCAGCCCAGGGGTGGCTAATGGTCCTCATTTTTGGGAACCACTGATGGTCGGTAAATATCCATCCATTATCTATACAGCTGGATGCCATTGGGAGAAAGCTGTACATCCTGGACAGATTGCCAGGCAATCACAGGGCTGACACCAAGAGACAGAAAACCAAGCCCATCAATTAACCTTGCTGTGTGTTTTTGGTCCGTGGGAGGAAGCTGGAGGACCCAGAGAGGAGGAGGATAGAAAACAAAAACCTCTAACTGTGTTTTGACAATGCTCACCACTGCGCAAATGTGACACTCAGTCACTAAATGCTATACTTTAACTGGATTTTATCCTGTCGACCCACAGAAACAAGTTGGCTTCACTGCATGAAATTCTCAGCAGGTGGGCAGAACATGATGGCCCAAAGAAGTTTATAGAGGTCCACAAAACTTGTCAAAATTAGTAACAAAAATACAAAGCTACCGGTGCAGTGTATTTTAAGTGGAATCTATATGAAGTCAATAGATATGGAAACACATCTGTTAATATATCTTTTTTTTTTTTAAAATAAAAAATGTGACCCTTGGTTCCATCTAGGACTGTTCGATTTTGCCTAATAAGAAAATCCCGATTATTATCTCTCAAATCCGATTTTACGATTACGATTTCTTTGTAAAATAAAATATAATGAAAAATGAAGTATTTTGAATGTCTTTTATTTCAACTTAATTTTTCTTTCTTTGAACTCAAAATGCCAGTAGATTTAACTTAACACACACAGAACAATCCATTGGGATTAACAGCATTTTACTTATACAATAGATTTCAGATCTGTTCTTAATTAAACCAATAATGAAAGAAGAAAGTGCATATGCCATCAGAAACGAAATCATCAACATGAGAGAAGGTGGACAGTCAAGTCTGTAAACCAAACAGTCTGTCAGCAAGTCATTTTGCCAACCAGCTAGTGACTAGCCTTTCACCTTTCTCCCTGGTCTTACTTAAACATAAATCAATGATTAGTGCAAAACTGTCACTCAATAATACAATGCGCTGTCAAGCTTAAGTACAGATGCAAAGTCCGGCTGAACCAGAGGTCCTTTGTAGAGGAGGAAAAAAAGGGACGCCTTTCAGACGTTGAGTTACTTGCTCACGGGTTGTATTGTACATGCGGGGCACACACTACACTACAGATCTATTTTTGCCCGATTTATTAACCAAATGCTCACTTGCCTGAGCAAATAGCAGAATCGCCGGTAGCCATGGATGCTGTCGTTGTTTCGGACTGTACGCTCATGGGAGGAAGCGGAAACTACGGTGGCTTAGATAAACCAAAAATAGCAAAATCGAACGTGCCGATTTGAACGTTTTTAACATCGTTTTATCCAGAAAATTCGGTTGCGGTTCAAAATCGCTTAATCGAGCAGCCCTAGTTCCATCCATCCAGTATCTGAACCGCTTATCCTCACAAGGGTCACAGGCGTGCTGGAGCCACCTGTCTTCTGTCTTTGGGAAGTAGGCGAGGTACACCCTGAACAGGTTGTGAGCCAATCGCAGGGCACACAAAGACTATTCACACCTGTGGACGATTTAGAATGTTCAATTTACTTATCATGCAAGCTTTTGGATTGTAGGAGGAAACCAGGGTACCTGGAAAAACTCCATGCAGGCACGGGGAGAACTATGTAAAATCCACACAGGAAGGCCGGAGCCGAGATTCGAAGTGCTAACCCGTCAATTTTGCTCTTCAGCTCATTTTGCTCACTTATGTGTATTACGGGTACTTTTTGGACAAGGTGCGTTGTTAAGAGAAATCCCGTTTCTTGTCCAGCATACAAACTTGATTCATGAGGGCTGAATGTTATGGACTTCATTTTTGTGATCGCCGCAAATCTTGCGCGACACACTGTCTAAATCAGCATCAAGGCGTGTTAGACCGGATGTAATTTCGTAGACACGAGCAAGTCACTGTATTTAAGAAAAGGGCGGTGTGCGCAGTTGTAGGTGTATCCCCACCACTGATTGTCGGAAAGCCTATGCTCACGTATTTGTCTGGCTGCAAGTCCATCAAATTCACCAAACTCAAATTAGACCAGCGGTCTACCTTGCACCAAATGTTAGACGTGGTCTGAGGAGGAGTTTGTTTAAATGGATTTTTGAGCTGCCAAATTGCCAGATCCACTGTGAGCATTTAAAAGAAAGCACCTTCGCCATGTCAGAACGCCCAGCACAGAGCGGTCAGCCAAATTCCCAAACAGGCGCAGCCAGACTTGCGCTTTCATGACAATCAGGATATGCCAGCATATTTGCATGCGGCATCCACAAAATAAGAGCTCTATGTCTTAGGTGCAAAGCATTGTCTGATGTCCCTGCCTAACCTGCTGATGTGTGAATGTGGCAGTTGACTCAGTTTTACCCTCTGTATCAATGGAGGTGCCTGGGGAGAACAGTAGTGATGCAGTCAGCCAGATAAAGACCACCTGGACTACAAGAATAAATATCCAACCAGCTTTGCTTTAAAAAGGCAAGATCAGGATCACAATCTGCTTCATACATTTGGGGTGGGTTCAACAGTTTTAAAAGCAAAACTATCCAACCATTGTTACAATACAATTATATTATCCTATTCAATGTGACAGTAGATCTGGGGCCTAATCCAACTGACTTTTAATACATTTTACAGTGAAATGAGATTTTAAAAAAATAATTATTTTGTTTCCTTTCCTTTTTAAGAGATTCCCCAAAAACATTTGTATAGTGTTGCGTAGGGCAGCACGGTGGGCAACTGGTTAGCACGTCCGCCTCACAGTTCAGAGGTCGTGGGTTCGACACTGGCTCCAGCCTCCCTGTGTGAAGTTTGCATGTTCTCCCCGTGCCTGCGTGGGTTTTCTCCGGGTACTCCGGTTTCCTCCCACATTTCAAAATCATGCGTGGTAAGTAGATTGGACACTCTAAATTGCCCCTAGGTGTGCTCGTGAGTGCGGTTGTTTGTTTGTCTCTGCCCTGTGCCCTGCGATTGGCTGGCAACCAATTCAGGGTGATCCCCGCAGACTGACCAAAGACAGCTGGGATAGGCTCCAGCATGCCCGCGACCCTTGTGAGGATAAGCGGTATCGATAATGGATGGATGGATGACATTTGCGTAACATTCCAGCAATGCATGTTCATGTTCATATGAAAACAATATTATATTTGAAATTTCTCCATGACTACTATTTAAAGTTTGTCATTTACACTTCCCACCAAAATACAATTGTAAAAAATTGCTTCCAAAATGACACAACTTTAATCCTATTTTAGTTTAAAACAATGTCATGTAAATGACACCTTCGGATGAGAGTGGACTGAACACCTGCCAGTCACAGAGTTAACAGAACCATTTACACTCATCTCACACATGGGCAATTTATATTCTCCAATTAATCCATATTGGTGTCATCATGAAAGTATACACCCTCACTTACAGGCACTTCCAGACACAAAGATGTAAAAAAAGATATGCCAGGTCCAAATATCCTCCAACCATCTTTAAGCTGCATATCCTGCCCCTGTACTTCACCCAGGCAGCATCATGCGAACAATTGGCTAATGAGATTTAAGGATGGGGGCCGGATCGGCTGCCAAATTACTGCCAGCCAAGATAAAATCTTCTCCCATCTTGTTCGCGCTCTCTCCCCTCCCTCGTTTTCTCCTCTATTTTTTATTTTTTATTTTTTACACCCACCCATATTTGTCATTCAAACCAGCTTTAATGGAGAAAGATCTATGCATATGTAAGTGACAGAGCTGCAAGCCCATTACCGGCATTCAGTGGAACACTGTGGAGAGGGCCTCTCCAGGCTTGGATTACTGACCATTAGGGCTTATTTCTGCACCGTCTCGAGGCAATTATTCTTCGACAATCCCCCATCACCACCCCGCCCGTTTTAACCATTTCACATCTCGTAGAGTCACATCTTGGAGAGCCTCTCTCAGTGTAAACGTCGGCCCGGGTGCCGACTTTCACATCCGTGTTGTTCAGAGCCGCTCATCTGCTGCCAGCATGGTGGGCATGTGGAGGTGGATAGATGGCGAGGATACTGATGATTCCAATGATTTGTGTCAGGCGAAAATAATTCCCATTGTGTAGAGATACACTTATAGTTACCACTTCCTTATTAATGAACTCACTATAATAATGAAATGTGGTGATATATTTGCCAGTTGTTGACATTCGTACATTTCTTGTGTGTGTGTATGCATCATGAAAAAAAATAGTATATTGAAATAAAAATCTACTACACACTACATAGTAAGTGAAAATGGAGGGGAAAAAGCAAAGTATTTCAATGCTTGTTCAATTGTCTGAGAGTCAGAGTGTGTGTGTGTGTGTGTGCGTGTGTGTTCATGTGTGTGTGGAGCCAGGTGAAGGCTTTGAGCAAGCAATGACCTGTTTAGTGCGAGGCACAGTAACCTAAAGGCTAGTTAATATCCACATGGCCTTGGCACAGCTCCAACAGCTGTGACCAAGCTGCCCAAACTAAACTCAGCATGCAAAAAAAAAAGGATTTTCCAGCCAACACATACAGAAACTATACGTCCAGATAATAGAAACAAAGCTAAAGCTTCATTGAAGTTTGGCAGAGTTTCCAAGAATTCTGACACATGAAGCACCAAATGCACTGGCAGCAAATGCGTATGTCTAACTGCAACTGCACTTTTGAGTTCTAATTCATCTGAAGATAAATTGGAAATAACATTAAAGTGGAAGTCAACCCCAAAAGTTCTTTACAATAATATGTTCTATGCAGGCCCATTAGTCTAAACGTGTCATTCTGATTACTATTGCGCTTGTGGAATATGAGTTAAACAGTAAAATCCACCCGTTTTTGTTCATCACAGTCAGTTGCTCATGGCTCAGGAAACAACCAATCATGACTTTGCTTCAGAAAACAAATGACCCATGATTGGTCGTTACGTGAGCCCTGAGCAACTGTGATGTAATTTTCAGTCAACAGAAAGTGGCAAAATGGCCACCCACAGAACATCCTAAAACGAGTGGATTTTGTTTCTGAACTCATATTCCACAAACATAATATTAATCAGAATGCCGTGTGCAGACTATTGGTCATAGAACATATGACTGGAGAGAACATGTTTGGGTTGACTTCCCTTTAAATATGTTCGACAAAGTAGTCTTTTCAATGAACAAAAAAGACTAATATAATACAGCATATCAGTAATCCAAGCATATTTACATACAGTAGATTAAAACAAAAAAGGTGTCGTCACCCTCGGGAAAAATACCTGGTTTTGTGTAGCAAAACGAGACCAACAGGAAATATTTATAGGCCACTCTAATCTTTCCTGTTTTGTGACAAGTACTGTCTATGCTCAGAGAGCAATACAAGCATGGTCGAGTATCTTAAAATAAGATCCTCAATCTTCTCTCTAGGATTCATACCAAAATATATTGGTTTCTTGCTTGGTCCAAACTGCACTTCTCCACAAGGTTATGCTTCAGTGGAGTTTGACGTCACATGTTGAGTTATAGCATGACACAACCAAAAAGAACCTCTGGCCTCGTGGCATGCACTTCGCAAAGGGAATAATTTGTAGCTGACTTTGACACTAGATGGAAAAATTTCAGATCATCTAAATCAGTTTCTTGCGAATTATGTCAAATTTAATGCATTTGCCATATTCATCAGGAGATGTTACAAGGCACAGATTTAGGATGAACTCTACCCTAAGAGCCAACATTCAATATGATAAATTAATTTGAACCGAAGTAAACTCCAGTCACGATCATGTATCAAGTCTGTTCTCTACTAAAGCTTTATCTTTGCCTTGTGGGCATATTTATATCAATAAAATATAAAACTCTTTATGTGGAAATTCTAAGAGCAAGCAAATTACAGCGGATATTTTGTGATTTGAATGATTATCGTACATAAAGAGGTTCTTACACTTGTTGTCTTGACTTGTTGCAAAATGGAAACCGAACTTCTCATCCCAATGCAAAGGCCAGGGTTTCTTTATTCTGTCTATCTACATACTGATACCATCCCGTTTTTTTAACTGCAAATCTGGCTCCGCTGCCCGGTCAGAATTCAATTAAAATAAAAAAAACAATAATTAAAGCATAGAAATGATCAAAATAGACATGGGTAGTTAATTACCCTCGCACATCTAATTTAGTTGATTATCTATTTTATTATTTCATTATGTTTAAAACGGAGTATGAAGATGTATAAATTTGTCCATTCCTAACTCCTCATCTCTATTTCTTTATCGGTATATCGACAATATTTAAGAGTATTCATACTCTGTGTGATTACCCGGTTTGGATAATGGATTGATGGATGGATATTAATATCTATATGTAACATACAGTATATTATAAACCATATATCAATATGAAATACACTTTCTTGTCACAAACAACATATTTATATACCAAATATTAAAATTCAGATTACACTTTGATCTAATAACAAGTCACTCACAGGGACATTGTGAATGGTTCATTGACTGCGAAATGAGTCTGGGTCAGATATCTGAAATGCTTCATTATGAATAATGATCCCTTCCACTGGCATCCCCCCAACATACAGGTGCAACGCCAGGTGGACGCTAACCACTTGAACACCAATAGCACACCCAAGTAATCCCCCCCCCCGACAAATTCAAGTTTAGTGTTCATCAACTTTAAACATTTCCTCCCCAAGTTTCATGACTCTACATAGACATGCTAATAGTATATCCACCTGAGAATGAACAAGCTTTATTGGGGTGGGCCTTAAAACTTGAACATCCATCCATCCATCCATTATCCTAAACCACTTATCCTCACAAGGGTCGCGGGCATGCTGGAGCCTATCCCAACTGTCATTGGGCAGTAGGCGGGGTACACCCTGAACTGGTTGCCAGCCAATCGCAGTGCACACAGAGACTAACAAACGTACACACTCACAATCACACCTAGGGGCAATTTAGAGTGCTCAATCAACCTACCATGCATGTTTTTGGAATGTGGGAGGAAACTGGAGTACCTGGAGAAAACCCACACAGGCACGAGGAGAACATGCAAACTCCACACAGGAAGGCCGGGGCCAGTATCGAACCCACGACCTCTGAACTTGGCGGACATGCCAACCAGTCGCACACCCAACCTGAACACACTTATATGTGTCTTACCTATTATGTCAAGTATTTCTAAATAGGAAGATAATGTTTATTCAGAAACCCTGTCATTCATGCATTAAATAGACACAAGTGAAAACACACACATCACAGAACATCTGTATGTCAGATGAAATCTGTATGATGAAATTATCCAAATATAAACGCATCAAAGTTAATCAGCTCAATTATTTAAAAGACTGACAAGTACATCATTAAGGCACACAGTGATTATTCTCCTTCATGGTGAAGTTTATTAAGGCATCTGCATTATACTTTCTTTCCTCACATATATTAATATTCCAACTGTAGAAAAGTAATGCCAACGACACCCCAGTCATCCATAATTGAAAGGCATGGGGAATTTGTGAAAGGTTGCACAGGATGACAAGGTGGGGTTCCAAGGCTCCAGGCGAGAATGATTTCGTTGCAGATCACAAACAATTGTTTATTAGATAGTTGACAACACAAAAGAATCACACAGTTCACCAGTTTCTGTTTCCCTAACAACTAAATGCAACAATATGGTGTGTAAGATGAAAGGCTTGTCAGCTGTAAAATAATTGGAGCTAATAAGCCAATTACATTATGTATATATTCTTCACAGGCCACCATATACTGTTAGGAAGTGTCCTTAAACTAAATGTATTTTAACACTTATGTGTCTCTTATTTGACCGTGACTAAAAGCAAATAACACCACTACCATGTACAGTATATGTATTGTGACATGGGTCAAGTCAGAGCTGGGCAGTCCGTCCCTGGGCCGGACCGGTCGGACCCTCCAGCCCGGCCGGATGCCCATTTTTGGGTGGGGGGTGACACATTTAAAAAAATGGTTGGGCTAAGCATGTCCGAAAGTGGATTTTAGTCTGGCCCACTAATCCGCCCTCATGCATGTGACGTGGTCGTGAGGCAGCCAAATTTAATCTCAGCCTACTCGGTGAAAGGTGTCTTTTTAGGCTTCTTTCAAAACAACTTGTGTCCAGAAGTATATTCAAGCTGCGCGCAACTCAAGATTGACACTGGCACATCATGCACTTTCCTACTTCCGGATAGTATGACACTGGCACATCATGCACTTTCCTACTTCCGGATACATGCCGTAACAAAACTGCTGTGTAGTGGTTTGCTGGTATGCTTTTATTTTGAAGGCCGACAAGTGTGAAGGAGGGGAAGTGTGGAAAATAAGTAACTTGTTGAATGCTTGCAGACTTGTCGTCTGTTGGACCCAAATAATTATACAATACGACAAAACCAACCCCAGGGCTCACAATGGAAGTAAGTACAGTACACGGAGCTGGGTAAGTATGTGAGTAAGTGGCGGGTTTGAAGCGTGTCCACAGCTAATTGTCTTTAAATAAACCTTTTACGTTAGCATCTCTCCTGCGGGTTCATCATACAGGGTTTTTATGTCTTTTTTTGAGGGGGGGAAGCGGAACGGGGCGGGGGCCGACAATGTTTATGAATATGGCCGGGGGGTCGCGGCCGGAAGGGTACCCAGGTCAAGGGTGGAGGGTCGCGGCCAGACGGGCAAAAAAGGGTCAAAGTGCCCAGCTCTGGTTCAAGTTCACAAATATGGCTCTAGGAAGAAACCCTTATCTCAAGAAATGTATTAAATGTAATGTATTAGTGAGTCATGTGTTTTCTTTTTATGTTCTAACACAATTCCTCAATCTATATTAATGTGCAACACCAGTTGTATTTGTACAATTTTCCTTACTTTGTATTTTGAAACCCCGGTAGGCTTCTAGGTGCCAGTCAATATCTAGATCAAGAGAAAATCAGAAATGCCTGTTCAAAGTGGCCGCCAAACATTTGTGTGTCCCAGAATTGACAAAATAAAATGAGGGCTGCAATTGGCTGGCAATCAGCCCAGGGTTTCCTCTCGCGCAAAGTCAGCTTGGAAAAATCCAGCACACCCACAACCATAATGAGAACAAGTGTAATAGAAAATGGATGGAAGGATTAAAAAGGAGGCCTCCTTCCCTAAGGTCTTTTGCAGACTTTTTATGGAATACATTTTTATTTTCTTTCACCCATCGCCAAACTGAATTCCTAAGATGGAAGTGACTGTGTCCTGTGGCTCACTACTCATGATACTGTTGGACTGACATCAGCACCATGTTGATGAATCAATGCTGAACAATTGTAATTGATCAGCTTTTTTATACAACTCCCTCTCTCTCTCTCACACCCCACACACACCCTCTCGCTCTCACGGTCACCCACATACACACCAAAAGATTAACAGCACTTTCTCTGCCGGTTTCACTTGTTTTTCAGAAGGCTATACTACCAATTACAGACTCAACCTGTTTAGCATGCTAACAAGCTAACAAAGCATTCCCATTACTCTTGTCTTGCATGAACTAATGTACTGCTCCCTCCTTCTCCATTCAATAGAGGGTTATGCTAATAAGCTAACAAGTGTCATTGTGTCGCTGTAATGTAACATGGCCTAATGCCATATAGCTCCCATAGCATAAGTTTATGGTAACAAGCTAATGAGCTCAATCTGCTGCTGTGATAACGGCCTGAAGGGGCACATTGCAGCCTGTTCAAACATGAGTTAAAATGCTAACAAGCTGCTGCCGCAGTCCATTACTGGAACATGAACTCTTCCTATTCAAATCAACCTCATCACCAGCATTTCAAACCATAAGTCAAGATAAAGTGAGCTTTGAACACTAAGGAAATATTTGCTGTGGTCAGAGCAAAACTCATTTCAATTAAATACATTTTAAATACATTTCTCAAAATAGGGACCAATCGGTTAACCTAACATGTATGTTTTGGGAATGTGGTAGTGAGCATGAGTATCCAAGCAAACACGTGGAGAACATACAAACTCCACACAGGAGGACCTGAGCTGAGATTTGAACCCAGAGATGCAAACCATTATTTCACCATGTTGCCTACAACTCATACATTCACAAAACACACCTATGTTTAATTATTCAAGAGATGATGAGATGAGGGACCCACCATCTGATCTCAATTAGCACCGGTTACGGTCTGGGATTTTTTCTTTGCTCAGACTAAATGCCCAATTTTTATGCCGAGTTCATGTCTAAGACAAAGTCTAAAAGTGCGTATGGATGGAGTTTTCTTTCTTTTGGTATTTTCTTAGACAAACACAGTTAGAAAGGGACGTTTACGACATTATGGGCATGAACTCAGCCGACTAGCTTCCCGGCCAGTGGAAGCGGTTCCTCTCATTACCATTAAAATCGTACAGTCTTTGATATTGCAGGGGCATAAAATTGACTTGTTGGAGTCCATTCAGAAGATCGAAACACTCAAGGTACGTTTATAAGAATCTGCTGTGTAAGGTTGGCCAGGGCACAATCCCAATTACAGATCACCGTTATGAAGTGGGCACTGAGAGACCACATTCAAACCCGATCATTCCTTGGTTGAAGCCACCACCCCAGCTTTACCTTGGCCAAGGATGGTGATTAAAAAATATAATAAAGATGGTAATAATAGTGCATCAGTGTCATTGGCCAGCAGATTCAGATTTATTGTCATTACAACAAGTGCAACGAAAAAGTAAGGTGCAGGCCTTTCAGTGTAAGACAAAAACATACATAAAAATAAAAAAAAAAAAAAAAAAAAAAAAATATATATATATATATATATATATATATATATACTAAGAAATACCCCCAGGGGAAGCCAAGAGGGGGGGAGGATAAGTTCCCTAATAGGACGGACCCAACGTTGACAACTTTGACAAACGGCTTAACGACGACTACGACACCTGTGATATGCATCTGTGGCAAGAGCCTCAAGAATAAGCGTGGCCTAAAAATATACCACGGCCGAATGAAATGCTTAGTACAAGGGAGTGATACACAGCGCGCAGGACCGAGTTCTGGTGAGACGACGGAGGAGCCCGGCCGGGAGACACCCCACAGAGCCCAGAACCTCCACGTGATAAACCCTCCAGCTCCTAGCAAAGTAATTAAGCAGCCTCATATCAAGTGGCCTCCCGCAAACCAATACAAAGTGTGGCACCAATTCGACGAAGACACCGCCAGAATCATCGAATCAACAGCCAAAGACATATACAGCCAAAGATATATATATATATTTTATTCATAAAATTATCACCCTCCACCCCGTAGAAGATGTGCATGAAGTCCACCTTGATGTGGCAGCGTCATACTTGAGTGCTCCGCGCAGCTCAATATACTCCCGGACACAGGTTGTTTTGAAACAGTTAAGTTCCAAGTCGGGGGGCGTCGCTTCAAAAAGACAGCGACAACAATGGATATCGTGCCTGCTACAACCATAAAGGGAACGAGATGAGGCGATGATGCATTTAATTTTACTGCGAAAACAATGTGGAAGGTGGCGGCATACACAGAATCGACACCATAAGGTTGGGTAGACATGGTACGTAAAGGGCTACCAAAGAGATACAAAGGACCCTGTGAATGGACAGATTTGAGATTTGCTATTACACACACCAATCTCTTCACTCCACATTGAAAGAGAGAGAAAGAAAGAAAGAGAAAGAAAGAAAGAGGGAGAGACACACACTCAAGAGGTTAGGTGGCATGATGGCAGGCACCCCAAAGTGTACACAATCACTCAGATCCTTGTGGCACCACTAAAAATTGCCACCATATATCAGCTTATGGTTTACGGGCTATGGCAGAAAGGACGGCAAAAGGTCAGATGGAAAAAACATATAGACATGTCAGAGCCACTGCTCAGGGCGCCTGAGCTCCGGGCTGATGTCTGAGGCGACGGCCTGGCTGTTTTGTGTGTGTCTGACACAAACTCAGAGAGTAGGGATGAATTCCAGATTTAAATCAACTTTTCAGGCTGGCCAAATTATTTGTAACAATTCAGAGTGGAGAAAATTACGGTTTACTTTTATAAGGTAATTTGATCAGATGTACAGTAGCGTACATCAAACATTTGAACTTCACTTTGGGCCTATAATTACTTTAAAAAAAATCTCATGACATTTCAAACTACACATATTATATAAACACACTGGGTCCACATTATGGTTTCATCATAAGACAGAATTGCTATACGGTTCTTAAACAATACATTATAAAATGTTTTCATTTGGTACGTTGCTTGGTGTACCATCTTACCAGCCATATAATGATGAAAAGACAGGTGATATGATTTTCTATTTTAGGAATTAGCTACTCAGTGAGTAGAGATGTGTGGATAAAGTGACATGGCCTTCGACACAACAGCAAGCAACACTGTACATGTTAGTGCTGCTTCAAGAGAGTTTGGTTTGCCCACTCATCTGTATCATATTGGCTCAGTGGTGTCACTGGGACATCTTCAACGTAACTAAACTCAACTTTATTTATAGAGCAACACTCGTAGCCGTAACTAAGTGATGTCCGTAAGACAAACGAAACACTACTTCTACTACTACTACTGATAACAATAAAATAAAAATGTGTAATTCTCTTCACACTGGCATTTGGCAGTTTGAGGTACAGATTTCCTAGGTCTAAAATTGGTTGTAGATGATAGTGAAAGCATGATTGACCAGTATGATGGTGCAGAGGTGCTGAAATTACAATGTTACAATGGCAGCGAGTATATCATTCCTGTTGGCTGCAAGAGCTGAAGTTTAAATGTAAACAAATAATTGCTGAACAGCTGTTCATCCGTGAGAAACACATTTAGAAGGAATGGTTCAGATTTATTTCACAATATATCTCCTTTAGTATGCATTCCTCGCCGAGGGGATACTGGGCGCTCTGGGCGGCTGGTCTCTACATTGGGGTGAAGCATTTGTTGCCAAGTTTCTGTATGGTTTGGTAACGTTTTAAAAGTTTTAAAATGTTACCAAACATTGTGGAAATCAGAGCTAGGCAAACGAAGTGCAATCAAAAGTATTTAATTAAAAAAAAAAAAAAGGCGAACAATGTACTGTGATAATACTAAAGATCAAAACAACAAGGACCAAATGAAACAAACACTTAGAAAAAGGAATGGTACTTGGCGTTGACAGTGGTAGCAACATTGACGACAAAAAAATCCAACAAGGACTGAAAGAAAGCAGGGAACTAAATAGACAAATTGACGAGACAACAAGGAACACCTGAGCAAGACAAAGGGTTGGAGGGAGTTGATTGCGTAACACTAAGGACTGGGATGACAAGCGCAGGTGGACCCAATAACCTAATGAGACAGACAGACAAAAGGAATACAAGACGAACACTGAAAACATTAAAGTAAATCCTAAACCGAAACCAACCAAGAACAATCATGACAGTACCCCCCACTTCAGGGACGGATTCCAGACGTCCAACAAAACAGAAATAACAAAAAGCGGGATCATGGCCCACCAATCGGGATCAGTCCGGTGGCTGTCCAGGAGGTCAGATATGAGGCCATGGTGGCAGCGGGACGTGCTCTACCAGAACAGGCTCAGGTGGTGGCCGGAATAGGCCTGCCTGGCGGCCGCAGGGCGTGCGACCGCAGGACGTGTGAAACCTGTTCAAAATCCATTAACTGTTGCAGCCAGAATTTTTATGTTTGAAATCAGGCTCTGAAGCGCATCCCTCATAGGGCAAAGCATCTATCTGGGAAAAGACAAAGTACTTCATAATGCCTCTCCCGCTGGGTGCAGTCTGGGTCGGTTCATTCTCACGATTGGAAAGGTGAAAGATCCAAAAGCAGGGAGGCAGGAGGCCAAAACGAAGTGCAATTAAAAGTAATTAATTTAAAGAAACACTAAGGCAAACATGGTACTGTGATAATACTGAAGACCAAAACAACAAGGATCAAATGAAACTAAACAAAGACTTGGAAAAAGGACTTGGACTTGACGTTGAGAGCGAGAGCAGCATTGATACGGCAAAGGACAATAAATTGAGTGAAAGCAGGGAACTAAATACAGACAAATTGACGAGACAATGAGAAACACCTGGACAAGACACCTAGGGTTGGAGGGAGCTGATTGGCTAACATTAGGGACTGGGATGACAAACACAGGTGGACCCAATAACCTAACCCAGACAGACAGGAACACAAGGAAAACTTGAAACTAAATCATAAAGCTGGTTCCCATGGCAGGACTATCGATTTCAGCTCCGAATCTCTCCTCCCAACAATCGTAGGTTGGGGCCAACTGTCGCAATGGCTTCAAAGGTAATCTTTGCAGATAGACCTGCCGTGTGTGGTGTGCTGAAACTGATATCTGCCGCTCGGAAGGACATCCATCCATCCATTATCTATACCGCTTCTCCTCACAAGGGTTGCGGGCATGCTGGCGCCTATCCCAGCTGTCTTCGGGCAGTAGGCGGGGGACACCCTGCATTGGTTGCCAGCCAATAGCAGGGCACATAGAGACAAACAAACATCTGCACTCACAATCACATCTAGGGGCAATTTAGAGTGTCCAATAAACCTACCAAGCATGTTTTTAGAATGTGGGAGGAAACCGGAGTACCGGAGAAAACCCACGCAGACACGGGGAGAACATGCAAACTCCACACAGGGAGGCTGCAGCCGGGATCGGACCCACGACCTCTGAACTGTGACGTGCTAACCAGACAACCACCGTGCCGCCCCCTCGGAGGGACATCTGACCTCAAATCTGGGATATTCAACATGTTAGAACAGGGGTGGGCAAAGAGGGCCAATATCCTGCCTGTTTTCCATCTCTCCCTGTTGGAACACAACTGATTCAAATGATCATATAATCAGCAAGGTCGGCAGAAACTGGATAACAATCCTGATCATTTGAATCAGGTGGGTTGCACCAGGGTGACATAGAAAACATGCAGGATACCGGCCTTCAAGGGCCGCAGTTGCCCACCCCTGTGTTAGATTGTTTTGGCCCAACTTCGCATCGTGTGTGGTGCATGTAGCCGGTTGACAGTGACGTGCAGATAATCAGAAAGCAAGGTGACGGGGCGGCGAGGAAACGTGGTGGGAATCAAAAATCAGAACAGTCATGGCGCAACAGAGCCCAATGTCTTTTCTTTTGTGTCATTTTTTTTCACTAAAAATAAACCTCAAACTAGTGCCACCGTCAAGACACGATCTGAGACCCCTGCTGCCTCTTCATCCACCATGTTTTTTACTCTGAAGTCTAATTTTATCTCGAGGGATTTTGTCAGATTTGCTGTCTGATATGAGAATATCCGCAAATGAATCGGTTCGTGTGAGATGTGTTGATCTTACCGTGTGGCTGCACACCACACAGTCCGTTCAAAATTTTTATAGCCGTGATTGTTTCTTGTCACGTGTGGGGTCTCTCAAAGTTTGGAAGTCGGCCGACAATTTTAAAATCTTGTGTGAACCAGCCTTAACCCAAAACCAACGAACACACTCTCATCATGACACTCTCTTCAGCACTGCTGTTCTTTATTATCTTTCCACCAAGTTTCTTGGGTGTGTTCTTGCAGTGGTTCATTTGTAATCAGAATGACCTGGGCCTCAAACATCTGATACACAACTTGTTAATTCATACAACTGGAAAGTGAATATGGCTTTCATTATACATTTTTCATACACGTTGCATGAGGCAGGGACAGAGGCTGGGTGTCCATCGGGAATTTCAGGAAAATATGTGAATTTTCCCAAACGGATGGTGTATTTCCGGGCAGGTCCTGGCCATCACAGCTGCCAGCAGTCATCCGCCCCCACCCCTGTCAACGATTAAGTTTCAGCACACGACGGCAGCACCCCGTCGCCAGCTACGTTTTGGCGCATGACGGCGCATGACGGCCCATCGACGACAACTTTACAGCGCATGATGACCGGACGTCACTTTTGACATGTATTTTTCGGCGCATGACGGCCGCCGTAACTGAATTTTCACGGACCGAATTTTTGTCCCGGCACGTCTGTGAGCAGGAACTTGTAGCATAAAGGGTCGACCTCCTAATAATAACTGTATTAACACTGACTGAACAGACTCAGAGATCACTTAATACTATCTTCATAGACCAGAGATAACCATGCAGTAGTTAAAACTGTCGATGTTTAGGTGATGAAATACTAGTTGGATACAGACCGACTGTGATCTGAGACTGCTTCAAGATATATTAAAGTAACTTGGTGTCTCTGTACTGTACAATTATATTTTATGTGTTATTGTCTATGTTAGTCTGTTATCTATTGTTTCTACAGTTTTATGTGTGTGTTGTGTCTCTAGCTTGTTCCCAGAGTCAGCAAGCACAGGTACTGTATATACGTCGGATACTGTAACCTCTCGGTCGACCTCCACTGACAAGACAGATCGCTCCATTCATCTACGGGTGAGTGCACCGAGTGCTCCATTCATCTGCAGCTGAGTGGATCAGGCCGACCAGCATTTTTCACACCACTGGCCCATGATGCATCTGGGGCTTGGGAGGAATGTCACTGGCCTGAATGCCTTGATCTGTCATGAGGCCCTTGTTGCCAGACTGCTCAAGTCACAGTGACACACAAGACAATCCACATACATACAGTATC